>NC_140150.1:3000000-3450050 GCF_964035555.1 Netta rufina
CGATCAGCTCGCTACCTGCCCATGAGTAAGATGCTGCTCATCTCCCCCCACCAGTCACCGCCAACCTTTCCCTGCTGGGCATCAATGTTTGGAAGAAAAACCCTCCACTGCTTCTCGTGCCCCCACCGGCTGCCACGATGCCCGATGCCACACGTGTCTCCACCGCTCCTTTTACCCTCAGCATCGTGGGGAGCGTGTGTGTGTGAACATGGGGGGCTTGCTCGTCTTTTTCTCGTGCTCTGCCTTTTCTCGGCTGCCTCTCCACGAGCTCTGCTTCCTCCTGCTAGGAGCAAGGTGGGGCTCTGAGTCACCCGCAGCGGGTCGCGCCGCGCGGCCGGCCTCGCCGGGGCTCCGCTGCCTTTCCCACGGTGGCTGAGCCCTGCAGTGCTGTTGCTGCTTCGCCCAGGTTCCAGGGGCAGAAAGGCAATGGGTGTGGGTTTAGCTCCGTGTACCAAGGAGTCATCGCTTTGGATAACATAAACACTTGCCTGTGCCATCTCCTCCTTCTCTCTTCCCCCCCCCCCCCCCCCCCCCGCTGGCTCTTTAACCCTCTGCTTCTCTGCTTCCCTCAGGAAATCATTTCTAGGCTGCTTCTGGATTAGCCCTGGGAAAAAGAGAAAAAAAGAAAAAGAAAAAGAGATCTGAGATAGGCACAGCCAGATTCTCATCGCCCAGACAAAAATGATGGGAGCCATTTAGGAGCTGTGCTGCAGCCTGGGAAATCCAGAGTCTTGCTGGGATCCTGCCAGTGGCCCCTCTGTGACACAAAGCATCACCTTCAGCACCCCTGTGCTGCTTCTCCTCCCCTGAAAGGAAACAAGAATCGGTTTCCTAACAGCTGAAAAGTGCTAAAGAAAAGCTCAGGGTGGAACTCAAAGGTGCTCAGATAATCTCACGTTTATTTTTTTTTATTATTTTTTGAGCGTTTCTTTCAGCCCTGCTGACAGGAGACTGATTTTCCTGTTCTGCCAGGAGAGAGCCTTGCTGATTGAGGCAGGAGTTACCTGTACTGTGAGATGAAGAGGCTTCCCGGGGAAAGAATAGAAAACGTAAGGAAGAAAGCAATAAGATGCACAAAGCAAATCCCTGCCATGCTTAATTGCACAGCACCCAGTCTGGGTCATCTCTCAGACTGAAACTTGGCCCCGGGATCCAAAAGCAGTTACAGTTATTGCCTGAGCTCAAATCTGTTAGCTAAGAACTTGCAGCATACTTGTGAGGCTCTTTGTAAAGGGGAAGGAGGGAGGAACTCAGCTTTTCTGGGAAAGTATTAGGCTTTTGTAGTGCCAGGAACTTCCAATAGCGATATCACTTCTGGAAATTTCTACTTTTTTTTTTTTTTTTTTTCCATTGCATTGCCTTGGGAAGCCGGGCACGCCTGTGCAGGGTGGCAGGGTGGGGGCATTTCCTCTGGCTTTGCTCCCCATTTTCAGAAAGGCAGGCAGCTCCACAGGAAGGGGAGAAACCAGGCTCAGGCAGGTCTCCTGCAAGTTCTGGGTATGACAGCATCGAGCTCTGGAGCTGCTGCAGGAGCAGCACTCAGATGTGGCCATCTCACAGCTTCGGGACACCCGAGACCTGAAGCATTGGCTGAAGCATCGATCGGGAGCAGATCTGCTACCTCAGATTTACTGCCAGCAATTCCTCCCCAGTGCCACCCCTCGTACCCTGCAAAGACTCTCGTGCTCTTCCCAACATGAGATGCTTCTCTTGCTCATCCCTGCTGTGGGCTGGGGATGCTGGAGGCACCGAGGGTCCCACTGGTGACACCAGCACGCAGGATCAGTGCACGGGTGGGTGGGAGCTGAGACTTGGTGGCCCTCTCACCACATCCCTTCTGACATGACACTGCAGAAAGCTGGAAGGG
This sequence comes from Netta rufina, assembly GCF_964035555.1. Classification (NCBI taxonomy): domain Eukaryota; kingdom Metazoa; phylum Chordata; class Aves; order Anseriformes; family Anatidae; genus Netta; species Netta rufina. The sequence continues at coordinate 3,001,868 of NC_140150.1, forward strand.
AGATGGAAGAGGGGGCTTGGTCAGACAGAGGTCATTCAGCGTGAGCAACCAGGGGTGGATGCCACATCCTGACAAACTGTGCTTGGTGTTCCCTGAAACAAGGAAATGTTGCTCTGGATGTCACTACTCCACCCATGTGGATGGAGGAGAAGGGGCTGTAAAGGCTCTTCCTACATCTCGACCATGCAAAGGAGAGACCTGCTGTTAGTGGAGAGAGAGATGTGGTTCTGGGTTTGGTAGCTTCACAGGAGTCCCTCAAAAGGGTTTCCTACAACACGTCCCAAGGGACAAAGGCAAGCTTAGAAAACACCAAGAAAGGGGCCAAGTGCAGTCTTGGCTAGATAACAACTTCTGTGCTCAGTGAGATTAAATCTGCAAGGACACATAGCTGCAGGAAAGATGCAAATGAGGGTTATACGATGAAGGAGCATAAAGTAACGAATGTTACAGGGAAGGTAAATAAGGAATGAGTCACTGCGCCTCGCACAGGACTTGTGCCTTCCTCTGACCCGTGCCCCTGGCTCCCATGGTGGAGACGCCCTGGAGTGTGGGTGCACGAGCACTATGGGGGCTGTGGGCTGCGGGTGCCCTGTGTATGCTGAAGCTCATTTACACCTACCAGGTTTTTATGGGGTAGGGCTTTTGGTACGGGCTGCCACGTGTCCTCCGGGAGCGTGCCGTGTGGGACCGGGATGCCACGGTGGTGCCTCTGCTCGGGGTGATCGCGCCCAGGGTGTGGGAAACCGAGATAGAGCTTGGCTGTGCAAGTGTGTCCCAGCACGAGGCGGTGGCATTGTGGGGTCCTTCATGATATTGCGGTGTGAGGCCGGGGCTCGGTGTGTCCTAGGGATGCTCTGCGCAGTGCCATGTGGTCTCTGCACAGTTTAATTAGCACAAATTGGGAACCGCTTTGGGCTGGGAGGTGGTGATCCTCTGGGTGGTGGCTTGGGGCAGTGGGGTGTTGAATGAAAAATGAAAGCATGTTCCAGATTCTTGGTATTCATTTTACATACTGTAAATGGACAGAGAGAAATCCAAACACATAGTAGTGTCATGTTCATTGCTGAGCAACCTTTAATTTCTAAAGTTCAGCCATGTGCTGCAATCTACAATGACACACGACCTGTCCTTCCTCAGTGTCCAGAGAGCCTGCTCAAGAATACAGAGGTAGGACTCATCTGCATTAATTTTAGACACTCAGAAATGCTGCAAGACTCAGTGGAAGACTCCTTGCTTTCCTAGCCTATAATTTATATGACCGTTCTTGGCTGTGCCTTCAGGTGTGGATTGTACCTGAAGAAGCTGTGGAATTGACATCATCAGCACATGCGATATTGATAGTTAATCCTCCCAAGGAGTTCTGGATACACTGTTCCACAAGGGCTTTCGTAATGTAATTGCTTAGGTACTACATTCAAAGCCAACTGGAAATATGCACTGTCCTAGAAACAGCTTGGGTAAGGAATGATCATGGTTGCCAATGCAATTTCTTTTTCAAAGTGTTGTTGTATAAGGTCCATCCAAAGCTGATTAAGGAGTCTGAGGTTTGCTGTTTTGCCTCTGTGCTTAATCCTCTGGTGCTTTCCCAGCCTTCAAAAATCTCAGCAGAGCAGCAGAGGGTGTTCCTGGAAAGGAGCTCTGTGCAAAATGGCACGGGGCGATGCCTGCCCCTTTTTCTATGCATGGATTTACAGGATGTGCCTAGCCTTTCCGATAGGCTATGAATCCTCTTTTCATAAGACACTTGTCAGTGGTAAGGATTATCCCTAAGCCTTGCCTTGAGTAAACAAGCTAAACACTCCTCATAGCTGAGATCATGTTCCCCTTTGCAAGGTTTCTTCTCTGAAGAGCCATCTTCTGAAGGAGATCAAGAGGATGCTGCTTGCTTACTGCAAGGAGAAGCAAAAAGGGTGAATTGAACATTACAGGCAGTGCAGATTATGCTTATCATATTGAAAGACAAACCCAGTACATCCCACCAATGAAGAAATCCTCGAGTAAGAGCAGAAGGGAGCTGGCTGGGTTAAGCAGCAGGAGAGGGAAATTATCAGAAGGTGTTGTTCGAATAGCTGAAGACAAAAGTAGGAAAAACTTCATAACCTCTGCCAAGTTAAACGTAAATTGAACTAAATATTCCAAAAAGGAGTTGAAGGAGCAGCGTCATAAGATAAAAAATAAGAGTGTCTTCAATTATACAAAGGCCTGCCACAGAGACTGGAAGGCCAATAGATATCAGGGTGAAAAGAATACTTGGAGAGGGGAAGAGCAGAAAAAGATCTTTCTTCTCTCTCTCTCTTTCTTTTACACATGATGCCTCTGAGAAATGGGGAAGATTCCTACAACAGCCAATACCTGACAGGGGAAAACCCACATGGCCATGTACCTGAGAACTAAGTGTGATGCCTGTATACAAAACTTGGGTGAACTATAGATCAATAAGGAATGGGTGATAAATGACAGAGAAACAGCAGCTTAGAAAATGTTAGGTGATATGCTTGGGGTGAAATAAACTTATCTTCCCAAATAGTGGGCTTGGAGTTGACTTAGAGGGAACTTCATGGTAGCTGGTCCCGTCCCAGTGACAGTTCAATGTGCAACAGTGGTACAGAAAGCAAGCTGAGTTTTATGTGTTACTAGGGAAGCAGAAGAGAACAAAAATGTGGCTATTATGTCCCTAAATAAACCCACAACTTAGTCACACTTTGCATACTGAATGCAGTTCTGGCCTCCCCATCTCTGCAGGAAATAGTTTAATTGGGACAGGTTCAGAGTAGGTCACCGTGCACAACGAATGACGGCTGTGTCTGAGGAACTGGTCTGGGACTTCCCAGCCTGGACCAAAGACAGCCCATGGCTGTCTGAGACACTGGGGAGCATCAACTCATCTCACTTTTTAAATATAAGACTCAGGTAGCTTCAAACACTGCTCATGTGAGTCAGGTTTAGAAGAAATTAAGGTGTTTTTTTTTCCCCACAACAAAGTGCGGATCCATAGAGGTGACACAAATGATGCTATCAATACTTAAATTTTTCATATGTTGAAGTGGTGACTGTAAAAGCTCATGGGATAGAAACTTTCTGAGGCTTGCCAAAGATGAAATGGTGGAGGAAACAGGCTTTACAGCTTCATTCCTTGTATCAGCAAAGGCAGAACAGACCAGTGGTGAGACCAGTGGCTGAATGCTGCAGGGTAACAGGCTCTTGCAAACCTCTCAAACAGATGCTATATTCATTACCATATCATGGCAAGACAACAAAAATAAATCCATCCGAAACAGGAAGCTTGAAGAAATTCCAGCAATTTTTATTGATTTCAGCTTTTCCAACGAAGCAAATACATACAGTACAGCCAAAACAAAACTCTGATACATTATTCTCACATACCTATATCTTACAGAATACACTGTATAGCTATGGACTGGTAGGCTAAGGTGGTCACAAACTGGTGTATGGTCAGAGAGGAATAAAACTGCCTACTGCCTTCTACTCGTCCATGAGGCTTCTGAAATGCTGGGGTGGGTTAGATTGTACATACACAAACAAACAAAGCATTTTATGAGAAAATAGACCAAAAAGCTCTGCTAAGCCCAGGACAGACAAGTATGGTATTTATTTACATGGTTGTGTGTCCTGCGCACAAATCAAGCCCCAACTGCTCTTATTTCTGCTGCTGGCAGAGCTCACAGTGCTGCTAGCTATGGTCCTTCCCTCCTCAGTAATTCTCCATCACTATGACCCAGAGCGTGAGCTACGTACTGTGCCCCTGCCTCACCCGTATCACTGGGGATGCGCCCTACTTGGCTCTTGCACAAGTGAAAACAAGGAAAACAGCTCACTGAAGCAGGTGTCAGAGTGAAAGACATGCCTTTAAAAAAACAATGTCTCCCCAGAATGAAAAACGTTTACTTTGGAGGTTAGAACAGCATCCAAGTACTGCAGTGCTGAGCTCTGCCCCTGGGAGAAGCATTGCTTGGAAAAGAAGGTCCCAAGCTGCTGGTTATGAACAACACCAGTTACTCCAGTAAGTCTGATTTTCCTTTCCTTTCACAGCTGGGCATCAGGGTCACTTCTACTTGGGTAGAATCTGTAGTCCAGATTTTACAAGGAGAAACTGAGAGGAAAATAGAGTTGAGTATCAGAGAATTTCCTGGGGAAAAAAAAATAGCTGCAAAACAGCCCTGGGGTGGCAGGGCACTTCACACAGCACCCTGCCCTCTCAAGTTAGCTATATTTTGAGGTATGAGAGCAGCAACATGCAGCAGCATCATAAGGAAATTAAGATCGGAAGGGACCTCTCTGGTCTGCCCAACTCTATGCAGGGATAGTGTCACAGCCAGATTGGGCTGCTCAGGGCTGTGTCCAGCCAAGTTTGGAAGATCTCAGGGATGGAGACAGATTCTATTTTTACCGTCTTATTAGCTTTGAAAGAAAAAACAACAACAACAACAAAAAAAACAACACCAACTTTACTGTACTAATAACATTTATGGGAATGATGTATCTGGTCCTTTGAGTTTAATACTTAGTAATGAAATCTCCAGTACTTGTAAATTTAATTGTGAGATGATTATCATATAGCTACAGCTCTTTGTGCCTAATATAGCACTATAGTAAACTGCATTACCGGTGAAAGCAGCAGCACTGTTTAAAAATAAAGCTTAAATAACAGCCAATTAGAATGAATTTCCTCAATATTCCATCATTACATTTTGTAGTTAGCTTTCCCCAATTAATTTTACAGGGAAAAACATTAGCTCCCAGGACTTCAGTCTAACATGTAATTACAGGAACAAATCTGAATGCAAAATTGCACGCAACATACTTTTACACCAAAACTGTAACAATCCTTCCTGTGGATACTGCAGCCATTTTGGACGTCCATAGTCTTGGGTCCTGCCAAAAACATTTTGAACCATGAAATGAGAATGTATATCCAGCTACGTAACATCTGGCAGGTATGGCAAGGGCATGCCCACGGGCCTGGGCTCCTTTGCTGCTGTTTAAATGCTCCTGAAACTGTCCTACCGGATTCACCTGGTTCTAGCTCTCCACTTCAAAGGTGTTTTTTTCTCTTTCATTTGGCTGGGAGCTCTGCACAGAAAGCTCTCGACTGAACGTGGGTGAATGCAAGCAAATAGTTGTTGCTCATTAAAGTGCACAAGATTAAGCCACCCTTTGTAGTCCAAGAGAAAAACCAGCAGGCAAACGATCTCCCTCTCTGCGGACACGTGCTCCATCCTGTCAAAACGGCGGACAAATGCCAACCCATTTCTTATGTCTGGAGCTGTGTTAAAGCCAACCTGAATGTTATGGATAGACCCTCGGCAGTCACAAATCACAGAATATCTGTCAAGTGAATGGGATATACCACTTGCCACCAAGTGAGAAGGCTGACACTTAAAAAAAAGTGAGACTCTTTTTCCCTTTCCAGATTCAGCTTCATAACTCATCCTTCCCAAGCACCTCCTGAACCCTTGGCATCTGCAAAACAGGGTCTGGTGCCCCTGCACAAATGCATCCTTAGCTGGTCCTTTCCCTGGTTGTCTGAGCTTCTGACTTCACACACATGCTTATACTCCTTTGCATAGTAATACCATTTCTTTACCTTGATCAGTACAAACAAGTGATGATTTAAAATGGCACATCCCTCACTCTTGAGCCCTGGGTGGCAGTCAGTGAGTGACCCTGGGGAAAACAAACTCCTCCTGTCTCCAGCTCAGCTTCTCAAAAGCCACATTTGTCCAGGTACAGTCGTGAGATGGCGTTGCTCCGGCGCTCAGAATGATTTGGGACCCGGTATATTCATGCTCTGCAGATGTGTTGTAATTGTCCCCTCACATATAGCTTCAGACAACGGTTACTGAGACCCAGGAAAGAATCAGCAGACGTCAATTTGCTTCTTGAGATAAAGAGTTCACATGACAGGAAAGAAAATACTAATAACTATAAGAGTTCATCGGAGAAAAAATCAAAAGCAGAAAAGAAGCCCATGTTCATAAATGTTAGGAATAACCAGCCTTTTTAAAGAAGAGTACTGTTGTGTGTATCTGTTTAAAATAGCCATATGCAATGGGGAAACTTAACATAAAACTGGTAATTTTTGTACTTGTGAGTAAAAATAGGCTGTGACAAGTATTTAGTGTGGCAGCATTTGGTGCATGGATTGGGTGGAATTTATCAAAACTCTACAAGGGGGTTAAACTGCACAAATCACACTGACTTCTGGTGGAAGACAGGGGGCTATGCCCGTAGGAAGATCCTACTCACCAAGTGTGCACATGTATGTTGTCTGCATGCACACATACACAGCAACATGTACATAGTTACACAGACACACTCTTTGCAAAAAAAAATAATTATTGACATCAAGAAAGTATAACCTTGTTAAAAGTCCCTTCTCCCCCCTAAAAAGAAGAAAATGCTTAAAAATATCAGTATCATCCACATGAAATCCATATGTTTAGTTTGCTTTACAGTTGAGTTTAACTCAGAAACAATCTACATCTTTAACATCCTAAGTAATTGTGAAAGGGTTGTCTTCCTGGACATGAACCGATTCCAAATTCTGAAATGGAGAAAAAAAGAAATACCCAGATAATTAAAACACTCAAGAAATCTTTTTCTTTTCATCCAAAACCAACTTTTTATCTTTTCCCTTGGCCTCTCCCCAGTTTCTGTGTTACCCATAGCTCTTCCCCCTGGACTCCCACACTCCTCTGAAGTATCAGACTGAGTCCCGGTGGAAACCACCCAACAAAGCAAGAAGCGAAATCCATGCCCAGAGAGAAGGAGAGAAGTGGCCTTTGCCATTTCCTCTTACATCAGGACTCTGCTTAGTTTGACTGCAAAGAGTATGTTGGGGAAGAGAGAAAATAATTAATTCTCCATAAACTCAACATCACCTCATAGAGAGAGCCTGAAAAAGTGCAGAACTGGTCAACACCTTTCCGTTCAGTGGGAATTACAAATCAGAAGTACTTTGCAGATTCAGGCCTCATCCCATACTGAAAAAATATCCTAATGATGCTCTGAAAAGTCTGCCCTTGATCTCTCCAACCTGGTTTCTCAGTTGGGATTATTTGGATGGTTCCATAGGGTTCCAGATTTTGATATGAGGCTTACTGGCAGATTCTTAAGTGCTCATAAAATGTTTAAGGATAATGGCGCAAGGCATTGCTGTCTCCAACAGCTTTGTCCATCCCATGGCATCTGCCCTGAGCCTGTCCAAGGTGCAGAGCTGTGTACTGTGGGCGGCATCTGCACTAAGCCCAGGAACTGCATGGCTTCTGACTTGTCATCAAACCAAACGTTTTGCAGTTTGGGCTGATAGGATTCATGATGAAGATGTCACACACACACACACCACTTTGGGGATGACTAAAAAGAGCAAAATGCTGATTGGGCTCATGCACTGCTCCTCTGCCCTCAACAATCCTTTCCCCATGGATGTGGGCCCCGTTCTCACCTGCAGCCCAGAAGTGCATGGAGAGGCTCCTAAAATCTGGAGGAGAGAGTCCTGAAGGTTGTTCCAGCTAAAGATCCCATCATGTTCTTATCAAATCCTTGCTGAAAAAACAGATGTATACAAAGCGCAGTGAATGTGCATTGCCTTCAAAACCAATACCTATCCATTGCCGTGAGACTGCCTCCTGCCCAGTTCAAAAGCTGTCCTCCACCTAAAAAGTGTGATTCATTCTCAAACGGCCTTCTCTGTCCTCCCTCTACATGCCCTCAACACGTGAACAGGCACCCTTGTGGATGGACTTGACCTTCTTGCTTTGTTCTCTGCCTGCTAGGAGCTGGATTCCTCCAGCTTTACTGGAGGAAACCTTCACGTGATCCTTCACTCAACATTAATTCATCTTATTCCCCATCCTGGAAACATGGCAAAGATACATGCATGATGCATATATCCTTGCAGACTCCCAGACTGTTTCTCTGATGTATATACCTATGTGATGAGCACAGGAGTGACTCAATCACATCAAAATGAGTTGGCACAGGCTCCTGAGCAGAGCCTGGTGCAAAGCTACACAAACTCCTATGGAGAAAAGTCCCTAACTGTTAATAGAAGAATGATATTTAGGTTCTCTCTGCCTTCCTGCCCCCAGGGTATTCCCCTTTGTGGATGTTACTCCTTCTCTTTAATTTGGCCCTTTACTCTCTGCAGGTGCTGCTGTTGTTGAGTTGGAAAAACCCAGCTCGTTCAAAGCAAGCCACTGGGAGCTGGGAGCTGGCTCAGCGCCCCATCTGGCTCGGCACTTCCACAGTTTCTGTTGCAGGGAGCAAAACAAATCCTAAAAACCCTTCTTATTGCTTTTAAAGATTATCCTGACTGTAGAGGTGATGTGACCGCAGGGAAGGGTTACGGATGCAGAGAAAAATGGGGGAAAAGAGGAGGAACTTTTGTGAGGATTTGGCAGGATACACTGATCCTACACAATGGGCTGCGATGGGGAAGTCCCTAAAGACAGCCCCGGGAGCTGTGGTTGCGACCCTACTGCCTCTTCCTCGGGCCGTATGTGGTGCCTGAGTGCTGAGTGCCACCAGTCCCATGCCTCGGGCTGCTCCCAGCCCCTGCCCGCACCCGCTGCTGAATCACGACCTCTGCAATCTCACCGTGAGTCAAGACTGGGGCTGCTCTGTCAGCCAGGAAGCAGCAGGGCTTTCCTTACCTGCTTCAGCACACTCTGCAGCTCCCTGTTCGACCAAAGATCTGTCAGGAGGAGGCGAGCAGCTTCAGCCGCTTTTGGACAGGAGCTGGGAAGATGAAAGCAGCATGGGTGAACTCTGGATGGCCGTAGAGCAGCGGCCCACAGACATCAGGACGTGTTACCCACAGCCTACCTGAGCCATCCCCATTTGGAGATCCCATTTGGGGATGGCTCAGCCTTAGAGGCCTGCCCGGGAAACCTCCACTGCTCTCTCAGCGAGGTTATGTGACAGCAGCCACTGGGGCCAGAACAGGACGAATGAAAATGGGAAGATCAGAGCAGAGAAACCGAGTTGAAGGAGAGCTTTTGGAGAACTTCTGGGAGAGTAAAAGAGGTGTACAAAGGTGGCAGCCCGTCCCTGGGCTCTGTAGGGACATCATGGGTGAACCCTCTGGAGGGCAGCACAGGGAAGGGCCCCGTGCTGCCTGTGGGGATGAAGGAGATGGGAGCATTCACAATAACAACATCTGTAACCAGAAGTCCTTACTCAGCACAAGTTAATAGATACTTGCTCATGTAACAGCTCCGAAACCATGAGTCATAACAGTATCTTCTATAATTTTGGAACATTTCATACGACAACCTAGATCTAAACCTCACTGCTGGTTGTTATCACTGCTCCTGATCTGCTGGACCACGTCCTGCCCGTGGGAGACTCCTGGTGTAGGCCCAGTGCGACAACCCCACACTGTCTCAAACAGGGCAATGAAGGGGAGACCAGGCTTAGGACTGTCCCTGGCTCCCAGTTTCAGGAAAAGTGTCCTCAAAATGGTGCATTAGAGGACAGGAGTGGCAGAGCGGGGACATGCAAACCACTTGGGACATGCAAACACTGTTCCTATGAGTCTGGAAGGACGGGAATCTAACCCCACTGAGTATATTTTGGGGCTTTCCTCTCACATAAACAGCAGTCATTACCAAAGACCTTCTAGCATACAAGAAATTCCCAAATTAATCTGGTTAGAATCACCACAGGGGTTGTGCAGATCATATATGTTGGTACTGTGTTGAGGACTGGGGGAGCTGTGCATAACCAGAAATTCTTGAGCAATGTTTTGGGACAGGAGAACTAGTTTTTATTGCAAAATTGTTTCTCTGGTTATAACCAACCTATACCCTGTCATCAGAATGACTATATGCAAAAAAATGTTGTGGTTGAAAATAGCATCTGACTGAAAAGCCATTGAAAAGCAATAAGCTTTTGAGATATTTAGCGTTCAATAGTCATGTCCCAGATACCTTTTTTTCAGGGATATATTGTTTCCCATTGTTTTTCTTTTTCTAAGACAGATTGATTTTATTTTATTTTTAAGTAATTTGCTTCTAATGATGCCAACTATGTTCTTTTTGCCATTATGTCTTTAGAGCATATGTAGCTGCAGCATATAAAGCAGAGCTGTTAATTCTTGATTTGAAGGATTGATACTGGCTCTGTTACACACAGAGTATCCAGTACTATTATTTGGGTATAAAAAATACAGCAAGAACCCAGTCAGAAGGACTGGGGAGGGAAAGCATGACTGCAGCACAAAAGACAGTGCTTTTCAACATGCATAACGAATTGTGGGAACAATGCATATCAAATAATGGGAAAAAATGGGGGAACTTATGTTTCCTCAAAGGACAAAAATATCAAGAACCATAGGAGATGCCAAGAAATTCCTGCAGGAGGGGCTTCCAAGGAAAACATTACAAAACTGATAGCAAGGTACAATCTTTGATAGAACTAGGAAGCTGGAAATTTGTGGGTGAGAAGAACTCTCTTCCACAGAATCTCTTCTGTGGAAAAGAAAAGGAATCAAGAAAAGAATCAAAGAAAGATCTGAGTTTCATGAAAGAATAATATTGTTAAAACATTATGATAGAATTAAAACATATAATTAAACTGTACAATAGAAAAAATGTGACAAGTGAATGAACAAAGAAGGAGAAATTGGAATAAATCAGTGATAAAGGGATTGTGAGATGGATTGCAAATCTGATACTCTAAAGCTACAGAAAGACATTTTGGAGATAAGTTTTTGGGGCAGGCCAGAGAATTATTGAGAAAAATGATGATTTTAACAGTAAAATAATGTTGCTTGAAAATTAGAAGGGGACTATTTTTCGGAGAGTTGCAGAAAAAAGAAGAAAATGACATCATAAAAAATCAGTAACCATAGCTTGATTTTCAGAAACAGCAACACACACAGGCACAAAGATAACATTCAATATTTTGGCAACCTGAATTAAAAATAACAGAGAGTGAGCAAACACCATCATCACTCTGAAGCCTATGTCACAGGGGAGGATATATGCAGGAGATTGAGACAATTATCTAATTGGGATGCTCCAGGAAGGAGAAGAAACCACAGCTATCAGATAAACTCCTGAACCGTTCATGCCTTTCACTCAGAACACAGCTACATGTAGCATTAAGAAAAAGAAACCCTGACTTTGAGGAGAGCTGGGTGTCACTTGAGAAGTACATGAGATAGGAAAATATACACAACTTACTTGTCTTTAGCCTGAAAGTTCTTCCTAAAATATGAATACAAAATTGTTCAAGCATGTTAAACACACATTTGAAGCTTAGAGCTTCAAATGCAAAGAGAGCCCAGTTCAAAAATCTAAGAAATGTTTGGTAGGTGGCAGAATAAACACGTACCAGGGGAGCATTACGCAGACACGTCAAGCAACCAACACCAATGCTTGGGGAGAAGGAAGTGTGTCCATAGGGAAACTGAGGCAAACAAACAGAGAAAGCCTTGCAAAATGCTAGCAAGGCGTGACATGGGATGGCCAAAGTTAGCCAATTTGTGAAATAGCAGGGTCAAGTCACTAGAGGGGAGATCTTTTTAACATCTGCCCTATGGGAACAGTCTAAAATAATATGGTTGGAATAAATTGGATTAGTCTTGGATGTCAATTGTTGGCTTTTTTTTTTTCATAAGAATCAAACAGCATAAAAATCCACGGGGACAGAAATGAATAAAGGAGTAAAAGGATGAATTCAAGTTCCTTTTTTGGCAAGAATCAGAGAGCTTCTCAGGAGGAATTTGTGATGAAGACAGGAGGAACACACTGAAGACATCTCCAGAGTTTAGTAACTCTCACAGTTCCATGACTCATTGGAAACAAAGCTCAACACACAAAACAGGCAAGACAATTAAGGTACGCACAACCCTGGTTGTGCAATATTCTGCTGAAGTAGTAAATTAGCCGATGACTTGTCTGAGGGAGCCAAAGCGGGACTTTAGGCAGAAGTTAATGCCATTCATAACAATGAAGACTTAGAAGAGGGCAGGGTTTTGTGTTAATTGGGCTTGTTGCAGAGTGGAAGCATATAAAAGCAGCAAAGTGACTGATATTTGTTGGCTGAAGTCCAAACTAAACAAAGAGGCCACTTCTAATGACTGAGAGTCTCTTTGCTGCCATGAAACAAGTGGTAAGTTGTACGTGTTTTATCAAAGGATGATGGAGAAGTCTTTTCATAACAGAAAACAACAGGTTAATTGCATAAGGTATTTTATAACAAAGACAGATGGGAGGAGAGATGAGAGTCTTGTAATGGAGAATACATGGTCAAAGACTGTAAGCTCCATTGTAAGTTAAACACCAATTTACTACCTGCAAAACTTAAACCAAATCCCAAAAGAAAAAGCAGTAAAATATGTTGAGATTGTTTAGCTGTTGAAGTTCGTGGCATATAGGTGAGGAGAACAGAGGATCTACTTATAAAAAGTAGATATAAAAAAAAAATGTGGTTCATCTTTGCCACTTGAGGTGGGTGCTCCAACCAAAAGATAAATAAATTTGAACATTAAATCAAGCATAATACCAATATAAAAGCTGTGCCTGAATCTCAGACCTGACCTTCACGGTAAGAGCTGCAGGAAGCTGTCAGTGAGAAGCCCAAGTGCTAGGGATTCACGTTGCCTTCTGAACTCCCCTGCTTTGAAGGCTGGAATTTTTAGCAGGGTTTAAGATGTTGGTCCCTCAGTTCCTTTTATACTTTCTTAAAAATCAATGAGCAAATTTCCTGAGGCCCTTTTACAAATCCCACCCTGGATGGCTCATATCTGTTTCCAAGAAACCACTGCTGAGGATTTGTCCCTACCAGCATGCTCGAAATGTATCTGCACTCTCAATTTACAGGTACAGGGAAAGAATAATGCTTCACTGTGGCTCTGAAGTGTTTTCTGAATGCTCTGATATTAATCTGGCTTTGCACAGAGTACAGGGGCTCAAAAATGTCTACGTATGACCCTCTCCATGCCTTCTGCCCCAAACTCACCCATTTCGGCACAGGCTTACTACATTATTTAACATGTTGCTTGTCAGGTAACACTTTCCCAGGTGTGGGTTGGACATGATGAGGTTCCTCAGAGTGTAACAAGCTGATGTCATGATCTCGCCATAGCTGTTGGTATTTCCAGACTGGAATGACAGGAGACGTGATACATCTGGGAGCACCTGGTGAGCTAAAGAGGTGGAATGTTCCAATCAACATTTAAATAAAACCTAGCAGAGGTGAATGACATTATTTGTGTTAGCACTATTCAATGCAAGAATGCAGTGTTATCCCCTGAAGGAGGCACTAATAATGCTGGATGGTAATAGCATAATAGCCTATCCTTGTTTTTTAGAGCTAAGATGAGCGCTGCAGGCTTCTGGAAAGGTAATGATTTTGGCTATAGGTAGTCAAGGCCAACTCAGTTCCCCAAAAACTATCATCTGCACTACATCCTCATGACCTTGCAGAGTTGTCATTATCTATAAAGCATACCACAGGCTTGTAGAGACTGAGATAGCAGGCATGTTGCTAAGCCTTCGTATATCACTTGTAATGGTCCTTCTGACCAGAACAAATGACACCGTTTTGCCCAGTCTGGCTGAGTCCTGTTATGGGGTTTATAAAGTGAGGTGGGCATATGTTAGAGAGGTAGAAACTAGACATTGTTCTGGAATCCACTGCGGTGGAAATTACTTACCCATGGTTTTGTGGAGAACAGGATGTCGGGACATATTGCTCAGCAAAGAAGCCCCAGACCGGACAACTTCAGAGCTGTTGGACTGCAGGAGCCGTGCTATGCGAGGCAAACCTTTTTCCTTCACACCAATCAGTTGGCTCATTGCATTGGACATCTAGGAGACAGAACAGTGATGTCTCGTGACTTCCCATGCTGGAAGGACACAACTGCAACGATGTGCAGGTTCAGACAAACACAACCACGTTATAAAATACACATCTGCATAACACCTTCTCCTAGCGTACTCCCACTTACTTTGTCATTTACCCCTCTTCTCCATAGGAGTTTGCAAAGTCAGCCTCCCATCCTCTGTCATACGACTGGGACTCCTGTCCTCTTTCTGGAGGCCTGGGGGGGGGACACACTTGGTTGCCTAACTGATATTCCCAGTAGTTGGAGAAATTTTACCTTTCACGTCCACATTGCCCTTGCTCAGCTCCCTGTTGTGCCACAAGTAATAGGCTGCTTTGGAGCAGAAACAGCTAATGATACCTTTAAGAAACAAGCCAAAGGCCAAAAGTACACATCTTGGTTCCTGATTTCATGTTTGTTTACATAAATCTAGAAGACCTTAGGGTGTAGCCAATGCAGCTGAGTGCTCATGGACTTTGAAGCACATACCAATAATACATTGCCCACTTATTAATGGAGTTTAATCTGACCTTCTTGACTACTGCACCACCAGGCAGACTGCTGGAGTTCATCATGCCCCTAGAGTGACACAAATCCATCAGCAGTGACATGGGAACAGGCTGGAAGGTGACCCCTTCCATGGGGCTGAGACTCAATTTCCTTCCCATGCTCCAAGGATGCACAGATGCTGTGTTACAGACTCACACCAGTGGGACTTAGATGTATAAAGGTGAGAGTGGGAAGAGATTCAGACTCTTCTTCTGAAATCTAAAGGGTTATAGTAAGCTTTGCAAGCTTCTTCCCTATTTTCTTTTTTCCTTTTAGTGACAACAGACCCAGCAGCTCACCCCACCTCCAGCTCTGAGCTGGAGCAAGACCTTTGAAAACAAAAGCCACTTCTGCACATCCAGGGCCATTCCAACCATCCCTGCTAGAAGGCTGAAGTAAGTTGTTGCACCACTTGCGGAACTGTTTTTGTTTGTTTGTTTGTTTTCTTCCTCCCAAAGAAAACATTCTTGTGTAATGATCTTGATTGCTGAAAGCCTTTTCATTTCCATGGAGCACGTAGCTCCAGCCCTGTGTCTCCGATCAGCTCTACCCTTACCGTGCCAGCCTTCCTCCCCATTGTTATTAGTGGCACGGTTTTGTTAAATGGGAAAAAGAAAAAAAAATCCCTAAGTATTTCACATTGAAAGCCTTGTAACACAAAAGAAAGACTTGGAACAAAAGCTCCCAGGAGATCGGAGCTGGCAGGTTAATGCCGTCCCAGCAGCACAGGCTCCTTCCGTGAGTCACGCCGTGTTTCTGGGTGGAACGCTTCGCACACGTGACACACCTCTCCTACGTACGAAATAATTACCCCTTTATCTCCCTAGCCATCTTATTTAAATTGGAATTGATGAAGTTCGACACAGACAAGTCGGGGTTTGTCCTTGTGAATGCAGCCTGTGAGGACATGCCCAGGGCAGCGATACTGGGCACTGCGAGCGGAGCTGCTGTCGTGATGTGTCCCCTGCCAGCCCCGAGCCCCTGCAATGTCCACAGTGTCACACAGCCCGTGTCACCTCCGTGCTGCCACACCAGTGTGTACAGGACATCTGGAAGGGTAATTTTACAAGCAGCTCTGGTGTGAGCACAATCCACAATCCACAGCACAACCCACCCTGTTATTAGAGCCACCTCCTGCTTAGGAAACACACACATGGTCGGCACACGCATTATCCCTTAAAGCATTCTCCCTGCTTTAAGGACAACTGTCCACATCTGTGCACATCCTCACTGGTGTCCTGGGGGAGGGTGCCAGTACTATAGATGCTGGTGATATGACCTACAGAGTGAGGAAACTCGGAGGAGCCCCTGGAAAGGCACACGGACCTGGGATAGACGCTTAGGGCACTGATTCTAGCCTCTTTTTGGCATTTATAAGAACTTGAGATGGATCTTAATGGATCTTTCCACTGTGGAAAGCTCTGCAATAGTGCAATAGTTTAAGGAGGACATTTCCCTTCCTGACTACCATGAGGTGCTGATGGGTTTGGTTGTGTGTCTGCAGAGGAAAGCAGCGCTTACCAGCCCCCGGCTCGCAGTGAGGTTCTGCAGGGCTCCAGCACAAGCCTCCAGGGTGGCATCCTTCTTGCTCTGATCCATCAGGGACAGGTAGGTGCGGATGGCATCGGAGTGGTAGAGCCAGCTGGGCCCTTTGGGTTTAAAATCCTCCTCAGGAAGGGGGACACCATACTCGTCATTCTACAAAGAGATGAGAAATGGGAAGCTCAGATCCTGCTCCTCACTTGCAGCCCCTTCCTGGGGCTGAACATCACATTTCCAAGCCCTTTGCAGCATGTCTTACCTCCATTTTGCCACTCCTGCTGTTGAAGCAGCCTGTGAGAGTTTTGTCCATGTAAACACTCCGGGCCATGTGGTTGAGCTGGGTGTATTTGTTGGGAACTTCGGCATCCAGGCGGTAGGAGAGGTTGTGCAGGATGCAGATGCAATTCTCCACAGACTGAAATCACCCCCAGAACAAAAATGCAAGGGTCACATTAGGCAGAAATATGGAGCAGCACTGTATATAGGTACAGAGAGGACATATACCATGCCATAGTTATCTTTTCTAGCAGCTAAACTGCATAAAGTCTAGATACTAGATACCTGCAGCCAACACCAAAACACACAGTTACCTTTCCAAGCATCTGGCTTCAGTGTTTTCTGCTGAAACTGTGTTTTTTGTTTGTTTGCTTGTTTTAAAAAAGCTGTCCCCTAAAGAGGATTTGCTCAATCCTGAGCTCATTTGAAATATTTTTGGTTTTAATGGGTATTGTACTGGAGGCTCTGGGATGTCTGGCTAACATAGCAGATGTTGAGCTCCTGAAAACGTGCTATAAACTCTATTTTGTCCAAAAAAAAAGTGCCTTTTATACACAGTGATCAGTGTCACAGTCAGCAGACTGGTAGGGTGAGAGATGGAGGTTTAGGTGCTGGAAGGATCCTGGGTGGGAAGATGAGGGAGGGGAGCATTCTGGGGGCTTGGGAGCCAAATTTTTTTGCTGTGGCTCTGTGTTTGGTAAAGGGAAATTGTAAAACAGACATCACTTTAGGCCAAGAGCACAGCAGATTTGCAATGCTATGATAGATTGCACTGGGATTTGGCAGGTCAAAAGCAGCCACAAAGAGCCCCGTCCTCTCTCATGCTTGTTTGAAAGGTGTTTGGAGATATTCTGAAAGCTGCAATGAGTAACTATGGGGCTGAACTCAGGCAAAGAGCCGAGGAGGAGCAGCTGGTACCTTGTCATCAGGTCGGTTAGAAGCCACACAGTTCTGGGCATAAGTCATGACTGAATCGATCAAGCCAGGGTAATTCCTCATGGTCTGGCGTCCCATGTCTGCAGAACTCAGGTTTCTGAAGAGAGCCATGGCAGAGCACGTCAGGAGGGAAGAAGAGAGAATTAGTTGGCTTCACTCACTAGTCTCTATCAGCTCTTTTCTCATTATGGCCCTGATTGAATTGAATTTATTTTTTTATTTATTTATTTTTTCTATGTTCAGCAAGGACAGTGTTCTGCTTTCATTTTGGAGGCCTACTGTATGATTGCAGGGGTGCAGAGCTCTCATGTTGCTCTTCTGGATTGATTCCATAGGGGAAAATGTCCTCTTAAGGAACGCTGTATAGCAGACATCCTCCTAGTGAGAATGATCGGAGGCCACACATGATGTTACACAGACTCATTGCCTCCTTGTGTCCAAAAATAAAAATAAAAAAACAGGAACATGCAAATGATTGTAAACATGGAACTACAACTACACAAGGTCTACAGCAATGCCTGTGTGGGGAATGGGAAGGACCTGGGGAGGAGCAGCAATGGCTCTGACCAGTGGGATTGCCCAGCTCCTCATGCATTCCTGAGTGCCCAGCAGGTTGCTGCCAGGACTGGGGAGTTTTTCCAGTAACAGGAAATGTTTTTTTGCCCTTTTTTTTTTTTTTCTTCCCTGTTTTATTGCCTTGTAGCTTGCAAATGAAAAACAAAGAGAGGTTGGCAGTTGCTGTGAGATATTCACTCCAGGCGTTCCAGAACTGGATTTGATGTTCACTGTGATTTGCAGCCTCTTCATTAACATGAATTCATCTGCAATCCAGAAATGCTTGAGCAGCAATGGCTTGAGCCCAGGGCAAACCCAAGGCTGTTCTCATCCCTGCGTGATGCTGTTGCAGCGCAGTGAGTCAGAGCTGGCCTGGTTCCCCCCACAAAGCAGGGGCTCCCGACCATCTCGCCCCACTTTCCACGCTCCCCGTGCCCCCACACCTTCCCAGCTCCCTTGCCATCCTGCAGGGCCGTCCTCAGCAGGACCCTGCTGCTGCAGGCTGCAGGACAGGGGCAGAGCCTGCCTGGAGCTACTCTCCATGGAAATCTGGTTTTACACTGTCCCTGCACTCTTTCCTTCATTTTAACGAGCTGTGTTGCAGCATCAGTGGGTTCAGATGGTCTCAAAATGGGGGGCTGCATCCTTCCACACCGCACATTGCGACGTGCAGTTGCACGGGGAAGGTTTTTCCAAGACGGGGAAGGGAGCAGCGCTCGCTATCTTTCAGACACGGTTCCCAGCCACAGAAGACGATAGTATCACGTCTCAGAAGGCCCCTGCCGTGTTCACCCATTTCGTTTCACAAGCAGATACAGCTCCTGCTAGCTGCGTGTCTGGTAAGGGTGCGGCCGGCGCTGCGCTCCCTCGGGGAGAGCTTCAGTTGATGAAAGTGCCTAATTATACCAGGTAGTTTTTTTTTTTTTCCACTTGTTCCCAGTGAGACAAGGTGCTCGCATCCAAGTGGAGGAGGGTGGTAGGAGAAACAGCAAGTCAGGACGAAGATCCTCTACAAAAGGGCTCTGGCTTTCCTCTGAAAAAGTAAACTACTCCAGGCTCAGTCTGCTCCTCCTCTTTTGGGGGTGACCCATCTGGCAAAATAGGCCAATACGCAGCAAGCTGCATGGGCCAGGGGTAGCAGGTAAAGTCCAGGGCAATGGGACTGTTCTGTACTGAAACAGTTATTTAAATTAGTGGGAAAATGCTTGTTATCCCCATATAGAGAATTCAGTCTTTATATCACCCAGAACTCAGAGCGGTTTGTTTTCTAGCAACCAGAATTTTCTCTGGAAACCTCAAAATATAAGGGCAAAAAGTGCCAAGATTCCTGGTCTAAGCTGAACACTGTCAGGTTTCAGTATTACAGCTCTCCAATTACAAAGCAACTTATATTTTTTGAGCAGAGACTTCACAAGAGCAACTCTACTTAAAAATAAACAACACCTACTACAAAAATATTTTGCATACATTTTTTCTTCACCCTCTGTTAGTCAGGAAAACTTTCTCAGAGGGATTTTTTTTTATTAATAGCATTGCAGAAAGTGTGGTTTTTAGCTTATTGTAAGAGGATTTAGGTAGATTCAGCTCTTGTCAACACACGGCAAGCTACACTAAGTCCCTGCTTGATGACTCACCTCAAACACCCTGTGGCATTGAAGAAAACTTCTGGGTCAATAATTTCTCTTGTCCTGTTGCAGCCGCCATCAGACCAGCCAGAGAAAGGGATGATAACACAGTCTGTCAGGACGGGGAGGGCCTCCTGTATCAACTCTTCCTTTAATTCATCGGTGGAGGAGAGGTTCCAGAGCAGTCCTAGGAAGGAGACGGACACAAGCAGAAGGTCACCATGCATTAGAAAGTTTGAGATCAGAGTGAATTGTGAAGCAAAAAAAAAGTTCTTGCTCCTACCATCTGAACTCAGGGTGCAGAGGCTGCCCTAAACCCCAGTCTGCCCGTCCCCATAGGAGACGGACAATGGGAGCGTGATATCATGAGGAGGTGTACGTCTAAGCATCGTCCCTCCTCCCAGAATTGGTGTTTATATTGTAATCAGGTTATGGGAGGAAGGCATCTCTCCAGGGATCTCATGGAGGTTTGCACATAGGACCTCCGGCACAGCTGGGGGTGACCGGCACCAAGGAATTCAAGTCAATCCTTCAAGAAAAGGAGAGACCCCAACCAGATGACCTGCCCAGCTGTAAAGGGATTGTCAGTACCCTTGTCCTTCCCTGCACAGGGTCCAGAGGGCCAGGAAGGCATGGAAATGGCAGGGCAACATCAGGAAAACCTGGAAGAGGCACAGCCCTGATGAGCAACTATAATTTGGGGAACCCCTGCAACTATAATTTGGGGAACCCCTGCAGGACACCAAAAGGCCAGGACCTCCTCTGCTTTGTATCTTAGGTTGCCATTTCATGCAACAGGACCACAAAACATCCTCTTGCTGGTATGGCAACACCATGGCTCTGTGTATCGGGCAGCATGGGCCACAGGCAGATGGGAGCATGGGGTGAGCTCCTCAGAGGCTCGAGGTGTCTGGGCTGACACCAGCTGAGGGGCTCTTGGCAGTCTGTCACGTACCTGTCAGCTGCTTCTGAATTTCGGTGTTCCCTGTCCTCCGTAGGAGGCTCACACACTCCCTTATCCCGTTCTGCCGCCGGGTTTCTATCTTGTTGGTCGGATTCCTGAAGACCAGATTTCGGAGGGCTCCAGCCGCTGCCCGCTGTACGTTCTGGTTCGTGCTGCGGAGCAGTTCGACGAGCTTGGCGATTCCCCCGAGCCGATAGACCTGCACCAGGAGAGACATGCTGACATTGGCCTGGTGTGCAGAGCATCGCCAGGAGAAGGACAGCTATAATTGCAAGGAGTCGGCGTGGAACCTACTCACGGGACCTGGCAGAGGAGGATGGCTGGAGCCCTCAGACAGCACGGCTGGTTCTTGCCATCAGTCATGGCACCAGGGTGCTGTCCTTGAGGTTAGAGCTCAGACTCTGGAAGTGAATGCCTATGAGTAATGGCCATGGGCTGAATTTTTGGCTGGTGTAAATGTGTTTGCTCCCACAAACTTTCACCTACCTCCATCCGTTTACATCAGGAAAAAATGTTGCCCTGCCTACAACAGGGGCCATCCATAGCAATGCAATGACATGACATGGTAATTTATCTGCATCCTGAAATCACAGGCTGAGCTGCGGTCACGGCAGAGCGTAAACACCCTCGGGGGCAGCCAGCAGTACTGGGCCGTGCTCCAGCAGAGAAGACGGAAGGGTATGGGCAGGGGTGGCACTGGGAAGGGGCCGGAGCCCTGAGCTGCAGGACACCGCATGCACACCATGGGTGTTTGAAGGCAGAGCAAATTCCCTGCTCAAAAAAAAAAAACCACAACATCTGAGCTCTCCAAACCACTGGGGGCTGAAGGATTCCCCCTGTGCCAAGTCTGCTGGGGACACAAGCTCACATGGAGCGCCTGCTCGCACAAACAAACCTGTTGGCTGGAGATTTGCTGACAATAGAAAATGAATGAGTGCATTTTAAAAAAAAAGAAAAAAAAAAAAAGCAACCAAGTGTGCGCACAGATGACTCACATACCTGCTCTAACACATCTTTCTGGGAAGCGATGGGACAGGCGGGTGCTCACAGTGTTTTCAACGGTAACGAAGGGTGTGGTCACTGTGCAATTAGTGACTGCAACGTGGGCTGGGGTCCCTGCACTCAGTTCAGCTGCACCGGGGACACAGAGGCACATCTGCACCCTGTGCCAGCATGTGCAGCTCCACCACGCTGCCAGAAAACTGGAAGCCACCTTTATGCAGATGCTGTCTTGAGAAACTCGCATTTACATGACTGCAAACATGCCAGGACACAGATAAACTTTTGTGACAGTCTTGCTACGGCAGATCCAGCATTGAAACTGCCTCCCTTGCTGCATGGTGCCATAAATTTAGTAAGCAGAGAGCAAGAGCATAAGAAAAATAAACGTTGCTGTAAGGAGGGCTTCTGTATGGCCAACCATCTTTGTACGTGACCACTGATGAACCCGTTGGCTTGAACAGATGGCTGAAATGTCATTGAGCAATGCACAGTGAAGATCACAGTGGGATTTAGGACAATTTTGTGTGCCTCTGACACTGCAGCTCTGAGATAGCAGAAAATTCACATGGAAGCAGGTGCAGATGCCTCCAGAAGACAACTGTGTGTTTGGGTGGCTGCTCCCATACCACCCTAACCCTTCCATCTCTATCACAACGGGTTAGGGTGATAATACAGTCACAGCCTCCTCTGCTGCCTGCTAACTATTCCCCTGTGTTAAAATACTGACCTGACTGCTATTAAGAGAAAGTGGCCACTAATAGTTGAAAAAACTACTTAATTAACTCCTGCGTGAGACTAACGAGTTATGAGGCTCCATCATGAAAATGAAAAGGACCTTGCTGCTGAGGACAACCAATTTCATCCACCTCATGTGGCACCACATCCAGTATGACAGCAGAGCTCTGAAGGAGTTTGCTCACCTCTTGCTTGGCAGACTCATCCTGGAAACAGGTGTGCTGGAGGTAATAAGCACCCATGGCCTGGTATTTGTCATCGGAGGAGCACAGAAGTTGTATGGCTTTCTGGATGGTCATTGTACCGCCGTCTATCTCGTCACCACATATTCTATGTTAAAGAGAAATGCAGCATTGATTGAGTTCTTAGCTGAAAAGGCTACTTCAGTACTGGTTGTTATTAGGAAGGAATCAAATACAAAATGCAAAATATTATCACATAAACCATATTGTGAATCCCTATTGTATTTCTCAGTCTCAAAAAAGAGATGATAAAAGTGGAAAAGATGCAGTAGAAAACACTAGGGCTAATGAAATATGGATCCACTCCATCAGCAGAAACAAAGGAGACAGAAAATAGAAGCCTCTGATTGAGGTGCTAGAAGTCTAATTATGTCTAAGGCAGAAGGATTAGAGAAGAGAGAAGCAGTATTCACTGGTGCTCGCATAAAAGAATTAGTGGGCAAGAATGAAACCATCCGCCAGTTTATTAGGGCAATCTAAAGTAGACAGATGCTTTTCCCACAACACGTGGTCCTTTGATGTGAGATGTGGTGGAAGCAAAACTGTGAGAGCAGCTGATGGTCTTGGAAGGCTAGAGCAGGAAAAGGTGACAGGCATGTCTGGAGTGATGGAACGGACAAACAAAGAGTTTATGAAATACTAATAATAGCACTGAGACATCCTGCTCCCAGGGCATGTTTACGTCAGTAGTCTCCAAGCTCTTTGTAAAAGCCAGTCATCGTCATCATCCCCTGTTATAGGTAAAGAATCTGCCTGCAGAATCTGGAAGAAGGCTACATTTACCTCTGGCTTGGAGCAGGAGCAAAACCTTGGGTAAAATGCAAACACCTGAAGATTTGCCCCCTTGTTTAGAAATCTCAAGGTCTTGCTGTCTTTGGTTTGTACTTATTTAGCAGTACTGATATTGATTCCTGATGTTTTAACCACATCAAATTAGAAAAAAATATATACTTTCATACTGATGAAGGGGCTCTGAACTGTAAACCTTGTCTATGTTTCCAATTATATCAGTTAGTCTAATAAAAAGTTCTTGTCTTATCATCCTTGCCCCTTGGGCTTGCAGCTGGCTGCAGCAGGATCTCAGCTCACGGCGTTGATTTGCACCAGAGTAAATAACCACACCAAGTTCAGGACTGAGAAGAGGTGAACCCCAAGCTTCTGTTCAGTTATTACAGTTCCAGCAGTGACAGGATGCAAATGGGACAGTGGATGAAACCAGAAATTGTGGGCTTTGCTAGGATGGATCGGCATCATCAGACAATCCAAAAGACTCTAATAAAACAGAGATATTTTTTTTAAAGATTTTAAAATGAACCTATTACATTTGAAATATTAAATATTACTAGGAGGGAGTGACTTTTTTTTTGAGTCTCCCAGTGTGCAGAATCATTTTCA
Organism: Netta rufina; assembly: GCF_964035555.1. NCBI lineage: Eukaryota > Metazoa > Chordata > Aves > Anseriformes > Anatidae > Netta > Netta rufina. Next base: position 3,025,547 of record NC_140150.1, read on the forward strand.
TTGTTCCAAAGAAATGTAAGAATAAAGCTCCATAAAGGACACCCAGATACGGTCCCCACCTCCAGCAGCTCACAATTAGATAAAATATTTTGTCCTCAAATATCTAAAGACTCTCACCTCCCCACAGCAGAAGTCTATGAACAATATCCTAACTCTATAGAAAATTTCACACAAAAGCCAACAACTATGCTGTGCACTGAAAGACAGAATGAAAGACTATATATAAAGTTGCACCCAGTTTAAATTTAAATTAAGAAGTAGGTGCTTCCAAAGAACAACTTGCCGTTCTGTCATCAGCATTTATCTTAAGACAGGAAGACCTGCCTGCTGCCTCTGTTGATGTAGACAAATTAGATAAAATCTTGCATGATACTTTAAATGTTCAATAACTAAAGTTCGATGAACTTCAGTGAACTTCAAAAAAGTGAACTTCATTTCACTTCTATTTCCACTCTAAAAATAACATGTCACTTCATCATATGGTTTTTCTTCATCTGAACCTCTACCAAAACATGGCTCCAAGAAACTTTCATTCAACTTGAAACAAGAAAACACAAAATGGTAAAGAAGGTTAAACTAGAAGCTTTGGAACCTCAGAAATCTTTAGTTTGGATTCAGTCACAGTCAGGTTCAGGACACTGTGATTTTCTCTTCATCTTTTTTTGTCTGCTCTGAGACACAGGGCAGAGCTGAAACACTGACAGGCTCAGCACAGATGGCACCAGAGGGAGAATTCAGACCTGGGTCAGTGGGACAGGGAGGGAGGCACATTAATAAAACTAACAGGTCAGTGGTCATGCAGCATATGTAAGTATGCTGTTTTGCTTGTTGTTGGTGGGTTTATTTATTTATTTTAATATATTTTCCAGGTTAAGCAGAACCCTGAAGCAGGAGTACTTTTCATGAGAAAGAAGGATGCCTGTTCTGTCTAACAGTTGAAGGAAAGCAATTTCCTGCACATCCACCTAATAAGAGGTCCAAGCCCTCTTTTGGCAGGGAAAAACTAGGCAGATAGATCCACTTCTGCATGGGGAAAGATGGGAAAAGATCCATTTCCTCTGCTGGCTCACTGCCAGGAGCAGTTCACTGAGGGTGAGCAGCTGGGATCTGTTGTTCCCCTGGAGAAGCAGCAGTGATTTCTTCCAGCTGAGAACAGAATCACCCTGGCAAGGCCCATGCTAACAGGAGATTGTTTGTCAGCCAGTCAGGGATATTCCTAACCAGATCAACACCATGAGAACAACAGCCTGCTCCAGGATGAATTCTTGGAGCACGGCCATCTCCAACCTGGGCCAATGCGCCTGGTAGGAAGAGCTCCAAAGGTTGTTCTTCTTCCACAAGAAAGAAGCAATCAGAGTAAGGAGAGACCTCAATTAGAAATGATTCATCAGGAGACAAATTAGATGATCAGATTCAGGTGTGGAAGGGAAACAAATACTTAAGAGTGTCAGTATCACAGAAAGGGAAATTCTCTAGTTTGATAGTAATGTCTTTTGTTCACTTTGTATTAACAGATTAGTTTGTGTTGAGCAGATCTAAGCCTCCATCCTGGTTGTTAAGCCCCAGCAGAGGAGGAAGCTAGAAAACTGTAACAAATCACATTGTTCATTAACAAAATGAGAGTGAAGACACTCAAAACCTTGAGTGAACCCAGCACATCCAAACCTTCCAGAGCCAGGCCACACAGAAGCAAACCAATGGTGCTGCTCCATGCCAAGCAGCCACATTTGTCCACGGGACTCCACCCAGGTTTTGGTGCCACTGAGGGCTCAGATGAAGCTTCCCTCGGGCTTTGCTTGGTGGGTAGATACCAGGGAGATGGACAATGAGCCAGGGCCAAGGAGATCCTCACCATGAGCAAGCTGTGGTATGAACCACACCAGGACAGCATCATGCACAGCTCCCCTGAAATTGCTTTGGATGCAAATGCACTGTGCAGACGAGTTCACATCACACAGAGCCAGCACGGTGAAACAGCCATTTTTAGAGGCAGCTTATCCCATATAAAAACAAAACAATATCAAGATGTCTGCTTTTCTACATGGTTCTGTGTTCATTTTTGGCACGGTCCTGGAGAATTTCTGCTTTGATACTGATTTCCTTTGGTTAATCCCCCCAAAGAGGAGATCTATCAGAAAACCCCGTAAATACCTTTCTGACTCTCGATAACTTTTCTGTGTTTTCCCTGTTTCAAACATTTCCAGAGGGACTGAACTTCTGCCTAGGAATGTAGGGTTTCAGGACACACAGTTACTGTCCCTGAAGTTTAGCCACAGCTCACAGAGGTTGCTGCAGCTCAGCTTGGGCCAAGCCAGACAGATGTGACCATATCTGAACGGTGCTTTTGCAATATTGAAAATCCAAAAGGTTGCCCCAGCCTCCAGCTGAGGCAGTCACCTGGGGCTCTGGAGTGCACAGAGAGGCACTGACTTTGCCAGCAGGTAATTCACTGACCTACCCAGATTTTGGCTCCCTTGGCCACTGACTGCATCTCTGCAGGGGCAACGGGGACACTGGCTCAGATGCAGGCATCTCCCGTTGGAGCAAGACGCATGCAGCCACTTGGATATAGCAAAGACTGCTGCTGAGCCACCTGCACCGTGTGTCACCAACCCAGCTGGGGCTGTTGGTCCCATCTGAACACAACATACAAAGCACTAAGTGCACCACATCTGCAAGCAGAGCTAAAACAGCATCAGCCAGTGGCAGCACTACTCTTCCTGTGCTTTGAGTTCCAGCTGGAGGAGGAAAAAGACTCAAGGATTTACAGGATGCATTAAATATCACACCCTTTATTACTGCTTCTCGTTATCACTACTTGGTGAGCCAGGAGGGCGTAGAAGCTTCACTCCCCAATCTCATGTTATTTAGCTAAAAGCTGCTGACTAGTTCCAGGTGGCACACTGCCACTTGGAGCGTGTTGCCACAGCAGAGAAGTGCCGTCTGCCAGAGGAAGTGGTTACGAGGGGCTACCATATGTGTGTCTTCACGAGGTGCTGGAACCACAGCTGCTGCCACCTCCCAGGACAAGAGGGTGCAGATCCGCAGGGTGTCAGAGCAGCCTAGGAAAGAGAAGGGTGCTGGGGAGGAGGGGGTGCTCTGGGCACCAGCAGGTCTCCCTCCAGCTCCACCAGGTAGAAGGACTTGCTCCACAGAGCTGTATTCTGGCAAAATATGTATGGTGCATATTGCCTTTGGGCAGGAGCCACCAAATTAACCCACGAACTTCTGAGCCCAGAGATGCTGAGCTTGGAAATGCTGTTGCAGATATCACAGAATGCTTACAAAGGCTTAAGCCCCTGAGTGGCTGTAGAGAAGTGTGTCTGGAAGGGACATCCCGACTCTGCTCACCGAGGCAGGGCTGTAACCACAGGGAGGGTTGAAGGGAAGAGACTTCAGGAGGAGGTTTCTGGCAGCAGGTCTGTGCTGTTTAACCCCCCGACCTGAAGAAACAGCACCAAATTCAGATTTCATCACCAGAGCCAGTGTTACGGGGTGGGTAAAACCCTACAGCATGTTTTACTTTATGGCACAAGCTTTTCCCCAAAAACATTTAGGAGTTAAACGACTCAACAGCTAGCTGGAGGAAAGGCACTTTCCTCACCTAGAGTCATTGCTGTAAGAACAGGGACTCTTCTGAGAGACAGTTACTGAAGAGACAGCTCTTCCATGTCTTATACAACCAAAGCTGGTTCAATAAATGGAAACAATCACACAAACATGAATAATTCCAGAAATTACTTAGCTTTGTGATCAAATGCTGTTTCTGCTGTAGGGACTGCTTGGTACACAGAGCTGGAGAGCTCTCACTGCCCAGTATTTAGATATCCACACACCGCTTTCACTACCTGGGAATGCCAAATATCCCCATTTTCATCTCACACCATCCAAAGAGAAGATCAGAACTGGAGCAGGAAAAGCCTCAGGAGCAGAGCTCTTGCACCAGCACTGACACTGTTCAGAGCCCCCGCATTACAGAGCAGTTCCTTAATAAACAGAGACTCAGTGGCTCGCTGGTGCCACCAGCCCCTCACCGCAGTGGAAATTTCCCTATCAGATTGCCTCTCAGAGCCTGGACACCACTGGGCCCTTCCCTTACTCACTGAGACTGTTTGCCAGCCTGCAGACAATTTATCCAAATACATAGGAGGTTCATATGGTGAGAAATGAACACAAAGGAAGAACAGAGCCTTGGACAGAGAACTCTAGCAGCTTTTCCCCAGCTAAGCTCTCTTCCGGCACACAGCCACTAATAATGGGTTGCCTACGAGCAAACCTCTCCCTACCCAAAGATTAGGCTACCCAAATGCAGATCAGCTCCAAGTGCAGACTCCTCCGACCAGAAATGGTCCTACACAGCAAAGAGAGCCCAGGCATGGTCCTAACCCATCTCCAGAGGGTCCCTTCCCAACAAAAGCACACCCCAGACCGAGGCTAACAGCAACCTGCCACATGCTCTATAAGGGCAACTGACCCCCCAAATGCATCATTTTTTCAGAGGACAAATCCTTAGTATGTTACCAAAATGATGAGGACAACAACTGCCAACCTCAGCTCCTTAGAGCCAGGAGCAGAGGTGCTTGCACAAACTGCTCTCCAAACCCATCCGGCTCTGCAGTGAGTCTCATGCGAAGCACGGGGGTGTGCCCCAGCCAGATCAGATTCACACAGGGGACACAGCCCCCGTTGAGCCCAGGACTTGAAGCCCTCGTTTCCACACCAGAACCAGTTCTGCCAGATGAGCAATGCCCCAAGCCAGGAGAACTGTCTAAATGCAGCCACTCCCTGACCAAAGGGCATCCAGCGCTGGGGAGTATTCCTCCCGCAACAGCAGTTCTCCTCCTCTTCAGAAAGTGTCATTATTCTTCCAGTGACCTCTCCAAAGCAATGACCAAGTCTACAGCCATAATGCTACACAGCGCAGTGGAAAAGCCTGCCTGGGACTGATTTCTCAGAAGCCTTGGTTTCCCCATGTTCAGTCATTCTGCCATCACTCCCACTACACCTTTATGCTCTTTACTCAGAAATTCCCTGGAACTAGTTACCTCCAGTTTATGTAATGTCTCCATTTCTCATCCCAGAGGAATTACAAAGCTTACGAAATGAGCAAGCCAACACCACTGGTGCTCCAGGTTGGCTAGGGCTAAATTTGCATGTGTTAAATTGAAGGGAACTGGGCACATGGGAAGTCAAGGCTTCATGTCAACATGCTAACGGGCAAGTGACTTTCCTTGGCATGGACACTCCGGAACCTATTTACCCCACTCAAGGTGAAATGAAGGAGGTTAAGCAGAGAATTAGCCAGAAAAATCTGGAAACCAACATTCAGATGTGAACAAGGGCATGATCTGGTTCACACTGCCGACTGTGGTGGGGGATTTTCTCCATATCTACAACACACCTTGGGTCAGAAGCTCAACAAAATCCAGCCTTTGGTGTGAGCTGTAACAAAGGCTGTACTCCCTGTTAAATAGCCTCTTACTTATCCTGCAGCGTGCAAATTCCCTTCTGCACCAGGGACCATGAGAAATGAGCTCAGGAGCTTCCAGGGTCTGTGTGACAAACTGCAGAGCCTGCATGGGAGATGGGACATCTGGGGTGGTGCAGAGCAAGCCCTGTTTGCCAGTGATGCAGCAATGGTAATGCAGCAGCCCCTGGGAACACCTATGGGAGGTGCAGACCCTCTTTCCCTAGCCCAATAAAGCATCACAACCTTGAACAAGATATTTTCCAAGACTATTTAAGCATTAGAATATGTTTTATGCTCCAGAGTTGGAGGCAGTGTGGCTCTCAGCATCAGAGAAACTTTCAATAAACATCACTGTAATGCCATCAAAATCCCACTGATTTTTTTTATTTGGAAGGTTGGGTGTTTAGTTAGTTTGTTTTTGTGCTTGTTGTTGTTTGTTGGTTGTTTTGTTGGGTTTATTTTGGGATGAAAGCTCTGCTGCATTGTACAGAAATATCAGCTTGGTGGTGTCTGAACTCACCGTTGTGTTTTACATGCCCTACTGTCGTAGGAAACATTTGCAAGAAGGGACCTGGTGTTAACTGAGAGGACAATCCTCTCAGTTAGGGACTAACTGAATAATTCCCGGCCCAATGGATCTGAATGCTCTGGACAGGAAGGAAGTGAACAGCCTCCATTCTTTCCTCTTTCCTGGCCAGGTAAATAATTCCAATTAGGAATCAGTTAGAAATCAGTTTCTGACTCATTTTTTTCTGGAACCTAAATCAGACCTTCTGGGGGAATGAAGCAAGGACTGGGTGGAAAGCCAGAAGGGTGAATACAACTGCTCACCAGGTTCTCAGCTCTGCTCTGAGTCAGACCCTCAGGAACCAGCTCCTTAGCTTTAGTTGTTTTTTTCAGGTTGGTTTTCTGCCAAAGCAGAGCAGCGTGACACCCAAAGTGCACATCAGCATTTTCGCTCTTCATATCCCCACCCTCATCTTGCAAAGGAGCTGTCGGCCAATACCACCACCGAGACACCAGCCATCATCTTGTCCAGCATCCCACAGCTGCAGCAGAGACATTCACACTGAGCCAACCACACTGCTTTCTCTCCATAGTCCACAAAGAGAAATAAGCCCTTTGAGCGTGACTCATCTGACCCACTTTAGACGCCACTGCAGGATGCGATTAAGCATGGTGACCAGCTCCCCAGTGGCTGTAAAGCAGCTCAGGTGACTAGCTCAGACGGACAGACCTCCAAAGGAGAAGTCAGCATTTACTCGGGTTCATCCCATGGCAGCAGACTTACCTGGAGCTGGAATGAGTCTGTCCATAAACCACCTCCTGCTTGCCGCTCATCACCGGCTGGGCATAGACCACATCGGGCTTGTTGCTGGAGGGGCAGGAGAGGGCCCGTGCTGGCATTTTTTTACTTGTCCTGGTAGTTCCTTGCTGGGTGCTACAGCTGCTGTAGATGCTCTGGCGGTTCAAGGTCGCCTTGTGCTCTGCCCGGCCCCCCACCTGACTCTTCCTCAGCGTGCCCCGGGGTGGTTCGCAGTAGAGGTCGGGCTCGCTCCGGCTGCTCTTGATGTTCTGCACAAAGCAGTAGTCGCTGCCAGCCCTGGTGGGGCTGCAGACGGCCTTGCTGTAGTGCTTGCTGCCCCAGCCCTCCATCTGGCTGTACGAGCTGTAGCGCCGGTTCTCCACGTCCCGCTTCAGGGTCCCGTTGTACAGCTGATCAACAACAAGAGGGGAGACAACAAAAATCAGGAAAGGTTGAGATGGAGATCAGCATTGCCAAGCCCTTTCATGCATGGGTATAGTGGCTACCAAATTTGTTTGCCTCTCTGGTGTTTTTGCGGCTCAATCTCCTGGTCTTTGCTGTGTGAGCCTGGAAGGAAGACCAGAACCAGCTTCCTTTCACAGATCCACTAATATATTGCACCTGAGCTGACTAATTTTAACTGCCAACCCCCTGAGGAGCTGAATCCCATTCTGCATACTTCATTCTCTTCACAGGTCACCAGGTGTTTATGTGCCAAGCAGAGCACAAACATCAAAATGTTTGGGAGTTCAGCCCACCTGCAGCCCTTAGAAGGATGCCAAACCCTCCCTTGAAATCTGGGGACTCAGTCACTGGGATGTGGCATCCAAAAACTTGGTATCAGAGGTGAAAGCTCAAACATGACCCTGCCACGAGAGCAAATGCCTTGTTTTCAACACATGGGGTTTAACCCAACTCGTAAGCACAGGAAAGGTCACATCCCATCTCTTGCCATCACAGAATGCTGAGCCATTCTGACCTTCCAGCACTGCCTGCATTTATTTTTCATTTCCTTATGGTATTTTGTTCCTCTTCCACCTGTGAAATCCTTAGAAAGGGACTAAAGGGAGTGAGAAAGTGGTAAGAAGGGATTCTTGAATCTCATTGTGTCAAGAAAGCAGTGGGACAATGAATATCTGCTTATGAATTACAAGGTGTGTTGTGTCAGCTTGTACAATGGGATACTTTGAGAACAATGTGGGATGTGATGTAAGAAATGACAAGACTAAGCCAGGAAATTAAGGAAATAAAGAAAGAAGGAAAGAAAGGGGACAAGACAGTAGAAATCCCACTGCAATTAGTCAAAACAAATGATAGCTTTAGTTGTCCTGCTGTCTGTTTGAAATGTCTCCACCACTTCACCAAAAGTACTCCAGATTTTCCCCAAGTACACCAGCACTGGATCCAATATTCTCTTGCAATGCTAAAGCTTCTGGATGTCAGTCCTGTGATACAAGTTACAAAGGTGTGTGTTCCAGAAAGGTAAAAAAATAAAGCTATTTTAGTGCTGTTTGCCCCATTTTGCCCAAGTTTTTCCATTGTATCCCTCTGCACCCTGACAAGCACATCTCCAAGAAACAGAGCAAAGAGGCATAAAAAGAACTAAAGGATATAGATGGTGACAGAGACCTTCTCCTGAAGGCTTGCCTCATCTCTGGGAAAAGCTAGTCTGTGGTCTCTTCTTGGGCTGAGGGCTTTTTTCCTCACTGAGTTTAAGCAGATGCACTTTGGATACCTCTTTTTGCATCAGCTGCCCAAGGGTCCCTTGGGCTGGGAGAGAAAAGTCAAACACTGACACCTAGGTATTTCCATGGAAATTCATGGCACAAGGTGTGAAAAGCCTGTGCCTAGTGCAATAATCCTGTGCCTATCTAAATATATATATATATATATACATATATATATATTTCTAACCGAGAAAAAAAGGTTAACCATGCAAAAAAGAACTTGGTGTCCTATGCAGAATCACCCTAATCCAGCTGCTCTGCCCCACTTCATCCCAGCCCTGAGCACACTCAGCATCATTTCTGCCTCCAACACTCTGCAGAATTGTCATTATGCTAATTAATTAAGCCAAATAATTCCATTAACAAACTGATCTTCAGGAATGCAGTGAATCCTCTCTGCTGTGTCCCAGAGACTTGCACAAGTAACGGCTGAAAACTCAGAGCGGGTTGCGCAGCAGGCATGCTGTCAGGATAAGAAGGAACACTTCAGTCCGGTTACACTGGACCCAGATTGCTCTGCCACTTGAGCACAAGTCAGAAGTCGTTTTGATACTTTTCATTCTGCAGGTTTGCATCTAAACAGGTGAATTGCTGCAAGGGGAGAAAATTCTCTTTGCACTTACTCCAGAGGACACAGAAAAAACCTGTTAGTACTGCAGCACGGCAGATAACAGGTTTGGTGCACCCTGCAGAGCTCCCAGGGATTTGGAAAAAGAATTTGCATTCGATAAGAAGAGCAAGGACGAGGCTCATGGGCAAGCACGGTGAGTCTTGGGGGCTCCTGCAGCAGTGGTGCAGGCCCACTGAAAATATCATGGTGGCCACGCTGCAGAGGTGCTCCCCATCCCGGTTTTGCTTTGGCCAGTGCACACAACAATGCCAAAATGACTTTCAGAAAACCATGGGGTACCGCTGGGGATGAATACATCCTTCCAAGGCTGATAAAAATCTTCATTTTTCTCTTCATTTTCCTGGCTACTTGCTCAGAAACCCTCAGGACAACGAGGGACGGGGAGGTGCAGGGTGGCCTTTGGTGGCTCATGGAGCGGGGAACCCACTCTCAGGGCTCAGGGCTTGCAGGACAGAGCAGCAGCCTGTTAGATGGGAGCCCTGTCACCGTGCTTTATGAGTCAGTGTAAACTGGGATTATTTCATAGGGCTGTCAGAAGCTTGGCAGAGCCATGGAGCCCCTGGGCATTTGCTGAAGCCAATTCAGCTAACTGTGGCAGAGCTAGCTTGTTATTTAGCTAAAGCTATTGTTTGCTTTCCAGTGCACTCGCATGGGATATCTGCCAGCAGAGCGGGCGAGGGAAGGTGTGAGTGCGTCCGTGTTTATAGGTGGGAATTATCAATTCTGTATTTCCTGCTGCGTTTTATAGTGGCACACAGCATTGTTCTCCTTCTTGCCAGCCCTGGGAAGGGTGAAGCAAAGCGACCGCCTGTTTGGAAAGTCTCCTTTCTGCAACACAGGGAGCCCTGAGCGGCAAGTCGGTGCAGGCCCTGGCAGGGCGGGGAGGCCTTTTGCAAACTCATGGGAAAATAGTTCCCGTGTGATGTGAAGCTCATTACCAAAGTCAGTGCATGACTTTTATTGCTGATGCTACCAGATGCTTGGCTGAGCCCATTTTAATCTCTTTCAAGTGGCACGGACCTAATTGGTATCTTAGAATTCCTCTTTGCAACAGGAGCCTGCACCAAAGCCTCCAAATCGATGAGGAGCCTCCTGCCAGCTTCAGCGGATTTCAGATCTGTGTGCCAAATGGTCCCCACAAATCCCCACACCAACATAGCTGACCCGATCGCTTCTTGATCTCGGCAAAGGGCCACGTCCGTGCCTTAAGAGAGGCTTTTTCGGACTAAGACCCACATCCCCACGCCAGAGACCTTCACTGCTAACAGTGGAGGCGATGCCATTTCACAGTCTGTGGTCCGAATAGCCACTTGACAACCATCTCCTATTTTTTGCTGATGCCATTATGCGTGTAGGGTGAGCTCTCCCTCTGCAGAATGGCATTAGTGAAAGGAAATAATCAATCTCTCACCTTCAAACCTCATAAACCGCCCAGATTTCCTAACACCTTGACTTGCATCTGCCCACTGCTTGTGGGTGTTTGCACAGGGGAGGCGGGCCAGGTCCACACCTCCACCCTTTAGAAATGCTGGAAAAGACAAGGAATTCCCTCAAAGCAGGGTGGAGGCAGAAAGCAGTGATTCCCTCTGTCCTACAAGATCTGGAAATCATTTCAGAAGAGCGGTGGCTGCCACCGAGCCTTCTCCCATGGGACCTGAGAGGTCAGGGCAGCTCTCCAGGTCTCTCCTGGGATGCAGGATGCTGCTCACGTGCAGCATCCCAAATGTTAGCCTGAACTTTTCCTCCCTACTCTGAAACGAGTCTGTACATTTGAGGCCAAGCCTTGGGAGCCGTTCATTCATATTAAAAAAAGGAGGGGAGGCACGGGGAGGAAAGGAAGTGAAGATGAGCCCTTGATAGCACGCAGGTGCTCTTATCAGGCCCAAAGACTAAGTGCTTCCCTTCACTGGCAGCAGCAAAGAAATGCCTTCAAATTAATAAGCGCTTTGGAGCACCAGCTCTCAGTCTGAGATGAATGCCCACTTAAGGAGCATTAACTGTGACACCCAGTGCTCACACCAGACAGGTAAATAAATAAATGTCTCCAGCCTCTTGTTCCAACAAGGAAAAAAATGGTGCTGGAGAGAAAGTCAAAATGTCTTTATTTCAGTCATTGACTATGTGCCCTTTTCTGCCTTTTCTTCCAGAAAATCTTCCATATAAGAAGCAAAGGCCCTCTCCTCTGGAGCACAGAGGAAGGCACTGACTTGCTCGGTGCAGAATTGTGCTCGGATCCCTGCTGCGCGTCCTGGTCGGAGGCCCTCCCAGATAACTGGGTGTTTCTGACTTCTGCATCTAAGGACGCGATCAGTTCATTACCTGGCTCTAATTTTTTCCCTTGCAATTTGTTTGTTTCTAGAGTAGCAGACAGAGAGAAGTAAAGGACTCCGAATAAACACGTCAAGAGCAGGTTTCTCCCAGGCTGCAGGGCAAAGCACAGGCAATGCAGCATGACAGCGTCCCACCCTGAATGATGGGTGGGGAAAACTCTTGATGCTACTTGCGAAATGCTTTCACTGCTGCCTGCTACGCACTCCAGTGCAGGGAGAAAAATTGCAAAACCAGCAAATGCATTGTTATTCCATTTTTGAAACATTTTTCCCCACCTCTCCTGGATGCTGCCGTCCCATCTGCCTTCTCATCTGCTTCTTTATGCAGAAGATGGTTCGGTTTGTTCTGGCTAGGGAAGGTAACATCCAGCTACTCCAAAGCATAAAGCCTCTTGGGAAACATCACAGGGAGACCAGGATCTGACCAAGCAGTGATGTGCAGCAACTATAAAGCCTTGATAAATCCTTTGATAAGCTTGCCTAACTCCCTCCTTTTTTTTTTTTTTTTTTTTATTTTCTTAAAAAAAAATACAAAAAACAAAAAAACTTGAACATGTTCTCAAGTAAATGACAAATTTTATCCTGAAATTCTTACGGGACAAAGCTCCTGCTAGAGCTGGGGGATTTTTGTCCAGGGGCAGCAGGCAGTGCCCCTGCCTGTTAGAAGAGCTGCGGGAGGGCACGTCTTGTGGCCAACATCGCTCATGCAGACAACACATTTGGGAGAGAAACTTCTGCAACTTTCTCCCAGATAAATTTGCTTAGGAATCTGCATACCGTCTCTTGTGCCATGGGATCACCAAAATGCATGCCTGGCATTGGTATCACAGCAGACGTGATTGCTGCAGAAACCAAGCTGGGTGCGCCAGTGCAGCGCTGAGCCTGGTGGTGGCTGAGGGCAGCAAAGCCCTGGTGGCCCAGTAGCCACTGGTCCCCAGCTGTTCTGCATCAGGAACTTCTCTTAACTGCTTCAACAGCAGCAGAGATGCCAAATATTCCTCGGGTTGGGAGCTGAGCTGCTTCCAGAGATGTAACTCACAAGCTCCAGCCCACGGTGAGGATGAGGAGCTGCTCGTCCTGCACCCACCCACCCAAGGAGCACCCCTGGACTGGCCAGATCCTGCCAGCAGATTTCCTCCCCGTGGAGGCAGTGGCACAGTGTCCTGGTGTGCTTCTGCATCTTGTCCAGCATCTGGACCCCCCGACTATCTGCCAACAGCAGACCCAGGCACAAGGCAGACGGGAACGAAGCCCCTCAGGGTCTCCTCTGCTGATGGCGTGATCCTGGCTCCTCTTTCCCTGGCCTTTCCTTCCTCAGGCTCTGGGTACCATCTCCAAAGCTGACTGCAGGTGGGGTGGGCAGCACACCAGGCTGTGGCAGTGGCTTTGAGCCCAGTGCTGAACAGATCCCATTTCTGGGTGCCACTGGGGTGTCAGCCCGTGCTGAGACCTCTCCTGCCATGACTGCGCTGCTGCGGGCACTCAGCTGAGCCCACTCAAAGCCCTCCAGGGTCTGTCCGTATAAATCAGGGCCACCTCTGCACCTTCAGAGGGACCTGTCCTTGGGCACAGCTCCTGTGCTCCCATGGCTTTGGGAGCTGCTGGCCATGCACAACTTAACATCGTCAGCATGGTGACAAACGTCCCTACAGGTCTTCCGAGCTCAACAGCACCTGGCTCAAACTAACCATGACCGGTGGCCGAATGCAGAGAGGTTTGCAGCCCACCATTTTCTGCATCCCACAGAGGTCTCCGTGTGGATGGGGCAGGGGACTTCAGCCCTGCAGACTGCATGTGAGACAAGGGAATGGTGCAGCCATGGGCTGGGGTCCTGCTGTGCTGCCCCCAGGGGCAGGGAGGAGTGCATCCCTCTGGAGCAGTCCCACTGACTTCTCTGTTGCCTACACCGCTAGCAATTACTCATTACAAAGCTACTTACAGTGATGCTATGAACAAGACACTCTGCAGTGGGAATAATCAGAAAATAATCTTTAATAATGGGCAAGTCAAAGGTTTTTCCCAGAACTGCTGACCGATCCAGAGAGAGCTGACGACAGCAATTTTAGGAAGCCCTTTGTATAATTTCTTTTGCTCTAATATTTGAACACCAGTATCTCATAAGGTTGGGAAGAAAACTCAGAAGCAAAAGCGTGAGATTTCCAGTAAGATACAAAACCAGACAAAAGGAGTAAGTCAGGGATAATAATTTTTAAGAGCTACGGGTGGGACAGGGCAGATGACATACCTCCTTGCTGTGTCATTTACAGCCACTGATAAAGGCAGTTTGAGCTGCAGGTGCTGTGAAGCAGTGACATGCACATGGATTGCCTATGACATTCTTTAAATTTCAGAAGCATTAAGGGTAAGCAATTTTCCTGGCCCTCTACTGGGTCATTGCCCTGAAATGTCTGAATTTGCCTGTGCATCTCAAAGGCCTTTGGGACTTCGCAGAAACATTCATAGCACCAGGAGAGAAGTCCAGCAACCTTTTCTTCAAAAACAGATTTGCTTTATCTTCTTTTCCCTGTCTTAGAATCTGGGAATTACAGAAAATAATTATTTTTCAGAATGCCTAGAACCTGCATGGATTTCAAGTTCAAATAAAGTCAACCCAAGCTGGAGGCTGGTACTGGCTGTGCGTAAACCCTTAACACACTTCTGGAAGAAGCACAATGGAGGAGGTTCCTCGGTGCGGCTGGGGAGGCTGATGTCTGTTAGGCTTGTTAGGCAGATTTAGGCTTGAGGTTATAAGTTCCAGCGTGCCAATGGCACTTGGGACTCATCGCCCCTGAGTGCAGCCGTCTGCCTGGCAGGTGGCTGCTCCGACCCGGCTCCCGGTGGCAGGAGCTCGGCATCCAGAGGGGCTGATTCATCCTGACCTGACAGATCTCCCCGATAGAGGAGATGAATCACCTCCTCGTACCTCTCTCTTTGTTGGCTATGGGAGGAGTCTAGACAACTTGTTAGGACAAAATGGCTGATTTTCAGATAGACGAAGTTTTGTAAGACTCATTTCACTGTGAATCCTTCATGAATCCCAGTCCCATTTTCTAAAGTAGCCCAGGTCCTGAAGACCTTTACCAAAAATTTCCGGAATGCAAGGCTGGTAAGACACTTTAGGCTCGGAGAAAGGCCTCCCCCACCATAAATGCAGGAGAGCCTTTCAGAGAAAAGCCATGAGCCGTACAAGTCTGTGGTGAACCAGAAGTGACTGAACTGCTCCGTGCAGTGTCCTCTGTGGTGTCCAGCAGAGGCATCTATTAGACCTTCATAATCCTCATACAAGCCAACACAGCAACATCAGTGCTGGACTGAAATCCTCGGCAGCCAGCTGGCATTTCTAACTAGTCTGCATTTGTCCTGCTGCTCTAATGGTTGGGAAGGAGACCAGGAATTAACAAAATTAAACAACAGCACTGACACCAGCAGCACTGACCACAGTGCCATGCTGCCAGTGCTGTAGCATGAGCAACTGCAGAGCCACGGCTTCGTTCCTCTCTCCTTAACAAAAGACCAGCCAGAAACCACCAGATAGCAGGAACAGAACAGTTTTGCTTAGACAAAGCACAACACGCTTCTTTCAGGAGCCACAACAGATAAACAGCAATAAATCATGGAAACAAATCAGCACAACCATGAAGCTCGGGGGTTCCAGCTCTGGCTCAGGATGCCCCTCAGCTGCAAAATGCTGGGGGCCAGGAAAACACTCTGGGAAGCACCACTGCCTGCTTGCCCTGCTTAGACCCTTCTGCAGGGGTCCATCCCCACCCTCGAGATGGAAACAGGATGCTCAGCTAGATGGACCCCCGCTCTGACCCATCACTGCTACTTGTTTGGCCTTACACCAGGCAGAAATATCACTGTCTGGCATTTAAACAGCTCAGCAAAAGACTTTGAAACAGACAGACAGTTGACACTGAGTTGACAGACAGTGTAAATAAAAATTTCAAAGACATGCCCTTGCTCCCAGCCCACCTACTGAACATGCAGCAAGCATCAAACCTAGCAAGTGACGTTATCGCTGCCTTGAGGAAAGCATGCTACACCATGGCCATTAAAAGAGACGACAGATGAATCTTTCTGAAGCTGAGGAATGCAGATGCTGTGAACAGGCAGAGGATCTGGCAGCTAACAGGAAAAGCTTCACTCCTCTGTCTCTGTGCTTGAAGCCAACATAAGCACCTTTCCTGGTTCAAACCTTTGAAGGTTGACAGGGAGCTGCCTTACAGTCCCGCAGCTGTTGAAAGGAGCCCTTTCTTTTTCCTGTATTCAAATCCCAGATCTGTGAACTGTGCTTTTTACTTTATAGCTGATGAAAACCAAGGAAGAACAGAATACAGGTCCTAGGTGGAGGGGGAACACAAGCACACGCAGTCCCGGTAGACTTTGGAGTGGTTTGGAGTGCTTCCCAGTGCACCAGGAGTCTGTCACCAAGGCCATTCTGCAGCATGTGTTCACTCAGATTGCAGAAAGACAAGTACAATCTTACAAGTGCTTTTTCTGGCAATCTGTAATATAATATTTTCAGTGGAAAACAGAATGGGAGAAGTGAAGCACTTTTTTTTTCTAAGTTCAGAGAGTATCTAAAAAGAGACTGAAGTAGCGTTTAGGTGGGAACAGCAAATGATGCAAATTCCCTGATGATCCCCAGCCAACTGCTTTGATTTTGTTCACATAACATTTGGTGCATGGAAATAAAAATTGTAATTGTTCCACGTGAGCAATGGATGTGCTCCAAGCTTTAGCTGAGGTGGACCAATCTGAAGCTATGACCGTCAGACAGCTACAGACATCTTGTGTCGGTGGGATACTAATCCATGAGACCAAATTAAATCTGTTCACAGTAAAATCGCCAGCCACATATAACATCAACATAAGGTCCTTGTTGCCCTTTGATTCCATCTCCTGATCCTCTCCCACAGCATTGAGTTACTTGCTAAAATAGCAATACACAATCTCTCTCCAGCAAGTTTCTGAAGTGCTGTGACCTTGCCACATGACTTCTCCTGCTAGAGGTTGCTTTCTGTGCAGGTTACCCCAAGAGCATGCCACAGTTCCCAGATAAAAGAGTAGCTTACCGGATACCCCCAGTTGCTGTTTCCTGTTTGGGTTTTGGCGTAATAGCTGCCTCGGGATGTCCCATAGCCATAACCATCAGCTATACAGTCATACATGGAACCTGTAAATTGAAAAAGTACCATCAGTAGGAGAAAGTGGTCCCAGTGGGTGCACCTTTAAGCATAGCACCTTTTTGAAGAGCCCCTAGAAACTCCAGCCCTCAGACTGTGAGCAACACCCGAAGGTCTTCAGTACAAAAGACCATAATAAAAAAAATAAAAATAGTGCCATAAAATCCACAAGTGGACAAGAGCAGACTGGGCCAAAGACTTGGCTGATATCTTGGGTCTTTGTTATATGTGAGGAATGGGGTGATATTTTGTGCCACTCAAGAAGCTCTGGAGCTTCTGGAAGCTCTGAACCTGAAACTCACCTCCTTCACTCTGACTTGGAGGTAACTAAAATTCGCCTCTTCTCTGAAGGTAAAGCCCACCCCAACCCTTTTGCCAGTCTGTCTGGGGTGAAATGCTTTCCTGGTCTGAAGACTAATTATGAGATCAATACGAACAGTGTGAGCAAGGCTTGCTAAATTCAGTAAGTTGTAAATAACAAATGTGATTGGTAAATGATGATCACACACCTGAGGATCTAAAATAGTCGAGCACCAAAAAAGCAAAATAGCATTGCCTTTAATTTCTGTCACCAATCTCTGAAAGATCACTCTGTTTATACTTTGTTTTCCTGAAAATGTATGAAGTTCCATCATTATGAACACAGGGCTGCTTTAATCACTATGACAAAAATAATAATAATTAAAAAAATACAAACAAACAAAAAAGAACAACTCATTCTCTTTCCAAGCTGCAATTCCCTTAACACCCTTCAGATGGTCCAAAAGAGTTTAAGGTCATTTAAATTTCATTTTCAAAAGTGCTCAATAATTGTGGCATCCCAAGTCCCGTTACGAGGAAGTGCAAACCCTACACCCCAATTAACTTCCAGGGAAAGCTCTGAATGTCTAACAAACTACAAAATCAGGACTTACCTGTCTCAAGTTATGCACCTAAACTGGTGGGTAATGTCAGAAATATCCTAATCTCTGATGGTTTGATAAGACTCATCTCTTAGATAAACTGGATAAACTCTACCACAAAGGCCCTGAAGCCACTCAGGTCTTCTACAGCCACCGATCCTAGGAATATGTCTCATTTATTGCCTTGCCTGAGGCATCCAGAACCTGTTATGTTGATTTGGTACGTGGCTAAAAATTCTTGCATTTTCTCAGGAAGATCGTCCCCACAGATGCAGTATAAGTAATGAGATTTTCTTTCTATTGTCAACGAGAGAGGAGCAGCACTGCATGGATGGCAGCATCTGCAGAACACCACTGAATGCAGAATAAGTAACAGCAGAGAGGGTTCACAAACATATGCTTGTGCAGAAAACTACAGGATCTCGTTTTCCATAAAATGTATAGACTCGGTGAGCATTGTTCCAAGATGCCTATTAATATTTCTCCAGCATTGATTGCTTAATTTACATTAAGCTTCACAGGACTTGTGTTTAAGGGTGAAGGAAATAGCCATCGACCCGAGAAGGGAGGTACAATTCAGGGGCAGAATTCACCTACTGCATACCTACCCTGTAGTTTCCCATGAACCTCCAGATATTACTACTGGGCTTCAGCAGAAGCAAGGCAGGGCTTGAGATAATAAGTTTGTGCCAGGTGATATGCGTTCTGAGTGCAATCCCATAGCAGTTTCCTGGGAATTACTTCTCACAATCATTCTCTTGTTCTGTGCAAACAGAATGTGTCTGCAGGCTGGAATTTCCTGATGCTGTTTGTGAGTCAACAGCACCCTTAAATGGAAGAAAGTGTTTTTGGGTGTGACTCATGGGTTAACCTGACCAGTCCCCCCGGGACCATGCTTTTCTTCTCAGCATCCATTCCTGTCAAGCACAGCACTAAAGACTTGGGGGTTGAGCAAGGAAATGCCAAAAACGAACCAGTTCAGGCACACGTAATTTTCCTTGTAAAGTCACCATTCAGTGGACAAATTCAAGAGGCCGGGAGTTTCACGCAGGTCTATGTTCTTTGGTTGTTGAAGAGTAGACTTCACTTCCAAGAACTTGCACATAAGAGGTTGTAAATATATAATTATACAAAGCCTCAAACGTTCAAGGCATTTTGAAGCTGCCTTGCTGGTTGGAGAAGGTGCTCCTGCCACCCCAGCACCGTGCTCTGCTGCTTGGAGAGCTCAGTATGAAGGCCAGGAAGAACCTGGGGATTTTATGATGGAGGCAGCTGAAGAAAACATCAGCTTTGTTTTGTCCTGTAAGTTTACACAGTTCTCTGCCTGACTCATCCTGAGAGGCAGCTTGGCTGTGTATAACCACCCCTAGGGGAGAGGAGGATATTCTGCTGTTCAGCCACCGCACGGGTAAAGACCATACAGGATGGCCACAGGTCCGTCTGAGACCCTGGGGTAAAACAGACTGTCTCCATAAATTAAACTAAAGTAAACTATACTAAAACAAAACAAAACAAAACATAAAAAAATCACTTTGGCAGGGGCTGGACTTGCTCACTGGGGCAATGATGAAGTTCCTGACGTTGTTTCCTAGCTATGCCTGTGTCCCATTTGTTGGCATCCAAGCTGCTGCTTAGCTCTCTGAAGCACCCACTTGCACTTGCACAGGCACAGAGCCGATTAAAACCACTGCATCAGTGGTAAATAACAGGTGGGATAGAGGCAGAAAAATCATGGAAGAGACTCGCTCACGGAAGCACAGCCTCCCAGCTGTCTGAGGGCTGCTCAGGCTCTGTCTGGGCTGTCAAAGGGACCCCTCTCCCACCCCCGAATTGCCATTGCCCCACAGCATTTCCTTCAAGACTTGGTCAATCTAAATCCCATTAACTTCGTTGGGAAAGCTCACGACTGTAAAAGCTAAGTACAACAGATAAGGATTGCAAAAGCTTTTGCTTAATCGCTGCGAGCACCACTACATGCCAGCCTTCCCCTCCTCCTCCTCCTCTCTCTGTTATCAAACCTCCTCTGTTATCAATCATTGCAGAGCAAAGTAAGAGCTGATATAACACAATATGCCTCAGCTTTATGTCCCTCTTAATCAGTGATTTACATTCTTCAAAGACAACTTTACAGCCCTTAAAGCTAGGAGGCTGATGGCAGGAAGAGTTATGTCACAAGTGCCATTTTTCAAGCACGACAGTAGAAGACTCCAGCCGGACACAGAAAGCTAACAGGGAGTTTTGTGGCAATGGAGGCATATTAATAAATATTAATCTGTGGCAGGGAAAGGCAAGACAAGAACCCGTCACCGGTAGCGCAGGCTAGACAAGTCAAATAATAAACCATGCACAGCCTTAAAACAATGCGGATGATTAAACATAGGAAAAAAGTAGTAAGAGGAGAGGACCTGTGGGAAGCCCAAAGCAGGATGCCTGCTAGGAGAGAAGTGTTGGTGGAATCCCAGCAGCTGAGAGCTGTGCAGGGATGACCAGGCTGCATTTCTGCCGCCTGGCATCTGAGCGGAAGGGCAGTTCCTTCCTATACTCAATAACCTGAAAGGTTTGTGGAGGAGCTTTCAGTGACCCATCTCCTGCTACGGGAATGTTACAGAAGTCAAAACATTGACTGTCTGCAATGCCCTCCGTGCACATCAGAGTGATTCCCCCATTAGGTGTTGGTGGGGCTTCCCTCGACCACAGCCAGCCTCTGCCTCGCGGCTCAGCCATGACACCAGTGGATACAACACTCGGTCTGGGTTTCCTGAGATCCCTGCTCACGCCTGCACCTCGCCAGCCCATGACGAGGCACTGGCAAAGATTTTCTTTAGCTAGAGGACCTGGGAGATCAGTGCTGATGGCCAGGAGGAACTGGTTCAGCTCGGCCTTTTCTCCTGCCAATGCTCCACGTCTTGTGCATGACACCAGGATCTTCAGACAGTGGCCTCACTGCCTTGACCTGCTGCACTCCAGTTAACCAACTGATTTTTGGTAGGTGTCAAGGACATTGAGGGAACATCTGCTCCCTCTAAAGAGACACAGTTATGGTTCACTAGTCCCATCCCTGCTGCGTGCAGGTGGGGTACACGCTCATGTCCCCAGCCTACATACGCGGGTGCAGGCACTTGGGATGCTGCGGGAAGCTCTGCTCTGCTCTTCAGCTCCTGCTCAAGCCAGGTATCAACATGCAGGGACTGACAGCTGGACCTGGGTCAATACAGAAGGAACAGCACTCAAACATTTACCAAGGGGCTTTAAAAGTTCCCCAGCTCGAGGAGCATCTCAGAAAAACCATACGGGGATGCACGTGGCAGGTGTCCACCCCAGCAGACCCTCAGCCTGTTTGCAGGAGACATTCATGCATCTCACTAGGTCTGTTCAGCTGCCCTCCGGACCAACAGCAGTAAAAACCAGTATGATGCAACGCTGCCCCTTGGAAGTTCAGCCTGACCCTCTCAGGCTCCCACCCAGGAGAAAAGATGAGGAATAAACAAGAACTCCTTGCCCTTCTGGGAGTCCCTCCAGCAATGCATGGAAGGAGCAGTTCCCAGGGCAAACCATTAAAAAGGGGCACCAGGACCTCGGTGATGCCCAGCCTCCCCACGGTGGGAACGGTGCCTCAGCCCCATGTTGGGAGGCAGCTGCTGGGAGCTGGATGTGACTCAGCTTCCCTGGGACGCAGAAACCAGAGCTGCACATTTCCACGCAATTCCCATTCCCAGACATTCCCAAAAGTGTCTGGAGGAGGGGTTTAGCTTGAGCTTGTTGAGCAGAGACGGGCAGCTTGGGAATTTGCTTTTCTTTATTTCTTTCCCAGAGGTTTCACCTGGGCTCCTCTCCAAGCAGAATAATCCCCCTCTGCCTCCCTTCCTTCCTCCCCATGGGCAGCAGTGGGAGATGTCCCCCTGCCCGCTTCCCCTCGTATAACCCCCTGCTGCTAAGGGAGGCTGGTGGTGCCCCAGTCCCCATCCAGAGCCTCTCGTCTCATCCTGGGCTGTATTTTGTTTGGTCAGGTCTGGCACCATAACACCGTAAGCAATAAACCCTCCTGAGGGAGGCGGGGATTTGCATCTCCCATCGCCTGCCATTTTGGTGGCAGAAGAAAGCTCTCCTCTCCCCGTCCTCCACCCACCCACAGGAGTCCATGTCCACAAATGTGCAAAAAAAGAGAGAGAAAGCAGAGGTTTTGGATCACACACATCTTTCCCATGAAGCTTCTCTATTCCCTCTATCGCAGCAATTACGATGCCCACATCCAGGAGGGCTCCTACGGGAGTGCCACCTCCACTCCTTCCCAGCGCCTCTTGGCACACCAGCCCCAAACATGTCTGGACCGTGCCACCCTACTGGCACTGGAGTCTGCCTCCAGATCCAGCTTGGAAAAGCTGCCACTGAGTTGTAGTCCCCGAAAGAGCCATCAGAGACCAGCCCAGCGCACCCAGCTTCCCTGCAAACACCTCCATGCACACTGCGCTCCCCAGGCACGCTGAAGGATTCGGTCCCAGCCCCAGCAGCCCCCATCCCCCAGAGCCTCAGGCTTTGCTCTTCCCATTAAGCCCAGCCAGAGCAGTGAGCTCGCCACAGCTGCTGGTGAAAGCACCACCGAGAGCCGGGAGGTTTTGTGTTGTGGCTGCTGCACCCATCTGGTTTTGCAGCTCCTGTCTGGAGACAGCTGGGTTGCCCTCCAAGTCCGCTTTCGCCAGACGCAAGGACAGAGAAGAAAACAATTTGCCAAGCTTCAAGCTGAAGAGGAAGGCGTTCCTATAGGAAACCTAGGTCCGGGACTCAGCTGAGGGCTTGCACAAACTCTGTGTGTGGAGGTGGAGCAGCTGGATGCCTGCACCCCGCTCTACCCCTCTGCAGAACGGAGGGGACTATGAAGCATCCCCGCTGTGCCGCTGCGGTAAGGAAGGGACGCTTCTCATCCTCTCACCCCCTTCCTGCCACTCACACCGGGACGTCCCCAAGGCTCAGCCTGCAAATGGGGGACACGTTGGGAGCTCTGGAGGCAAAGCCTGAGCTGCCAGAGCTCAGGTCCATGCCCTGTGCGTAGCAGAGCTGCCTGCTCCCTGCCTGCCGTAGTGCTGCCAGCCCCATGGCGCGGTGGAGCTGTGATGCTGGTGGCCTTGGCTGCCTGCAGGAGGGGATGAGATCGGAGGAGAAGCCCTCCTAGGGGACACTTGCCGAGGAGAGGTTCACAAAGCTTTTAGGCAGCTTTGAGGCCGGGGAGCAAACAGCTAGCAGCACGGCGCAGACACATCCCAGAGCCCCTGGCATGGACTCGCTGCACCGGCGCCGTGCCTTGTCCTAACGCCTCCATCCCACACAAGAGACCCCGGCATCCCCTGTCCTGGGTACCCTGTTATAGATGCAAACCGCTCTGACCCCACAAAAGCTCACAGCACCTGCACCGGTCCCAAAGGGGACCCCTTGCTGTCCACCGCACGGTGGGGCGTTACCTCGGTTGGAGTGTCCCACGCTCGATGACACCGACGACTTCTGCTTCTGCCGCTTCACCGTCATCATCACTTGCTCTTGGACCCGCTGTTTCCCCGTGCCCTTGGTCTTCAGCTTGTGATCCGAGGGCAGGGCCAGCGTGGAGCTGGCCTGGTCTTGGAAACACTCATATGCCAACGCTGTCTTCAGTGGAGAGTGAATCATGGCTGCACACCGCGGGGCTGGGGGGAGAGGGGGCTGCACTGCACCTGACCGCGCGCGACACGAGGCGACAGCGAACGCGTCTCGTTCTGGCGTTAATCTCCCGAGCCCCTCCTTGCCATACGTCCCCCGGCCGAGGGTGTCTCAGGGCTCCTGCTCCCGGCTCGGCTCCCCGCCGTGTGAGCAGGCACACCCTCTGCCAGACTGGATATACAGCCCTGCCTGCACACACCCACGCGCTCCCCGCCGCCGCTCGCTCGCGGCCCCCGCGCCGCCGCTGCAGGGCACGCGGCTCTGCTGCCCTGGTCCCAGCTCTGCCCCAAACTGGGGGGGGTCCCAGCAGGGAGAGGGGAAGGGTGGGAAGGGGGTTGGGGGTGGGCATTGGGCACTGCTGCGCCCCCTCGCAAGGGGGCCATGGATATGGGGCTGTGCGTCTCACTAGGAAACGGTGCTCATAGGCTGGAGGAGCTCCCGTGCAGCCCGCTCAACTTGTTTTGCGTTATTTCTCTTGTTTTAAGATGGGTCGAAATGGTGTCCCAGTGCCAAGAGCCTGGGGACAGCCCTGTTAGCAAGAGGCAGCGTTGCACACGCTGTGGGTCAGAGGCACAACACTGCCCACCATGCCCGGTCCCACAGGGGTCCAGCCACCACCCTGGCCCCGCGGAGATGCTCCCATCTCCCTCTGTCCAGCTCTCCCTGTGCAAAAACATCCTCTGCCTGCACAGGTCGTGGACCCTTTGGCAGCAGCAGTATAAAATCCATGCATAAATCAGGACAGGCACCCGGCAAAGCTTTGGGGCAATCTCTGCAAGTGGCTTGGGGCAGCGGGGGAGAAGCGAGGACTTTTAGCAAGAAGACTACAAGAGAACCTGGCTATGTGAGAAATCACACGCTGGGTTGTGACTCTGAAGGAGAGGTTTCTCTCTGCCAAGCTGGGCTGCAGTGAGTCCTTTGCAGAGAACCAGACCCCCTGGTGCTGGGGGACTCAGTTTCACAGCAAGTGCTGGCAAAGCTCCTGCTGAGCCACTAGAGGCTGATAGAGGAGGAGAGGCACAAACCCCTTCAGGAGGGAGGCCAAGGGGAGGGCACCCTGGACAGAGGTTCCCTGGGATCCCTTGTCACCAGGTCCTGGGCATGGGACAAGGACACACGGCTGGAGGACCACGTTCCTCTGCACTGCTGGACAAAACTCCCAAAAACTCCCCACAGCAGAGAGGACTTGGGAGGGTTCCTCCATCCCTCAAGGGACCAGTGCCTGGGGTCTAGCTGACCTTCGACCCGGTGCTGGAAGCTCACAGATGCTGGGTCCCTCCTCGAAAGCAGCAGGAGGACACCAAAAGCACTTTATTTCATTCCCATTCATCAGGTTTTGTGTTTCCCTGGTGTTTGTGAACACGCCGGTGGCCGCAGCAATGCCGCACGTTGGTTTTCATGGGAACAAGAGCAATATCAGAAAGCACGGGGCGTGTTCCTAGGTAGGGTGAGCTTTGTACACCTGCTGCTGCTCCAGGGTGCTTCTCCAGTGAACCCCAGCAGCAGAAACCCAAACTCTGTTAATGAGACTCAGACCTAGAGCAACTAGAGCTTAATTATCCTCGGCTTCCCCTCCCCAAGGTTCCCAACGTCTCACCCAAGAGATGCAGCAGCTTCGCTCTGCTCCATCACCCAAACAACTCAGACATTTAGGGCATGCCCAGGGGAGGCCAGCCTGGGTGAGCGCTGCCCAAGAGCTCTGTCAATGTCCAGGAACACGGAGGAGGATTTTCTGCTGCTCCTGTGCTCGTTTTCAGAGTGGAGACACGTCTGTGTGCTTCCAGTCTGGATAGGGAACAGCGAAGCAATACCTGGGTGTTGCTTTCCTGTGTCCTACTTGTTTCTCCTGAACGCTTGTTATCGATGCCAAACGATGTTTTCGCAAATCAATGACAGGCTGTCAGCGTCAGATGGCTTCTGCACAACAAAGTGCCCAGCTCTTGCAAACCTGTAATGTCATTTCCCCCACGGCAAGGAACAGCCCTCACCCTGTCCCTGCACGGGAGAGCCAAGTGTTTATCACATCCAGTCATTTGCTGGCGGATAATACAAATGCTGTGCTCCAGCATCTGCCCTGTTTCATAACTCACCCAAAATGCTGAGCTGGGCTGGGGAGCTGGGGACAGGGAGCTTACAGAGGCTTTCAAGAAACAATGGTTTCTTCGGGGCGAGTTTGCACAGTCTAGCCCAAGGGAGGGAATCTCCCAGGTTTCTGCAACTGACTCCAATCCCATCTCTAAAAGAGAAAAAGGTACTTAAATAAAGGAATTTATTGCACCTCTATGCAAACTGCTGCTTCTGCTCTGAATCACGGGCTGGGGATGCTTACTTAGCAGGGCACGGTGAGTGTCATCCCCAGCAAGCCCAGTGCAGCAGAGCTTGCATCTGCAAGCGCCTGAAGCAAATTCCCTGTCTGCCTTTCTGTCTGGAGCTCGCAGGCACCGGGGCAGCAACAGGAGAAGGCTGAAAGGGAAACAAAACCTGTGCCAAATCTGGAGCAGGATAGGCGAAAGACTGGGGAGATTAACAAAAAGAAAAAAAAAAAAAAAAAGCAGCTGGTGATCGGAGGGAGACGGGGGCCTTCGCTGCGGTCCAGCGGCTGCATGTGCGCGCACCAAGCATCGCATGGCGATGCCGTGAATCACTGCTCCGCACCCCACACGCTCACAGGGACACACCTTGTGCATCTGGCCTCTTCAAAGCATTTTTGTGCGAGTTCCTGGGATTCCTGCCAACTCGCTGATTGCAATCAAAGGGCTCGCTGGCCCAATGCTGCTCCCAAAGTGGTGCAGGGTTTTCTGTTCAAACTTGTCAGGCACTCCTGAACTGAAGGTGTCTACAGATCACCGCAAAATCTAAATCTAGCTTGAATAAAAAATAAAATAGCTAGCCCCCAAATTGCCGACGGACTTCCCTGCTGTGACTTTTTATCACCTGGGGTTGCTTCTTCGTTGGGGTGGGTGGTCACCAAGAGGGACAGAGGTAATGGTGCTGGGAATTTCTTGCATTTCCCAGGATAATGCCATTTTCTGAGGGGTGACTCAGCCTCACCCAGCACAGCTGAGACTTCCCAGAGCCTGGCAAGGTTTCTCCAGGAGAAAACCTGCTCTTCAAATGCACAAAGCCTTAGTTTCGCTCAGCCTCTCGTGAAAGGCTCTCCTTCTGTGGGACCACAAAGCGCCATGGGGCCGGTGGAGAGCTCAGCTCCATCGGGGGAACTGGGATCCAGCTGAAAGCGTGCGTGGAGCAGCCCAGCTGAGGAGAGCTGTGCAGAATCCTGCTGAGACATGCGGACACCGTGTTTCTGAGAAAAACCTTCCCTGGGCTCCTCGCACACATGGCACTGAGTCGTTTTGGGGTGGTGCAGACACAGCTGGGCCCTTGGCAGAGCTGGTAACCTCCCCGAGCCCCACAGGTCTCCCACTGTGGATAGGAGCTTATATGATAAAAGGAAGGAGAACCCCGCTTTCCCCACAAAAAGGAAGGACAGCTCACACGGAGCAGCTGCAAGGCTGCATGCACCAAGCTGAAAGCCTTGCGTAACGGAGATAAAACACCTGGGAATGAAATCCCCGCATCGTTGGGGTGTGTTGTAACAGGCACCTGGAATAATTCTGGCTGGGGGACCGACCCTCTGCCCAAAGCAGGGCCAGCCTGGCTGTGGTTGCTCCAGCCCTTGTCCAGCTGAGGTCTAATGGAAATCCAGCAGCTTCTCCAGCCTCTGTTCCAATATTTGGTGACTCTCACGGTGAATTTGTTTTCCAAGTATCTAAGAGGAATGTCCCATCTCCCAGCTCACTCCTGGTGCCTCTTCCTCTCTTTATGCACCTCAAAAGGCTCCATCTCCTCTGCACCCTCCCATTAGACCCCTCTCAGCTTTCCCTTCCCTGCCCAAACCTCGCAGCCCTTCCTCCTGTGTCCTGTGCTCCACTCCTGACCACCTCGGGGCTGGAGAGCAGACCCAGACCTGGGTCAAGCCCTTGCTGTCAGTTGGACTTCAGGGGCTCAGGCTCCTGCTTTCCTGCTTTTTCTTCCCCTGTTCCTGGTAGATGGCACATGCAAAGCAACACAAGCATAGCAGGATATCTGTGAGCTGGAGAGCACTTCACTGCTCTGTGCAGGAGCCTGCAGGTGCCCACACTCAGCACCATAAGGCTGAGGATACAGGTCATCCCTTCTGCCCTGTCCTGGGCAGCCCCCGCCAAGCAGCCCCCTGCCAGGTCCCAGCAATATCTGAGCAGCAATATCACTGCTTGGAGCTGCTTACAGCTCAGGGGGCTCTGCAGGCTTGCCAGGGGCTAAAAAGGGACGTGCCCTGGTCAGCGCTGGGAGCAGGCACCAAGGAGGCGCCTTGGGAGGGCAGGGTGGTGATGGAGAAAGAAGCAGATCTGTGCTCCCCTCCATCAGGTTGGCCAGCCCGCCCAGTTTTCACCTCCTCGTGTCCCCATCTCACCTGAGGAGCCTCTACTAAACCGGTCGAGGGGCTGCTGGTGTCCTGCCACCTCCACCCAGTGCTCTCTGCCAGGCAAGGCCCAGCTCAGGGTGCTCTCAGCCCCCGGCTCCTCCTCACCCATCTCTGTGAAGGGGATGCCCTGCCAGTTGATGCTGTTG
Source organism: Netta rufina (assembly GCF_964035555.1). Taxonomy (NCBI): domain Eukaryota; kingdom Metazoa; phylum Chordata; class Aves; order Anseriformes; family Anatidae; genus Netta; species Netta rufina. Next base: position 3,053,398 of record NC_140150.1, read on the forward strand.
AGATGAACGAGAGGTTGCTCTCCACAGCTGTGCCGTGCTGCTGCCCCACCACATCCAGCCACACAGGTTCAGGGCAGGGGTCTCCCAGCTGCCTGTGAGGACATCCAGCCCCCAGCAAGGATGGGCTGGGCTCCTGCTGCAGGCTGATGGTGACCAAGGGACAGCGAACCCTGCTTGCCCATGGCCAGAAGGCCTGGTGGCACTCTGTGGTAGCCTCTCTCTAGCTTCAGCTCTCTGCTCTGTTTCTGAGGGTCCTGAGACCTGCTCCAGAGGCGATGCTGCCAGGCAGGTATGAACACACTGTGCAAAAAATTGACAGCTGGAGCCTGTGCCCACCTTAAGATGGTTCAGGGAGGCGACTACAGCCACACAGGTGTGAGCGGAGAAGGTAGACACACATCTCATCCAAGAAGGTACCCGGACTCCTCGCCTCCCTGTGCTCATACCAGCCTGACCCAGCTCAGAAACGCTGCAGGGAAGGGAGCGCGTGTTCCCACCATGGAAGGAACAGAGATGACAGGGCCAAAATTAGAAAGGGAGCAAGCACGTAGATGGCGCGAGGATGCCCTTGATTCCACGGCGTTGTGAAATCCCCTTGCATTTCTGCTGGGGGAGGACACCTCGCAGACCAGCTTATGTAATGATTTAGCAACCTTTCCCAGCGTCACCCGACTCATTAAAGCAACCTGCGGCAGGGGGAGGGCAGGGGAGGTGATCGCACACCCGTCCCCTGGGAGCAGATGGGGAACACGGGGTGCAGGTGGGTGCGGAGGAGGGCGGCGAGCGCTTGGGGTCACACGCATCGAGCAGTGCCATCGCTCCGCGGAGAGCTGCAGGTGCTGCTGGGGCCTCTTCCCAGCCCTCCACAGCAGTGTCTCGGTGCAGGGCTTTGGGTCTGGTTTCTCTCTACATCCTGCATTGGGGAGTCCCATCAGTTTCATCCTGGCTTAAACACAAAGGTGATGCTCAAGGTTGGGTGCTACAGGCGCGGTCGTCCTCTCTCAGGGTGGAACGGGGCAGCCCAAGCTTTGGGATCACTCGTTATCAGGGATCTCACTGTTGGTTCTTCAGGCCCAGGCTCTTCCTACCTGAACTCCAGGAGGGTTTGTTTGCAGCTGTCAATGTACACAAGTCCTGTCTGGATGAAAACATCGGGCTGGTGCTGTGCACACAGTGTCCTGCAGCATTAATCCCAATGGTATTGCCCACCAGGACACACAGTGGGTGACAATGAACTGTGTTGGTCACATCAAAGCTGTGCTCATCCCCACCTTTGGAAAAGCAGCTGCTGATGAGGACTTTGCTTCCCCATCCTCTTCTCTGCTTCTGGGAAGGCTCCAATGCCTGCACAACCCCTAATTGCCACACGCTGTGTGATGCACAGGAGTGCGCTGCTGGAGATGCTCCTCCACCTACATGCGGGGCAGTGGCAATGTCCCTGCAGTCCCTGGGGTCATCAGAGCCTGGGTGGGATCAGGACATCCCCAAGGAGTGGAGCCTTGCTCCCAAACACTGCCTTGTGCTTCCCATACTCAGCAGTAGCTCTTTGCAATTAAGGTGTCCACAGCTAACGATGGGCACTCCCACAGTTTTGAGACTGCAATCACATTTTGGCAGAACACAGTTCACCACCTGGCACGGACCCAGGCTGATGGGAACTCAAAAGAAATGCAAAAAGATGGATATGAGATGGATGCACTCAGCCTAGCGTTAAAGGCTTTGCGGCTTTACATTTAGGTTGTGGTTTTATCTTTATCACACTGTCCGTTTCTGCAGACCGCGTGACACGAGCGCACCAGGTCCTAGCCTGGGGTGCTGCAGGAGCTCGCAGCTTCCTGCTGGATGCGGCACCCCCGTGCCCCACGGAAAGTCTTTGCTAAGGCCAAAGTGACCGAGCAGAAAGCTTTGGTCCCATCCCCGTCTCTCCACATGAAAGAGGACTCTTGAGCCCACAGGCAGCACAGATAAAATGCTCAGGCTTTCTCAATAAACCGGGAAAGGAAAGCGTTGCTTGTACGGGCACTGTGCAGCCAGCAGAAATTGGTTAGCACAAGCCTGGGTTCATGGGCACGTGTGAGCTGAACCTCTTCTTCTCCTGGGGCAGGAGAAGGCCAAGAAGTGAAAGAGCTGGCAGAAGCTGCAGCCAGAACAGCAAGGGCAGCTGCCACAATGGTTCACGACCTCCTTCCCAGCTCACCAGTTCCACCAAAGCCTTGCCCTTCCCAAATCTTTGGCAACTGCTCTCCTGGTAGGACCTGGGAGCTGGGTATCCCGCTGCGCAAACACCCTGCCCAGGAAGGGGGGACGATGATCATAATCCCAGTCCTGAGGGATGAACCAGACAACCTAGAAGCTCAGTCCTTTTCCTAAATAAATGATGAAGCTTTGTTTAATAAAAATTGCTATGAATAGAAGCACCAATTAATAGATTTATGTGAGTTGTGCTATTAATGTTATTTCTTAAGGGTACCATTTTTTTTATAGCAAAACCTCTAACACTAGTGGTTAGTGGCGAATTTATCTCGAGACAATATGTGAGGCTAATCTGTGTGTCATGGATGGGTTATGTTTCACTTGTGTCTGCTTTCCAGGAAGAGTCTGTGGTGAGTTGGGTTTCAATGTGGACAGGTATTTACATGTCCACCTGCAGACTAAATGGGGAAAAATGGTTTCCAACGCCAATTTATTGCTGGGCAGGCAAATAGTCTTTGGGTAGCAGTGATAGAGACAGGGCAAGGAGATGTCTGAGGTGATGTTCACCCACTAAAGTCATACCTGTGTGCTTGATGCTGATCCTTCCATGACCTCTTAGTCCCTTTTGCCTCCTCATGCAAAATCACCTCCTTATTGGAAATGGGTTGAAACACTGGGCTAAATTTCTGTGCTCCTGTCTGTATGTGCAGCCACTCTGGTCCTGGAAGAACCAGGGATGAGTGGGGCTGTCTGACCCAGCTCCGACACCCGGCTCGGGGCAGAGGAGGAGCGCACTCCACACAGCCTTGGTTTAAGGACGTGATTTATGCAGCCTCCCAGCAAGTTGGCTGAGCTCCTGCTCCGCATTGAGCAGCCCCGGGCACCACGGAGGGACTTTGCGACACCAGCTGGCAAATCCAAAGTGGAGACGAGGGCAGAAGCTGCAGCATCCCCTGAGACAGTGCTCGGCCCTCAGTTGGGTCTGAAGTCTTGGCCATGACTCAAAACCAATGAGGGCAATGGGAACGCATCCCGTGCCCCCTGCCCCGCTGCTGGAGAACGGTGCACACCTCTCCTGGTTTTATTGTGGAAACAACTAACCAAGTCATCGGTGCAGGAGAGTCCTGTGCACCACAGGCTCTGGTGCAGGGAAAGCAGGCTGTGGTTTTTGTGACCATTCCTACCATTTTCTAGGTTGCCCAAGCAAGACACGTCATTGCCAAGGGCCAGCCCACATTTTCAAGGGGGTGCAATAAACTACCACATGCATGTACGTGTCACTGCCCTCCACTGGGGAAAATCACAGAAAGTTTTGGGTTGGCTGAGATGTTAATCCGTGTGTGTGTCCAGATTTCCTTAAAGCACCCACCAGCTAGCCCAACAACCCATACCCCAATATCCCCACCCTCTGCAGCACCACAGCACCTTCCCACAGTACCTGGCCTTTCCCACGTGGGAAACACGAGTGTCCGACAGGCTCAGCACTGTCCCAGGGTTTCACAGCTGATGCCACTATCAGCAGGCTGAAAAAGGAGTCTTAAAGGGAAAAAGAAAAAGATAAAGCAACTGCCGTTGATATGGGGCAAGAACCTCGTGTTCCCACAACACAGGGGTGCTGCAGCACTGGAAGTCTTGAAGACAAGACGGACAATTTGAGCAGGGCTTGGTCACGCTGTCCTGCACTGGAGCAGGGGAAGGACCAAGGGACTTTCTGAGCTTCTTCCCTGCCCTACAACATCACAACCCGGCCCTTCCCCTCCACTGCAGAGGGCCAGCAGCCAGGAGAGCGGCACATCATGGCAGCGACAACAGGGACAAGCACTGACAGGGATGCTCTGGGCATCCACGATACAACCACTGTGAAAAGAGGCAAATGAAGCTTGCAGGGTGCGTGGTCCTTGCACACCACATGGACAGGGCTGGCTCAGCCCTGAGGTTTTTGCAGCGGCTGGATGGTGCTGTGCAGCACAGCCCCGTGGGGTGTGACAGCGCCAAGGTCCTGCTGCACAGAGATTTCAGGATCACCAGCACAAAGCTTGCTCACGTTTGATTGTTTTAGAGGTGGTGATGCCAGTGCTCCGGGAGGGCGGAGGGGAGCTGGAGCAGCCCTGTTGAGGCATGTGCACAGGCGCCCTCCTGCAGCCCCGCCACCCTTTGGACCAAGACTCCTTAAGGTGTGATTTGCCTTGCCAGACGGGTTTTCAAAAGCAAGCTATCAGCTCCCTGCTCCCAAACACGTGTCCCTCTAATAGAGACAGTTTATCCTCTGCTGGAATTGAGCAACTCAACCCTCCTCTTGCATTACCGAGCCTTTCAAGCATCATTTGATAAGCAGTATGAGCGCAGCTCCTCAGGCATTGCTTCATCTTTTGGCGTGCTTTGCCCTGCCAAAACTGTGTTTCAAGCTACCTATAAATTATGCTTCACGGTCGGCTTTCATCTGCTCGCCATGCAACGGGCGAGAACAAAGGCCACTACGTGCCACACCAAGGCAGAAGAGCCAAGAGCCGGGTGTAGGCACAGGCAAGGCAGGCGGCAGGAGGAAGCAAAACAACCCCAGCCCGCTGCCAGCCTTACATCAGAGATGTGGGCAGCCGGGGTGGCTGCTGCTGCCAGCGAAGGAGCCGTGGTGTGGAGGGTGAGGAAGGGAAAGAGGGCAGTGAAATCTTGTTTTGCCTGCACGGCTGTGAAGGGCTCAGCAAAAGCAGCAGCAATGGGGGAGGCAGCCGCTGTCCTGGCAAAGGGGCTGCAGGCAGCTGCGTGCAGGCAAGTGGGAGAGAAAGGCAGAACTGTAGGCACCGAAAACAAAGATCTGCATGAGCCAACAGCTCTCAAAACCCCAGCTACTGGGGCCACCCTGGAGGAAGCAGCGTTGCTCAGACCAGGGGTTTGGGCTGGGTCAGAGAGCAGCTTTGCTTGCACGGGAGTGAGCAAATGAGAGGAAATGTCATTTGCAGGGTAACAGGACTTCATAGGTCAGTGCCTCTGGGTCTGTCATGTAAATGTGCATCTGCTGGAGAAGGCTGTGCCTGCCGAGGGTGAGGAGGAGCCAGTGTCACTGGCAAGGCTCAGGGAAGCAGGCGTCAGCCAGTGCAAGTGCATTACAGATTGCTAACCTGGGCAAGTTCAGCTGGGTCTCATTCCACCATGGTCCTTTTTGGTTGAGCTCATCAGGTAGGTCTGACCCCTTCTGGAGGCACCGGGGCTGGGCAGAGAGAAAGGGGTGAAGCTGAAGGTCTCTGATGAACCTTTGTACAACAAGTATAGCAAATGAGCTGCACAGATGTTCAAATGACTTCCTTATCTTTGTGTAAAACCCCCAGCTCCTCATGGCTTAACAAGATCTCTTCCGTGAACCAAGGCACCTCCCGAGGCTGCTGTCAGAGAACCCCAACACACACAGCATCCTCCTTTACCAGCTGGTGCTGCCTGCGTGTCTTGGCTTAAAATAAAGCTCCTGGAATCCTGGTGAGCTCCATCAGATAGAGCAGCGCTTGGTTTCATGGCATGCCCAGGGCCCACAGACCACGCTGAGTGGTAAGAGATGGAGATCCAGTCCTCGCTGCGCTCACCTCACCTGACTTCAGCAGCGAGCAGCTAACAACATCCTCCCTGCTGTGGTGGTGTTTTTTTCTTTCATCTTATCAGGCCCAGAAGTAAGATTAGGCAGGAAAACACGGTCTGGTCAACACCTCCATCCGGCTTTGCCCTGCCAGCGTTCCCAACAGCTCCCCTCGGGCTGAGACACGGCTTGAGCAGCTTGCGCATCTCGATGTGCTGCCCACAGGAAAAGTGCCTACAAACAGAAGCCGCTCGGACAGCTCTGTTGTGAGCGTGGCATCACAAAGAGCGTGCCTGGGAAGTGCCCTGCTGGGTGAGCTTCGCACCCACCGCCTAAATCACAGCAAACGCTCCGCTGAGACTGGGCAGCTGCTGGACTCCCATCAGATGCTGAATCACTGCTGATACATGGCCTGATTGCGGCGGGTTTAGAAATACTCCAGACGTGTCCAGTTTTACTTCTTCACATTTGCAGTTGCAGCAGAGCTTCAGCCAGGCGTCAGAGAGTATTTAAGGGTGACAAACCCAGACAACGTTAGCTGTCGGTGCCTGCACCCCTCCAACCCATCAACAGACTGCCTGTGCTAATGCAGAAAGAAGGTTAGAGCTCAAAAGGTACCGACAGACTGCATAAGGGACCTCCAGGGCCAGAGAGACAGGGTGAAGACACCTGCACAACCCGCAGTATCCCAGACCCGCATGGGTGATGGATTAGGACTGGGAACGCAGCAGAAGTAGAGCAGCCCCTGTTGGGAGCATTGTCCCTGCCCACGGGCTGTCCCAGTACACCAGGGGAGGAAGCTGCAGCCAGAGCAGATCCAAGACAGTCAGAAAGCAACGTGTCCAGCTCGTCCTCCATCCCACCCCATGTCCGCCCTTCCCCAGAGGGACCTGGTGGAGGAAGAGATCTGCTTCCTTTTATTTCTCTTCAACAAAAGAAGCAGAGGTGATCTGCAGAGCAGCTCCTCTGTACCTCCACACCCAGCAAGCTGTGCACACCCATCCTCAGCCTCCCCCTGCTCCCAGCATCTCTGAGGCCATCCCATCCCCGGCTCTGACCCACCACAGAGCCACCCCCTCCTGCAAGCCACCCCTTTGGGTCCTTGCTCAGCCTCCCCAGGAGGGACACCACCCAAACCAGCATCCTCCGGCACAAAGCATCCTTCCCTGCCCAGGCTGGTGCAGGTGTTACAGGATGCTCTGTTCTAGGGCTGCCTCCTGCAGAAATGGGCAATGCTGTATGATCACTGCCAAATTCATCCCCATCACAAAAGCCAGCTGTTCCCCCCAAAATTCCAGTGCAATTACACGGATAGGACGGCCCATGGCTGCAACACGCTGCGAGGTTGGGCTGGGGATGGCAAGCACCAGCTCTTTCACACCCTGCTTGCCAATTCGTAGGGTACTCGACAGGGAATGGGAACCAGTAGAAAAGAGAGAAAAAATAGCTCTTACCTGGGATTGAGAAAAAGAAGGGAGGCACAGGAGACTGAAAGCAGCCTGAAGGAGTTAGACCTTGAGTTCTCCTATCTGGAACAGGACATGGAGCTGGACCTAGGTGAAACCCCAGCCCCTGTCCTGCTGCAGTGCACAATGCTGCCCATGGGGTACTGAGCACAGGGCTTGGCCCACACAAATCAGACCTCAGCCAGAGCTCCCCATTCTGCAGCCACGCTGCCAGAGCTGAGAGCATGGCATGAAGGGAACACAGCAGGGCATGCAAGAGGCTAGCCATGGCTGTGCTCTCCCCGGCAGGCTGCCCCCAGGAGCTGTGACACAACACAGCAGCTGCCTCCTGAACTGCGTCTCCAGAACAGCACCTGGACTCCATGTAGGAGCAGAGGGGAAGACAGGCTCGGGAAGCAGATGTGGTGATGTTGATCAAAGCTATGAGAAACTACAGCAGGGCACCATCCTCAAGGATTTGGGGCTGAGACTGCCACGGGACCCTTGAACATACGGCTACTCCTGCTCTGATCTCATCATCCAGGAAGTCCAGCAATTTAAGAAGTGGTAAGACATGCCAATGGCAGCTCTTTTAACAGCCTTGTGGAGGATGGCAGGGCTCTGAAGTGTCTCAAGCTTCTGAAGAAGCTGGTATTGCTGGCCTGCAGACTCTGGAAAACCCTCTCTGCACAGTCCCTGGAGGGCTGTGCAGTCCTATAGCACCTCTCCCTGGAGATGGAGGGATGGGACTGGCTGTGCAGTCAGGGAGGAGCACGGATGGAGGCTGCCTCTCCCTGCCCAGCACGGCCATCCCTTGAGACAATCCAAATCCCCTCCTGCAACAGCCAGCTCCAGGTGAGGGGTGTAGAAGTGGGCAGCTCTTGCTCCAAGTGCTGCCCAGAGTCAATCCATCCCCATCTTGCCCAGCCAGGAGGATGGGCTGTGAATCCCCTGCAGATAAAAAGAGTCATCCTTCCAAAAGAGGATGTTCAAAGGCTTCATGTGGAAAGGCCTCAGAAAATAGCACTGAAAGGCACTGCTGATTTATCAACTGACCAGATTGTATCCTCCAAGTCACTGAAGACCACAGAAGTCAGCGTTCTTCTTGCTGCAATTCAGCCAGATGCACCAAACACACCTACGCTGAGGAAGACTCCTGCATGAGGGCTTGCTTTCTGCCCTAACAGGATCTTTCATCACATACTCGAGGCCATACCCCCCAGCAGTGCCTGCTCTTCCACTTTGGAAGTTAATTCCAGGGAAAGGAGGCACCACATTGCTGTAGTCCACTGACTCAAACCAGCTCACTCACCAGCTTCTCTTGCTGACTGCCCATGTTCATTCCCCTTACCTGAGCATGCAGGGAACTGCCCGGGCTTCTACCAAAATAACCACTCACACGTGGTAGATTTTACTGAACTATAGTTTAATTTCATGGTTGTCATGTCTGTACAACATTGTACAAAATATAAACAAAAAGAACATTTACGGAGCAGCTACATTTCAAAGGTGACACTAACATGGTAGTTCAGCACTGCTGCATCCTTTTTTTATGGCACTTGCTACAATAGCTTTAAGTGCAGCATTGATCTGCTCAAACAAATGTAACGGGTTCTAGATTTCCATTCATTCTCATCAGTGCATTTTCACTGCCAGTAGCACTACCTTGTGTTAGCCTCATCTGAGAATTTCTCTTGCCTAGATAAAGCTAGTAGACAGATACTCCTCAACTCAGAGGTTAAGGGAAATAATATACATAGCTGCGACTGGTAGTAGAATACATGCACAACTGCTTCTACCAGAAGTAGGAAACCTGCTGAGAGTTAGGTGAAATCCAAAATGAGTGCTCTGGAGTAGAAAGCCACAGGCCAAAAGGCCAGCTTCGCAGAGATCTGCTGTCATGAAGTGTTCTTGCAGCAGCCTGACAGCAAGTGAGTGCTGTGGCAGAATGGTCTCTCACATCTGTTTTCCATCCAAAGTTTCATTTTGGCCAATTATATTTCCTCTCATCTTCTGTGTTCCTGAAGCTCTCATCTGTGTTTTAAGGGTGGTAGTGGAAAGCCACAATCATTATGAAAAGATGCAATTCTCTTAAAGCTTTTTTTCCCCCATTTTGACTACAATGCAGCATCAGGTTCAAAATGCAACTATTGGATCTGGAAAACACTCAGACTATAATGGACATCTGAAAATAAATATGTAGCCTTTGTACAAAGCCAGTTCTCAATGAAAACCTTCTCATTCACATAGGAGTGCAGAGGAGTTTTCAGGAAGTTCGTGCTACAGGGAGGAGTCTGAAAATAAGAGAAAGAGAGAAGTAGAGCAAAATTTTGTCACAGAAGACAACTTGAAAGGTATACTGAAAGGGAAACCTGAAAAGTTACAGGGTCAAGAGGATCAATGTCTGAAAAAGCATTACAGGGATCTAATTAACCTGTTTCTCCATTCATATAGTTCTACTGAGGTGTCTTGAATTGCATTAAAATGAAAATATTTGACTTAAAGTAAAGGATGTTTCATAATGAACCGAGGAAAATGCTAGTGATATTTACCCATAAGTATATTCACCAGATGCTCATCCTCAGCCAGCTACACTCATTCTGCATTCATGCGAGAATCCTCAATGACCCTGTTCAACTTACATTTAACTGCTCTCTGTCTTCCTTTCTCATTGCCTTTGGCCTTCTTCCTTCCTGCTTCACCTAGCATGGCTATTGCACAAATCTTTTATCCTGCACTGCAGAGAAATCTAACCTAGATGTTATCATATGGTCTGGTTTGGACTGGGATAAAGTTAAGTTTCTTCACAGTGGCTGGTATGGTGACATGTTTGGGATTTAGGAGAAAAATAATGTTGCTAACACATCGATGTTGTTGTGAGCAGTGCTTACACTAAGTCAAGGACTGTCCAACTTCTCACATCACCTTGCCAGTGAGGAGGTTGGAGGTGCACAAGAAGCTGGGGTGACACAAACCCAGAATACCTGATCCAAACTGGCCAAAGGGATGTTCCATACTATATGTTGTCATGCTCAGCAAGAAAACTGGGGGAGTTGGCTGGGGGAGCTGCTGCTGCTGCTGCTCAGGGACTGGCTGGGCATTGGCCAGCAGACTGGGAGCAATTGCATTGTGCATCACTTGTTTTGTATATTCTTTTATTATTACTATTATTATTTTAACCTTCTTTTTCTATCCAATTAAACTGTCTTTATTTCAACCTGTGAGTTTTACCTTTTTTCTGATTCTCTTCCCCATCCCACTGGTGAAGAGTGAACAAAAAGCTGTGTGATGCTTCGCTGCCTGCTGGGTTTAACCACATCTTATTAAAGATGGGATATTTCTTTCTAAAAGTTTTTCTCAAGATCAAGCAAGGTCTCGGGGCTCATGTAGAAATCAAGAGTTTTTCATATCTGCCTTCTCACACCTGTTTCAAGTGATCACTTAGGTAAACTAAAAATTCTATAAAGCAGGCCAAACGCACACAGTCTCATAGGAGATCGCTCCTGTCAGTAAATAAAGCTGTATGACTACCATTTTTAAGGCATCTTGACAGCAATGATATGTATCTTCAGAATACAGGAGGAAAGAAAAGAAGTATTAAAGATTGTTACCTTTAATAGCGAGGAAGGCTCTGCTGAACACACGGCCCAATTCATTGGCGGCTTCAACCATGTATTCTCCTTCATCAGCTTTTGAGACCCCTTGGATCACCAGGGAGCAGACACCAAAGTCATTTGTGCCAAAATAGGCAGGATCGCTGGAGAGGTCTCTACTGTCCTTATACCAAGTGATCTTTGGAGGTGGATGGCCTGCAACGGCACAGCTCATACGGCATTCACTCCCAGTAGTCACCACATGAGGCTTCAACGGGACGAGGAATCTCGGGGGCTGGTTTTGATTAACTCCTCTGTATTTCTGTGGTCTGATATGAACTTCAGCTGGTAAAAAAAAAACACAAAGCAACATACAAACTCAGATACTGCTTCATGTTCAGATAGAAGTCAAGGAAATCAAAGGACTTAACACATGCCATTCTGCACTGCAAATAGCCAGAGACCCCAGACACCTGTGGACTGTAATCTGTGTTTCTTCTCAAATTGGTCAGAACTTAACCTCGAAGTCAGAAGCTTGAGTTTCTGCAAAACTTACGCCTTAGATTTTGCTGGATACTAATTCTGTTACAAATTATCTGTTAATAAGGGCTGGAAGTAAAGGTTCTATCTGGTTTGCAACAATGTGTGTGCAAAAAGGGCGATCCTTCCCTGCCAAACTGGGATTTCTTAGGTTATTTTTATGCACTCTTATTTTGGGCAAATAAATACTAACAGGAGGAGAGATCTATTTCAATATAGTGTGTTAGAAACAATAACAGGAACAAAGCACAACAACATTGTTACACAGATAGCTATACGTAAAAGCTGTTTTACCCTTTGTTTTTTTAATTCTCCAAGGCTGCACAGTTTCAGATGGACCACTGGATCCCAACTCATTTTTTGCCACAACCCTAAAGTAGTAGTCCCGGCCTGGGATCACTTTGGTGTATGTGAATTTGTTGGTGTAGATCAGGTCACCCACCACGTGCCACACGCCCTTCTGTGATTCACGTTTCAGAACCGTATAGTAGAGATTGCTTTCCCATTTCTCAGATGCTGATGGCTCCCAGGTTACTGTCACTGCATTTGGCACATTCTCTTGCAGTAGAATAGGTCCAGGGTTTTGTGGGATATCTGTCAGATTAAGACAAGTAATATTAAAGATGTAGGGAAACTTCTGCTGCATTAGACCCACAGCCTCTTTATAGACAGAGGGAAGAGGTGAGGGTTGGTACAGCTAAACCTTTTCACCTCTTAATGAGACAGCTTAAAGAGTTGTTCTAGCTATGAATTAAGGTTATACAGCCTGCTACTGACCAAGCTCAGACCATTAAAAAGTGCATGAGCCTCTCTCCTGTGGTTTACACTATTCATCTGCATGACCTTATCTCTTTAAGCAGTCACTCTGGTAGCCAGGTCTATTCCTAATCAGTAGATTAATCTGTTGGGCAGGCTGGGCCAAGTGATACCACATAGCGGACAGACTGCATCTTATGGAGAATTGTATTCATTCTCCTGGTGCCTGCATTGCTTAACCACATCAGAGCTCACTGTGCTGAACTCAGTTCACTACCGACTGTAAATCTGTACACATGCATATGTGCTTATACTTAAATACACATGCTAGTGACTTACCTGTAACTTGAACTTGGAAGCTGAATGTTTCTCTTTTCCCTGACCCATTCTTGAGCTCAATGGTGTAGGTGCCGCTGTCAGTCAGCTCAGCTGCTTTAATCAGCAGCTGGGAGGTACCATCTTTGGTGCTTATTGTAGCCCGGTTTGAAAGGAGAAGCCCATCCTTTAACCAGGTCACCTCTGGATCTGGAGATGCCTGTGAAGAATAGTACCAGTTACAGTCCACCTGCTTTGCCTCTAAATTATATCTTTACATCTACAGCTTCATTATTTTGTCCCAAATACTCAAATGTGTTGCATAGATGTGCAACATACACAAGTACCAGAGATGGATCTAAGAGCCCTGGATACAGAGCTGCTCAAGAGTTCCTCTGCAAGTTTTTCTTTCTATCTCCTGTAAGAACATCATTGTACTAAGGTGCTCAGGAATACCTATATCGAACAAGGCGTGCTAGGGCAAAAACAGATGACATCAGTAGTTAACATTTTCTACTTTAAAAAATATCTGCTGTTTTTAAAGGAAAGAAAAATAAAAACATCCTCAAAGTGTTAATTTCTATTCTTCCATCTTTGGTCTCCATACTCCAAAGGAGCAGATGAGTTGGAGCAAGACCAGGAAATAAGCACACTTTGCCTTCATCAGCTTTTTCCTGAGAACCTAGGCTTAACCTGTGTTGTTCCAAGCTTATGTCAAAGCAGACATGGCTTCTGTAAAAAGCCTATTTTTCAAGGAATAGGGCTTAAGTCCTGCTGTTTAGTAAGACAGTCACAAGGATGTTGCTACAAAAGCTACCCCAATGACTTCTGAGGGAGATGGAGGGAAATCGACTGATTTTTAAACTAGGTATGACGGATCAGTACTAGATTGAGATAATACTGAGGAAGTTGGAAGGACAGCATTACAAGTGCTTTATTTGCTGAGGTTACTGCGTAACCACAGTCTCATAAACCACTAAGACCAAGCGTGACAGCTGAATTCTTGTTGTCGTTTTCCTCATACAGAAAGTATACACAGCACAGGCAGGTTAAAGGATTTGCTGAGTGTCTTGTAAGCAAAATTTCACACCAAGAAAACAATAGCTCAATTTTCATGTCTACTACTGATATACAAAAAAAAAGATGGGAATTTCTGAATTACGTTTGAAAACTTACCTCGAAAGGAATATTTACTCGGATAGTATTTCCTGCTTTTATAATCAGGAAATTTTTCACTGTATCATCTATTAAGAACCTGGGAGAAACTGGAAAAGACAGTGATTGCAACAAAACGTTGTATGTTATGACACAGTCATTGGCTGACAAACTCATATGCATGTGCTAGCCTTTCCAACAGGTAGTCTGCAGGCTGTTGATAAACTCAGTGGGGTACTATCGAAAAAAAGCTCCTTGATTCACTACCAAAGTTTCTTGCTAGCCATTACACCTTTCAAATGTTATTATTGTTTATTTAGCACTAAGACTATATGAGAGAGAAGGATGTTAAACTACATTTACAACAGTGTTTGTATACGTGTGATATCTCAATCATGGATAAATTTGCTCTTTGATACACTTCAACCCATGACATGATGGATCTCTTGTCTAAAATAATAAACCGAAAACTCTATTTCTCAATTAAAAAAAATATACAAACAAACAAACAAAAAACATCCATGTAACATATGTGGCTTCTGTCTGGTGATCATCGCTTTGGCATAGCTCCATGGCGGGGTGTGGGGGGCAAAATGTAAATCCATATAGAAATACAGTTTTGAGGGTTCTTGTATAGTAATAACAGGAGCTAAACACAGTCTGTTATACAGTTTTACCTTTAGAATTTCTTGATGAGGTAACCAAATAACATTCTAGAAGGGCAATGTAGTACTTGTCCCTGTGCTACAGCCTGGGACTTTAAAGAAAATCATCACAGCCACCTACAGATCTTGCCTTCATCTTGTTACCTACAGAACAATCTTGCTCATGCTGAAAGCAGCCCACTAGACTTACCAACAGTGGAATCGGCTTCGATGAAAGCTTCAAGCTCTGCAGCTTCTCCTGGGCCACAGTCATTGAGGGCTCTCACACGTAAGAAGTATAGCTCCTTGTTTTGCAGGCCTTTAACTGTGTAAGTGGTCACCTCTATAGGAAGAACATTGCATTTGGTCCAGTCGAGGTTGTTAGAAGACCGTATCTCCACATCGTAGCCTTTTACATCATTCCCATCTTTTGCTTCGGGTCTCTTCCATGTTAGGGTGACACTAGTGCTGTCAGTGCTGGTTACTGCGAGGTCCCTCACTTGACCTGGAGGTTCTGAAAAGATAAATTTTATTTACACTATTTTTCTAGTATTCCTGCTACACTTCTCCCCACCCACCCCCAGCTTTTCAGTCACTTCCTGGGATCCCCAATATTCTTGCAGTGCACTAGATAACCCTGTTTTCTTGCCTCCATTTTGTCCCAGTTCTTCAAACCTGGATATAGGTGCCTGCTCCAGTGAGCCATGCAGTACAGTCTGCAACAATCTTGAAATGGTCTGCAACCCACCCTGAATCTCTCTCCACACCACATAGCTCCTGCACAGGGCATCTGTCATATCTTAACTGAAACATCACACAGTAAACCCTTCCATTCCTCCCTCAGGAAGATAAACGATTCTCAGCCGTGAAACATTCCCCAATTATTTGATCTTTGTCTTCATATACTTTTACAAAGTACTTACAAACATCGCCTGTGCAATGACATCCCCAGTCTACATTCAGCTTTACATATTCCCAAGCCAGAAGGATAGCAACTGTTCACTTACTCATGGAATCTCGAGCAAAGACAGGCTGTGACGGTGCGCTGATATCTCCTACACCAGAAGCATTGACAGCTGCCACACAAAATTCATACTGCAGACCCTTCTTGAGATCGGTCATTTTCAGCTTCTTATCTGCAGAATGAAAACAAGCATGTTGGCTCGGGTGAGGAGTACCCCAACAAGAAGTGGCAAGACAACAATGTTCTACTTTACTGCATCCATGCAAACTACAGATTGCGTAATTCTGAGGAGCCACGTATGTCTCCACCGCTGTCTCCAGTTCCCTTGCCCTTCACTATCCTAGTGTATACATACTACTGTGATGTGTTCATTGTATTCTCTTTCAAAACAAACAAACTCTGAGAGCTATTAAGTTACAGAAAGAATATCCATTGTTTTTCCTCATGATATAAACCTAAACTCTTCTGTACTACCAGGTAAGAGGTCCTAGTCTGCACCTGATGGATAATTGATAACTATAGCCCAAATACATTTAGGAGCTTATTTATATCACTTGTGTTTCTTTACCTTCCCTGCATTTCTGAGTTCCTGCCTGCCTAGTTCTTAGCATGAGGATTAAGGACAGTAGTTCTGCACACGAAATTAAGACTTCAGTTCCAGAGATTGAAGAGGAGTTGGAAGGCAGCAACACTGCAAAGCATGTTACCTTCTGAACCCAGCTGAACTTATGGCTTTTTTCAAGTCTTCCATCTTGTTCCAGGATTTAAGTAAGCTACCTACCTGCTATGGGCACACTGTTGACTGGCACCCAGGTCATGGTACCCTTCTTGCGTTTTTGAACGATGTATCCCACGATTCGGGAGCTGCCAGTTCTACGAGGTGTTTTCCAGGAGATTGTGATAGTGTCTTTGCTGACACTGATGATCTCAGGGGGTTCTGGGGCACCAGGTGTAGCTGGAAAGAGAACAGTGTTTCATTATTAGCAGATACACTTGCAAAATAAGGAAGTGTTCTGAGTTATTTCTTCTTCCAAGTTTCCCCAATGTATTTATATGGAAGTGCTTTGAAAACAATAGGGCATCCGTAACTTCTTTGGGCAACCAGTTCCAGTGCCTCACCACCCTCATAAGCACAGAATTTTTTCCTTACGTCTCATCTAAAATCCACCCTCTTTCAATTCAATACCACTACCTTTTGCCCTATAACTACATGACCTTGCAAAAAGTCTCTCTCCTTCCTTCCCACAAGCCCCCTTCAACCACTGAGAGTCTGCAACAAAGTCTCCCCAAAGTCCTCTCCTCCACGCCAAACAACCCCAGTTCTCCCAGCCTTTCTTCATAGTCGAGGTACTTCCTGCCCTCTGATCATTTTCATGGACCTCCTCTGGACCTGCTCTAACAGGTCCACATCTCTCTTGTGCTGGGGACCTCAGAGCTGGATGCAGTACTCCATCTCCGTTGATCTGCTGGCCATGCTTTTTATTTTTTTAATGTATCCCAGGCTACAACTGGCAAGCACAGATTTTTGTGAAGAGTTCACAGCCATGATTCAGGTTTAGATCTGTAGCAACATCCAAAATGCAGCGAGTTTCCATTCATGTCAGCTTTGATAATTTCCAGTAGGGTTGCAGAAAACAGTTACAAAAAAGTTATTCCTTACCTTTACTGACAGCCTTTACTTCCTCTGATTCCAGTGCATCGCTGGTTCCCTCTGCATTCACAGCCCTCACCCTGAAGTAGTAGCTCATGTCTCGTTCCACTTTGTTGGTAGTGAAAGTAGTACAGCTCCTGGGGGTTTCTGCAAGAGCCACCCAGTCGCCCTTGCCTACCTCCTGCCTCTCAACAATATAGCTTTGCACTGGTTTGCCCCCATCATCCTTCGGGGGTTTCCACTGAATCGTGATGTCATTTGCAGAGCTTTCTAAAATTTTCAAGGGTCCTGCAGGTGGTTGTGGCTTGTCTGAAAAGATGAACACAAGCAGGTTAGCTCCAGATCCAAATGTACTCCTGGGTTTGGAGCAGACGTTGTTTCTTGCTCACCAGCTGGGACATTCAGTTTCTGATGGTACTTATGACTAGTTGCAGAATGAGGGCCAAGCACCTGAACTGCCTCTTCAAACATCCACTCCTCTAACTTTTCATAAGGGTGTAGGAAGCTATGCACTTGCTCCATGGGCTGATTGTTCTCATACAAATTATACCAAGACAGCTCACTTATAAAGCACACCATCAGTTCTGATCTTTCAAAAGAGCAGAGACATTTATGGTAACATGGAATTTGGCCTTGATAATCTGATTATAGGTTTGCCTGTTGCATGTAGTCCTGTCTTCCACAATTTCCCAACATTCAAAAGTCAACTGATGAGGCTGTCCAACACCAAACAAGATTTGTGTCGTCTTGTATTAAAGGGGAGGAAACACGTCAACAACTTTTGCTTGTATCTTAATTTACTGGAAAATTACATAGCCTTGTTCATCTTGGAATAGCCAATAGTCCTAAATAAGATTGTGACCAGCGTTACTGGTTCCACTTCCTAAGCCTTACAATAAAAGACACTGTAGATGTTACGGGGTCTTACCTGTTACCTCAACCTTTAGGTCAATATCTAAGATGCCACTGTCATTCTTCAGCCTGACTTTATAATCCCCACGGTCCTTTCTCTCAGTGTTGGAGATGGACAGCATAGTATAGGTGTCTGTTTTATCAAGACGAATCCTTGAGTCATCTGCTAGCTCCATTTTGTCCTTTAGCCATGTTGCTCTGACTGGCAGCCGGCCTTCAAAAGGGATCTTGATCTTTATATTCTCCCCTGCCTTGGCCACAGTAGGCACACTTGTTAAGTTTTTCAGGAGAACTTTGTCAACCTGTGGAGGATCTAAGCAGATAATACAAGCTCATTAAAAAACGCAGTTCAAAGAGGATAAGGCCAACCTTGGAGGGGAGGGCTTCTCTACGTTCATTGTTGCTGTATATTTCAAACATATATTCCAAAATATATTTATTTGGTTCTTTGGGGACTTATTCAACCTGAAAAATCGAAGTTCATGATGCTGCAAACTCATTGACCTTCACATTTATTCTTACACCCAGCACTTCACACACACGCATGCAACTTTGCTACAGGATAATTTTCACAAAGTATTCATGATATCATACTGTCCTTTTCACTGTAGCAAGTTTTGCGTAGGCAACATATTACACATATAAGAATGAAGAATCCCTTTTGATAAAGTCATATGTGTGCACCCACAACCTTTGAGTTAGTAGTAGAAGCTAGTCATAAAGGCTCCCTAGTTAAATTTTTATGCACCAACCAGTAACAAAACATTCCCCATATTGATGGTTATTATAATAAAGTCTCAATAACCAACTATAGGTCCTGAGGGAATGTATTGCATCACTCACCTTCAACAAAAATTGAAGCTTCAGTTTTTATATCTCCAGCTTCAAACCTGTATTTCCCAGCATGAATATCTTCCACTTTGCTAAAAATTAGTTTGTGGACTAGACCTTGCTTTTCAAATATGACTCCATCCATGCTTGTTAACTACAAGATAAAACACAGGGACCCATGCTTAATAAAAAATAAAAAGACAATCCAAACAGGCAGGATTTTGAAATGTAACTGAAATGATTTATGAATGTCGTGTGTTTAATTACAATAACATTCTGGGATTACTTATCTGGTAACTAATTCAACACCATATTCCCCACAAAGGCTTGAATCAAAGACCATTAAAGTAAATGGTAATTCTAATTTGACTTCTGATCTTAAAACATTATCTCCAAACCTTCACTTTCTATTCTTAATGCTGACACTTTAACCCAGGCTCAAGGATGACATCTTGGAAATCCCACAGTATCATATGGATCCCACAATTTGAACTAGTTTGTTATGATCTTTTGGGATATAGAATGTGATGTCTATACTTGATTTTAAGCACTAATTTGAAAGAGTACTTTTGGTGTTATACCTGCCTGAAGATCATTTGAAGATTTATTTTTTTTTGCATATTTTTCTCATGCACCAAAATAAAGAAAAGGGATTCCATTTCAAGTAAAAGACCCATGTCATCTTCACCCATGGAAAAAGAATGGAAAACACAAAGCCTCCTGCTGTCAGCAAGAATGGACATATCTTGCAGCAGGAATGCAAAGAAATCTCAGTCAGTTTCTAACAGGAAGTTTAGCTTAAACAAGCTCCTGCAGAAGTCGTCTAGGGCCATGCTGAGACCATAGTAACACCGGCAGAGGGAAAGACACCTCAACATGATACTTAATAAGACATAGAGCCAGAGAGCAGAGCACAGATAGCCAAAGAAAAAAGCAGCTACAGGACACCGACCTTTAATCCATCTTTAAACCAGGTTCCTGTCAAATCTTCTTTATTGACAGCACAAGACAGCTCAGCTGGTTCCCCTTTCTGGACTCGGACATCAATTAACTGCTTGTTGACATGACAGCGTGGTGCTAAGTGTCCAGAAAAGAAAATGTTGGAAAGATGCTAATTCTGTCCTACACTGACAGAGAGTAATATACACATCTTATACACCATCTTGTAGCCCTCCTTTGGGCACTCTAGTAGTAGAATCCAGCACTTGCTCTTGTTGGTATCGAAACGCACAGATCAGCAATACAGAAGTAATCAGTTAAACACATACCTCTCAGATCATCTAGGCGATAATGTCTTCTTTTCTCTGTACTTTCCGTATTCTTCAAGAAATCATTTGTTTTAACATCAAGGCTGGGTAGCTGCTTTCTCTGGTTTATCGAGGAGGGTCCACCATAAAGGTTTGATGTCTGATCATAACCTGGTGAACCTTGACCGAAAACACCTGGCTTCCTCCCGTCACCCAATCTGTCATGAGATTTACCCCCTGCCCCTCCAACGGCAGAATCTTTGCCATAACGGGAGCCTAACTGTCCTAAACCTCTGTCCTCACCCCTACCATCCCTTTGACCTGATTCTTTGTCATGGGGTGAGCCTTTGTGCCCTGGCCCTCTGAAATCGCCGGCAGTTCCCTTTCCAGCTTCACCTCGTGCAGATTTGCTGGGACGTGAATCAAGCCCATATTCACCACCCATTCCAACCCCTCCCATTCCTTCCGTACCCCAGGCTGAATGTAACTCCTTCCCATCACCTCCCAACCTGCCAACACCACCCCCTCCAGCCCTGCCTCCAGCTGACCCCCCATCCTTTCCATATGCAGACCCAGCACCTAGAATGGCAGAGCCACCAACACCCCTTCCTTCTGAGGATAAGCCAGCTCCTCCTGCTCCACCTCCATATCCTTGAACACTGCTCAGCCCAGCACCCCGACCGTGGTGTGAACCCATTACTTCTTCACCTCCAAAAGGAGAACGACCTACCCCTGCTGCAGCACCACTTGATAGACCATCTTTTCCATAGGAAGATCCAGCCCCCCTTGCACTAGTTATACTACCACCAGCCCCAGCTGGGAGACCATCCTTTCCATAGGGAGACCCTACACCACCAAAACCACCGGCACCAGCACCACCAACACCAGCCCCAATTCCCATTCCCACTGGAAGGCCATCTTTTCCATATGGAGACCCAACACCTCCCAAACCACCTACACCAGCACCGCCAACACCAGCCCCAACCCCAGCTGGGAGACCATCCTTACCATAAGGAGAACCAACTCCCCCTGCACCAGCTAAACCTGAACCACCAACACCAGCCCCAGCTGGGAGACCATCCTTTCCATAGGGAGATCCAAGACCTCCCATACCTCCTGCACCAGCACCACCAATACCAGCCCCAGCTCCAGCTGGGAGACCATCCTTTCCGTAGGGAGACCCAACACCTCCCAAACCACCTGCACCAGCACCACCAACCCCAGCACCACCAACACCAACCCCAGCTGGGAGACCATCCTTTCCATAGGGAGACCCAACACCTCCCAAACCACCTGCACCAGCACCACCAGCCCCAGCTCCAGCTGGGAGACCATCCTTACCATAGGGAGAACCAACACCACCCAAACCAGCTGCACCAGCACCACCAACACCAGCCCCAGCTCCAGCTGGGAGACCATCCTTTCCATAGGCAGACCCAACACCTCCCAAACCACCAGCACCAGCACCACCAACACCAGCCCCAGCTGGGAGACCATCCTTTCCATAGGGAGAACCAACACCACCCAAACCAGCTGCACCAGCACCACCAACACCAGCCCCAGCTCCAGCTGGGAGACCATCCTTTCCATAGGGAGATCCAACACCTCCCAAACCGCCTGCACTAGCACCACCCACTCCAGCTGGGAGACCATCCTTACCATAGGGAGACCCAACACCACCCAAACCAGCTGCACCAGCACCACCAACACCAGTCCCAGCTGGGAGACCATCCTTTCCATAGGGAGACCCAAGACCTGCTGCACCACCTGCACCAGCTCCACCCACTCCAGCTAGGACACCATCTTTTCCATAGGGAGACCCAACTCCTCCCAAACCACCAGCACCAGCCCCAGCCCCACCAACACCAGCCCCAGCTGGAAGACCATCCTTTCCATAGGGAGATCCGAGACCTGGTGCACCACCTGCACCAGCACCACCCACTCCAGCTGGGAGACCATCCTTTCCATAGGGAGACCCAGCACCTCCCAAACCACCTGCACCAGCACCACCAAAACCAGTCCCAGCTGGAAGACCATCCTTTCCATAGGGAACACCTATACCTGCTGCACCACCTGCACCAGCACCACCAACTCCAGCTGGGAGACCATCCTTTCCATAGGGAGAACCAACACCTCCCAAACCACCTGCACCAGCCCCACCAACACCAGCCCCAGTTCCCATTCCCACTGGAAGGCCATCTTTTCCATAAGGAGAGCCAATTCCTCCTGCACCACCTACACCAGCCCCAACAACACCAGCCCCAGCTGGAAGACCATCCTTTCCATAGGGAGAACCAACACCTCCTGCACCACCTACACCAACCCCACCAACACCAGCCCCAGCCGGGAGACCATCCTTACCATAGGGAGAACCATCACCACCTGCACCAGCACCACCAGCCCCAGGTCCCATTCCCACTGGAAGGCCATCTTTTCCATAGGGAGATCCAACACCTCCCAGACCACCTACGCCAGCACCACCGGCGATAGTCCCAGCTCCAGCTGGGAGACCATCCTTTCCATAGGGAGATCCAGCACCTCCAAAACCACCTACGCCAGCAGCACCAACACCAGCCCCAGCTGGAAGACCATCTTTTCCATAGGGAGAACCAACTCCCCCTGCACCAGCTAAACCTGAACCACCAACAGCAGCCCCAGCCGGGAGACCATCCTTTCCATAGGGATATCCAGCACCACCAAGACCACCTACACCAGCTCCACCAACACCAGCCCCAGGTCCCATTCCCACTGGAAGGCCATCTTTTCCATAAGGAGAGCCAATTCCTCCTGCACCAGCACTACCAACACCAGCCCCAGCTGGGAGACCATCCTTTCCGTAGGGAGATCCCACACCACCAAAGCCATCCACACCTGTACCACTGGCACCAGGTCCCATTCCCACTGGAAGGCCATCTTTACCATAAGGAGAGCCAATTCCTCCTGCACCAGCACCACCAACACCAGCCCCAGCTGGGAGACCATCCTTTCCATAGGGAGACCCAGCACCTCCCAAACCACCTGCACCAGCACCACCAATACCAGCCCCAGCTCCAGCTGGGAGACCATCCTTTCCATAGGGAGACCCAGCACCTCCCAAAACACCTGCACCAGCACCGCCAACACCAGCCCCAACCCCAGCTGGGAGACCATCCTTACCATAGGGAGACCCCACACCACCAAAGCCATCTACACCTGTACCACCAATACCAGCCCCAGTTCCCATTCCCATTGGAAGGCCATCTTTTCCATAGGGAGAGCCAACACCTCCAAAACCACCTACACCAGCACCACCAGCCCCAGCTCCATCTGGGAGACCGTCCTTTTGATAGGGTGATCCCATTTGTCTTCCGGCTCCGTCAGCTCTAACCCACTTTCCAGCTTCAGCCCCGGGTTCACCTGATTGTCCATGTTTACCATAGAACCCTCCCATTTTACCTGCAGTAGCATCATCAACACCTGCCCCAACTGGTAGACCATCTGGACCATAGAGTACCCCCATTTCTCCTGCAGAACTTCCACCTGCACCAGTTCTAGCCCCATCTCCAGCTGGGAGACCACCTGGGCCATACAGCAAGCCAGATCTTCCTGCCTGACCTAGATGACCACCAGCATCAGCTGTTAAGCCATCCATTCCATACGGAGCCCCTGTTTCTCCTTCTCTTTTTATACCGGCTCCACTCACACCAGCCACAGTAGGCAGCCCATCCTTGCTATAGGGGGATCTCATTCCTCCTGCAGTCTCAGTACCAGCAGCATTCTTACCAGATCTAGTCCTACCTAGCTTATCATCCTTACCATACAGGGAATGCTTGTCTCCCACTCTGGTTGAATCAGGATCAAGTCCATCTAACACAGAACTTCCATCAGTAGCACCTAATTTCTTGATACCACCAAAGCCAGCTCTAGAACTATTATCACCTACTTTATCATTTTTGCCATGCCAAGAATCCATACCTTCTGCATCATCCATGTCAACATCAACTGCATCCAATATGCCCTCATCTCTGCCATCCACAGAATAGAATTCATCTGCTCCTCCTGTTCTATCACCAGTATTTGCTCTACCTGTCATAGAATCTTGGCTGTGTACAGGCCTTAAACCTTTCTTCCCTCCTAAAATTTTTAGTCTAATGTCACTATCATCATCTGTCATTGATTCTCCATCTCTCTCTGCTTCAGAAAACTGCCCGGGCCCCATTGTTCCATCTCTGTATGTTTTGCGTAGCCCCTCTTTTCCCAGAAATATACGTCCTTCATCAACATCAGCAGAGTAGCCTTGACTGCCTTCTTGGCCATTTCTGTACCAGTCATCTTTTTCTATGCCAGTATCCATAAGATGATCTTTATCACTAAGATGTTCTCTGCGTTTAGGTTTCTTAGCCCCATCTTTATCTGTCAATGTTTCTTTCCGCCAGCCAGATTTCTCTTTTTCACCGTCTTCATCCTGTCTCTTTTTTCCTTTGGGATCTGTATTGAAGATGCATTGTTTGATTGAAGAAAAAAATTACAGAAAAAGAGAAAAAACAACAGTCAATGTCATGTACTACATCAACAAAGAAAATTCATTAGCAAGTTATCATTTCTTTCTAAGACACAGAAACAGAACACATTTAAATGAACTTAAATTCAGTTAAAAACCTTTTTTTTTCATTGCTACACTAACACATAACTTTACATTTCTTAGTTAAGACAACAATTATTTTTAGCTGAAATATGTTTGTTTACAAACAACAAAAATAATAATAAAAAAAAAAAAAAACAAAAAAAGAAGAAATGGAAGATCAGGGCAAACCCAGCATGATAAATCCAATTTAGAGGGACTTAAGTGGTATCTGGGACTCTTTAGTTACTTTTGCCTTCTCCCTCCAGCCCTGAAGAAATTGCAGAATATCCCCCACCCAGACTGGTCATCAGTTCCCTTCAATTAGAATCTCATGGCTATTGCAGCAGCTTGCACATTTGGCATCCTGGCACTTGAGAGATCTCCAACCCGAAGACTAAAGATTTTGGTTCTGTGAACAGCTTTGTATTAAACCCATAATTCAGACTTTTCTGAGACAAAAAGTGGGTCATGGACTGTGTTTATTTTCAACCTAGATATAATTTCTGTAGAGCATTGACAGCTCAGTAAGTCAACAGGCAGTTGCTTTTTACGTCATACTCAGCAACCTGCCCTGTTTCTGAAGGATTACCAAAAAAGGTCTTTATGAAAGCTTTTGCTGCAGCAGGAACTCAAAAGAAACCGAAACAACTACATTTGATAATCAAAAAATATAAGCCAGCTAACTATTAATCTGAATCATAGTGAAGACTGAATCATAGAATATGCAAGTTGGAAGGGACCCACAAGGATCACCAAGCCCAACTTCTAGGTCTCCAGAGGACCACATTAAAAATAAATAAATAAATAAATAAATAAATCACGTGTCTTCTTGAACTCTGTCAGGCTTGGTGTCGTGACCATGTCCCTGGGGAGCCTGTTCCAGTGCCTGACCACCCTCAGGTGATGAACCTTTTCCTCATATCCAGCCTGAATCTGCTTTAACTGGAAGGCACATTTCCCACCTTCCTCTGAGCTGCTTCTAACCTGTTTAACCCCTACTTTGGAAAGAAAATACCATCTAGCAAGATGCCCTCTAAATTCCCTTGATTGTATGTATGCTGCATCCTCATTAAAAACACATGCTAGGATATGGAGTATTTTTAGGTAAATGATAGAGAACATACTACTTCATAGTAGTACTATGTACTAAGTAATACTACACAGTACATAGTACTTCATACTTCTCCAACTGCAGAGGAAATAAACAAATAGAGCTTGTCATAATTAATAAAAAAAATTGTCTCATCTGAAGAGAAAAGAGGGTCTAAACAGACCTTCGTTTCTACAGATACACTTGAGGAACTTGAGGCTCCACAATTTGTTTCTCAGTGAGCAATAAGACAGTGAGAGGATTATTATCTTATTTACATGCTTCAGGCCAACACTGTGGGAAAAATATATTGTCACTTACACTCTACAAGAAGATAGGCATTGGAGGAACAGAGTCCAGTGTCGAGTGTGTACATGCCATTGTCAGAGGCCTCAACATCCTTGATAACAAGCTGATGGGTCAGACCGTCAGGGGTTATGGAGATCTGGTGCTTCTCACTTGCCTCAAGGGGGTGGGTTTTATGTAGCCACACAGCATCATAGCAAGGACTGCGTAGGATACACTCAAAGACAGCATTTCCCTTCTCAGGACAATGCACATCACGAAGTGGCTGCTGAAATCTCACAGGGATGGCTGGAAAAAAAAGAAAAAAGAGAAAACACAAATCAAAGGCTACAGAAAAGAAATAGAGTTATTTCTGTCTTCTCAGAAAAAACTTGCTGCAGCTGAAGGAAGAAAGACAAGAACTTGCCATGCCTGTGAACACTACTTCAGGCAGAAAAAAAAAAAAAAAGACTAAGACATGCTCCTGTGCCCACTTCTACAGTATAGAGGGGCAGATTTTTGTCTTTATTATTTTAGTATAAGCATTTATACTACCCATCACCGTGATGTGCTGGTAATTTGTAGTCATTAATGTGTTTCAGTATCCTGATACTAGTATTGAGGTTGATGGTTGTTATGCCAAGCTTACAAAAATAAACTACAGCATAGGCTAAGTTAAGGAATTTGTCAACTGCCATCCGGAAGTCCAAAGGGCACTTGAACCTAGTCCAATTCCTTTGGACAACAAATGCAACATCCATAAAACATAATCACCCTCAAAATGTTTTTCACCTTTATAGTAAGGAGCAAACCATTATTAAGCAACACAAAAAAGTCTTCTGTTGTCATCAGCTTTGACTGCTGAGCTTTGCATATGCTCCTACATGAAACTTTCCAGCAAAAATAATTTCTTGATACAGCTGCAGATCACATACATCTAACCGAAATCCTTACATTCAGCATCCAGTTCAGTTGAGAAAACAGGTACATCTTCCACTCTGACTTGATATACGCCTGCATCTTCTGGCTGCACATCGTTGACAATGAAATTATACCTTTTCCCAATCCGCCTCAGGTAGTGCTTTCTGTATTCATCCCCTGTTCCATATCTGAGCCTCTCACCATCCTAGGAAGAGTAACAACATATTCTTAAAGACAACACACAACTAGCACAAGGCATTTCAAATAAATCAGGCCAAACTTTTGCTATTGATATCAATGAGTGGCAAGAGAGAAGTCTGCAATTTTACTGAAATGTATCTTCCAGTGGAACATCCACAACTCTGGTCACATGAGGATCACAGCAACACAACTACATAAATGGATGGGATGTTTTACTTCCTTGCTATCTTCTATCAAAGAAGTGAATTAGAATCGAATATAACGCTGGAATTAAATCAGTCTGACTTTCTGATATGAGACTGCAGGATTTCTGCAACCTGAAAGACATTGTTAGAATTTACTCTTATCTGAAGAGCCCTTGAAGTAAAAAGGATGTCCGTAACTGAGAAATGTTCCCACTGTACTTGGATCTATAAATCCCGAGTGATATTCACCACCAAAGACTACCTGGACCCCCACACCAATACTTTTCCCTAATCAGTCAATGATTCTGTGATGGACAGACTATTTTAAGATGCGTATTTGCTCTCAGATACTGTCCAGCGGATCAAGCATTTAATGCAGACAACTACGGTGATTTACGACCTGGGCAACTCATCTTAAGCCTTACCTTAAGCACATAAATTTTGCTGTTACTATTTTTCAGGTCCATCTCTAGGCTAAATGTAGCAGTTCCATCCTTGTTGACTTTGATATGTTCCATATTTCTGATACTGTGAATTAACTGCAAAGAAAGATACAAGAACTTGGTAAATGGTACAGCTGCCAAGACAGAAGTCCTTAAGCTGTTGAACAAATGCGAAACCTACCTTAAATCTGCACAGAAAAGAGCTACTTCTAACTTTTTGTATACAAGAAGCACCTGTAAATGTCCAGAGGTTCTTCTGGTGGGCAAATTGTGTTGTATATGCTATGCCCTGGTCATTCATATGCTACACAACCTCTACCTCTCGAGGTTTCTACACACTCTGTATGCAACAGGCAATTTTGACCCTCAGGCATATAACTCTTCAATGTTCTTATCACAGACAACTGAATACAGAATTTAGCTCTGTGGTTCAATAAAAGGATTACCCTAAGTTCACTATCCCCTAAAATTTATGAAGTCAACCTCAAAAAAGTAGGTAGCTTTTTCATCTGCATCAATATAGACATAGGACTATAAAACATGTTACAAATCGTTGCCTGTCATACAATAAAATTTTCATCTGTGATGCATTTTAGGAAAGTTTAGCCCATTTTCAGAAGCTACTGAGGAACTGTGGGACTTGGCACCTTGTTAAAAATCAGTGCATTCAGTGTTTTCAGTTTATCCTACCTCTCCTTGTTCACTCTCTGCATCCCTTCTCATCTCCTGAAGCTTTCTCAGCATGCCACGGAAGTCAGAAATTCCATACTTAATACAGATTTTCTCATAATCTCTTTTATCTGCATGTAGTAACAGTTGAAAGATTGCTTCTTTGTCGATTGTTTTTTGTTTTGGTGCTGGGGCCCTTAGAAACAGGGGGAAAAAAATCAAGAATTTTTGAAAGACAACAAGATGTCTTTTTTCTACAATTAATCCTCTTTCAGTTTACTCTCCATCATTTCTGTAGCTCACTTGCTCTTGTACATATAGACAAGAAAGGATACGACTCTTCTGGCACAGGCTTTCTGTATCTAGACTACCACATGAAATGGTGTCAGGGAATAGTCTTGCCCTGGGACATATAGAACACTGTAAATTCAGCAGTCTGGATAATTACTTATCAGAACCACTGGCACAGTTTAGCCCAGGCCAACCTGTACTTTCCCAAATTATTTCTCAGCACAGTTCAAGATTTTGCATAGGCCGGAGATCATTCCCAGTAGGTAGTCTTTGAGGTTTCCCGCTGGGGAAGTAAAGGGAGCTCAGCAATGGGCACATGGCAGACTGCAGATGGCATGGGAACCAGGGCTCAGTCCCTGGTTGCCCAGAGAGATCATTACATGAAGATTTGCCACTCAGCCATGAAGTTACTTTTAAGCTAAAAATGGGAAAGTGGAGAAACAGACCTTTTAAAGCCAAAATCTTCTAGTGCAAAGGAACATACACCTCAAAGCAAGGTTGGTACCTCGTATTTATCTCAGCCTCACAGACAGTAGCAAACTGTTCTGATATGTCTGTACATATGCTGTCTCACAGCAACTTTGGAAACAACATATTGGCACAAAGGTCTACGAAGTTACCATATCAAGAAACCTCTGAGAAGTGTAAAAATGGCCTTCATTATACGGAGACTTACCGCTTCCTCAGCAGCTTCCTGAGGTCCTGAAGCTTCTTCTTCAATTCTATTATGGGGGGGAAAACGATGACACACAGAGAGGGAGGGATTAAAACAACAACAGAAAAATCAGATACCCAACACTCTAAAATATGGTCCCCAAAAGAAGATAACGCAAAACAGCCCCCAGCAGGAGACCATTCCACTATTCTGTGTTTACCTCTGGTGATGTTTTTACACTTTACGAAAAAACTGCTGTGAAGCTTACAAGTTCATCTGCCAAACTCATGTTCTTTTAGTGCCATTAAAGGTCACTGCTTCCTATGGAGCTTTCCTCTCTTTCTAGAGAGGACACTCTAGAGACCCACAATTTTCCAGCCACGTTAACATGTTTGATGAATTTGACAGCCAAAAATCCTTTTCTAGCACATACCTGGAATCATTATTTGTAATAGCTCAAAGCCATGTTTACAAATGTCACTTTACCCAAAGGTAAACAACAAGCAGAAAGTGCAGACTGAACACTAGAGATACATTAACTTTCTCTTACTTTATTTTATTTTATTTATTTAACAAGTTTGGGTGACTTTCAAAGCCATAAAAGACAGAAAACCTCCTAAAGAATTATACTACTGTTTATTTCCTCAGAATGGAGACTAAATTACTTAATATCTCATTTGTTTCTGCTGCAATGTGTATACAAGATTAAATTCCTTCCCCTGATAAAGCTAGGGAGGCAGGTAGGTCCTGGTAATGTTTTCCTATTCCTTCCTCAAAGGCCTCTAGCACTTTCTCTGATACCATGCTAATAATATAACTGTTTCATTTTGTGTTTGCTCCTCCCCACCTCCTGTTTTTCTTTCACAGAGCAATGAAGAAGAATAAGTAAAAAATGTACTAGATAGATAACTATTTGGAATGCAAAAAAAAAAGGTGCATATATATATATATATATATATATATGTAACTCACCGTCAGCAGACTGAGCAGGAACGTGTTGTGCTTTCCTCTTAAAGCCAACTGAGAGTTTAGAAGAGAAAACAAATGAAAAGCAATTCATAAGATGAACAAGATAACACAGACTAAGATCAGTAAGCCTACGAACCATAAAATCCCTCCATCTGTCATCAGTGCAAGAGGAAATTCTAGTCTGGATTTCCTTGTTAGCTTGACACTGATGCCTAGTCATCCCTACCTATAATGCAACATTCCTATTGCAATTGCTTCTGTGCTTAGTGGATACTCTGTGCAATGGACGAGATTGTTTTTGCCCTTATAGTTGAAGCTTACAGTTTAAGTAATGGTAAGAAATATTATTTTCCTGCTTTAGAGATGGGGAGCCAAGGTGCAAGGATTATCTGACCAAATGCAGGTAATTGCCTTTTAAAATTCCATTATAGGCAGACAGGTGAAATGTAAACTTCCAATATAATCCATGTCCTGATCACATAGATTCTCAGAGCAGGTTTGTTATATTTTACTCATGAATTGCTTATTTCTCTCCACTGACTACGAAGAGAACCACAGAACCTGGTCAAGTGAAGACATCTGCACCATAAACATCTGAAGTGACATGAGATGGATCCCTAACAAAAGAAGATGGACCAACTTGTCCAACATGATTAAAAAATAAAAAAAAAAAAGGATCAAGCCAATTTAACACTAAATCCAGAGCTTCTTGGCATGGTCTGGTGCACTGATGACAATATCCAGCTTCTCCTGTGTTGCCTTAAAGCTCATATTGTCATGGAGTCACCAAAGTTGGGGAAGTTGCAGAAGACCTCCAGTCCTCAATGACGTAGAAAATAGCCCTTCACACCAACGATACTTAGACAATACTCTGGGCACCCACCCCCAAGGGACAGTGAAGCCAATTACATGGGACCACAGGATATTTGGACTACAGAACTAGTCAGTCTTACCTTGTATGATCCTGAGGCCAGCAGAGCATGTAGCTTCCCCATATTCATTTATAGCAAAGCAACGATACACATCAGTGTCATCTGCAGTGAGTTTATTTATCTTAAAAAGAAGAACATAGTAAGAGCTTGCAGCCATGTACTGCAGTTCATTTATTCAACTTGTAATAAAACAGCTACTTGGTGAAATTTCAGATCTTTCTTCTGTTCTCAGAATGACTCAAAAAATGGCTCAGTTGACTTTGTGCTATTTCAGACCTGATGATATCTATATATTCTTTTATTTGTGAAATAGTTAGACCCTTTTGCTCTTTCGGCACTTTTTAAAAGAATAAATTATCAGAATGTCATCATCTCTAGTATTTGTAATCTGCATCTATTTTGACCTTCAGCTTCTCTTCCTGTTTCACCCTGAATGTCATTATATGGGTGGAGTGATGCAATTCAGTCCTGAGCTGTGTTTTAGGCTTTTCTAGTAGTTGATTACCTAACCACTTTTGCTAGATGCTGATGTTTCCACCCCGATAGCCCACTGCAGGCTTCCCCTTTTCATTATGCTCCCCTCTCTGTGTCCTGTCCACAGTATTTGATCTTTACCTTCAGAATATATTCACTTGTAACTTCACTGAAGAATATTTCATATTTGTCAGGATTGTCCATTTCTCCTTTTGCACGCCTCCATTTTACCTCAGGGGTTGGAACACCTTTGACCACTGCTCTGAAAATGGCATTTTTACCTTTTGAAAGAGGCAAGAAATTAGTTATTGAAGACAAGCTTGAGCATAAGGATTCTCACGCCAGGCTCCTTGTGTTATTGATAAAGTGACCCTCAGAGTGAGCCATTTTTGCTGTTTTGGACAGAGACATTCTTTAAAAATAATTCTTTTGGTTCTCCCTGTGAAGAATGCCTAAATTACCAATTTAATTTGGAGGAATTTGAACATTTAATGTAAGATACCTGCAATAATCTAATAACCTTGACCAAAATTGTGCCAGTAGCACATCTAAGATGAACTTGTTATAGCTCTGTTGATTACAGAAATGATTAGAGGGTGTTAGCAGTCATGACTGGCAGGCTAACACCCCATTTAAAGACCTTTTATGGTTGAACATAGACAAACCCTGTCATTATTGACACAGGGAAAAGTGCCACAGCCTAGACTTGAACTAAGGGAGTAATTCCCTTGCACTCCAAACACACAGGCTCTGCTATCTGAAGAGGCAAGAAAGGGAGAAGAGAACAGGATTCACCTGTGAGGTCTCTCCATCTCTCCTCCTCTAATAACCTGAGTATACTGCAGCTGACCACTGAAATCTCCAACAGCTGCAGAGTCTTGAAAGACATAAAACAACTAATCAGAGAAGTGACTCATGTGTAGGTAAGTGGGAGTGTCACACTGGAATAGAAAAGGAGATGAGTGGATGTTGCTCAGGGAGGAAATGATTACTATCTTTCCTTTGTAATAGTTTTGGTCTTCAGATGACCAACAATGTTAAAATGTCTCCCCAGAAAGTCTTGCAATATTTCCCACACCCTTCTGCAGTCACCAGCAAAAAAATATATATGATGCAGCAAGATCTGTTGGCCATGCAGCCAACAGATTCTTACGAAAAGAATCTTTCTTCATAATTTTTCCAAAATTGCAGTACCAGAACTATTATTAAAGTCTGAATCCAATTGATTACACTTTTGACAAATTGTAATGGCTTGGAGTACCAGCTAATCCATGCACTGAATGAAATGATGCAACAATACAATTAAAGAAACTCAGAGTGCATCTGCATAGACACTGAATGCTCTTTACGCAATGGATGACCTTAACGCCCTAATATTGTGTATATGGACCATGCAGAACCTACATTAAATGAAATAATATAGAAAGTTTAGATAGTATGACCGACCAGTGTTTCGGTTCATGCCTGAAACTGGCAGGCAAAAGGCAGGTGGTGGAGGTTGGATGCACCACTAGAGGCCACTGTGCTCCTTCTTAACATTTCAATGGCCCATGGAAATGGACACGTGGGTGTGACAACACTGAAATCCAGGGTGCTAGAAATTCTTTAGGCTCGTGAGGAAGGAAGTGCTACACGAACTACGCAGGCTATCCACTCCAAAAAGGTACTTGCTGCAAGGGTAGAAAGATTACTGGAAAGCTTCCCATTGATTTTGCACCTTGGCTCATTATTTGCCTCCTCTCTACACTATGCACAATTTGCATTGCTTCTTGCTGGAGAACTACAGCCTAAATAGCACCAGCGGTTCCTCTTACTTTAAAAGGCAGCTAATCTTGTGCTGAACACGCATGAATCAAGTTAGTGAAACAGGAAAATAAAAATCATAGAATCATTCAGGTTGAAAAAGACCTCTAAGATCATCTAGTCCAACCATCCACCAGCTACCACCAATATTGCCCACTAAACCACATCCCTAAGTACCACATCTACCCTCTCCTTAAACACCTCCAGGGACAGTGACTCCACCACTTTCCTGGGCAATCCATTCCAATGAACATTTTTCAAGGTGTTTAACCTTTTGCTACAAAATACTTACCTTGAGATCTTCCTGCAATAATTCACAGGATTTGTTGTATACATTAGGAGCCATATTTTGATTGCACATACAATCGTTAAAACACAGGAGAACTCCAGCAGTACTAATCGAACTTTCCTAAGTAGTACATAGACTTTGGCCACACAATACTTCTTGTGGTCTAGTCAAATCTCTTTAGAAACTAGCTTGATTTAATCTGGAAAATTGACATAGGATAGACATGGAATCAAGCCTGTGGGTCTGTGACTTTGACTTTTTTAAAAGAATCTCACCTTCCTGCAATGTTAGAGTGACAGGTTTCCGCTCAAAGTCAGGTGTACTGCATCCTTCTGGAATCCTATCCACAAATTGGGCAATATTTACTCCTGGGATAGAAGATTTCTTGTAGGATTTCACTAGAAAGGCAAGGAAAATACATTCAATTAAGATAATGCGTTTGTGTTTCAGAAATGTTCATGCAATCTGCATCACCTCCCTGTAGAGCAGGGAGGGTTTCTACTCTGCTCCACTTGGACAAGAAAGGAACCATCCATTCTCGTACTTCAGGATGGGAATGTATCCACAGGCTGGAGCATTAAGGTCTGTGATTTTGTGTTGACTTATTGCGCAGCTGTGGCTGAAGTGAGAAAATCTGCGATCAAGATAACAGTCCAGGGCCACAACAGCTTACACACCTAGCAGTGTTTTGGACGGAGAATGCTTTTACGTCAGCCATTATTCCAAAGAAAAATTCAAAGTCTGGCATGAGGAAAACCCAATTGCAAAGGTCAGCAGAACCTGATGGGCCAGTTTCTGGTGTCTCTCCTGGTGGTGGTGAGAGACAGACACCTAATTGCCAAACAACACCAAAAGCAAGTTGGGCTTATTCTCAAGGTTAGTCCAGATAGCCACAGCTGTGGCTGTTCTCTCACCTGCCCGATGGCTTGTCATGATGCTGTGCTCAGCTCAGCTGCTTGTGGTCAGCACAAATAGGCTCTCCTGTGAAGAAGGCAAAACATTTCATTATTTACAGTTCACAAAGGAAATGAAAGACCTTAATCCTGCTCACCTTTATGATGCAGTTTGCCCTTCCTCGCTTGCTACATCCCCAGCATCCCAGTTGAGAAATGCCTGACAGTCAACACAGCTCTGCCACCTCTTTCCAAATCACATCATGACAGTTTTGAACCATAAGCATGATGCAAAACGGGTAGGAAAATGGCTAGTGGGGCTAAACTGAAAACAAACACATCTAACAGCATCCCTCTGACACATCGTCCATTTACATGTCATCTGGCTTTCCTCCAAAGACCTCCTCTCATGTTTCAAGCAAATATTACACCACATGGCACTCACGCGCTGAGTTCTGATGGATGGCAAGAGCAGTTGCTGAGAAGAAAGCCACAGAGATGGATGTCTAAACTGGGGCACGAAGCAGAAGCACATCCTGATCTAAGTAAGCTTGTCTAAATTAGCAACAGACCTGAGAGCAGACTTTAAGCTAGTATTTACTCTAGAAGGAAATGGTGAAATGTGAACTTGGCATTAACTAGTTATTGTTATAGATCACTCATGTGACCCTCTGTCAAAGGCGTCTCTTTCCCTGTATTTATAAAGTGGACAGCATATAATGTAACACATCACTGTCTCGCAAGCAAATTGTGAAGGCAGATTTCTTGTCATATGAGAGATGGTCAGAAACTATAGAGTTACTGCAGCCCTGAAAGAGCAATTAGATTAGATTCCCATGTGGGATTAATGCTATGTCTCTGCTTACCCGTCTGCACTCCTTTGCTCAACACAGTCCAACCGTGTTGTGACTGCAACCCTTACCAGTTTTAAAAGGAAGAGGGACTTTGACAGCACACCTTTCACCTTCTTTCTGTTTCCTGTATCAATTGACGTTCATGCAACCATGAATTGCCACACTACACCTGATGAAAACACTGGGTAAGACTAAGTTTACATATCCACACACACTAGCTGGAACACTGATATTTTGGCATTATCTTATACCTTCTACTGTACAAATCTATTTGTGGTGTTGTAAAAATTGCAAATGAAGGGAGTGAACAGCTCGTGGGAGGGAAAAATGCAAAACTGAAATGATTAAAAGATGATTCCAGGTTGTACCAGGCAAGGCACTGCACAGCAAGTGGCAGAGCTCTTCAGAGACTCTTAATCACCACCTCCTGATGAAATTCATTTGTCCTCCAAAGTACTGAACTGTATTAATAGCAAACACTATAATCCCCTCCTGCCTTTCACAGTCTTGCATCTTCCTAAACATGTCACCACTCCAGGAGCTGAAATGTCTAACTCTACACAAATGTGACTACTTGTCATTAACTTGCAACAGTATTCCCCTAAGATGTCTTTATGTTAGGCTTACATTCACCCTTCGCTTCTCAAGGCTTCTTCCCTTCTACATTAGGCAGTTCTGACAAGCATCTATACTGAAACATGAACGTGGGCCTCAGGTCCAAAGCCGTTAAGAAATTTATTTTTTTCCTATGTTATCACGTGTCAAGTCAATCAAGGGTTTTCAGGTGTGACTGTGGACATACACTAACGTAATTCCAAACTATAAAGAGATGGCTACACTCAAACCTAGCTGAAAAAATAAAAATACTGATGATATTCATACAGATAGTAATAGACATCATACTTGCATCCTCTCAATATGCACTGTGTAAACTGCTGAGTTAACATGGTCTTAAATATTTCAGAAATTGACATGGATTAAAGATAAGCTGCTGTGAGTCCTTAAACTCCTGTGAATTCTTGTCTTCTGGAGAGTGAGACAGAAGCATCCTAATGCCACACATTGACTGCACAGTTAAAATAACATTGCCAGGATATGCAAGAGAACATTCCTTCAGTGGAATTAATCCAACCACGTCACATTTTCTAGTGTCTTCCATGTTAAATGTGGATTGGAAATACTGTATCAGCTGGCACAAAAACTTTCAGAATATGTCCTGCTTACTTTTAAAATTTCTACTCCATTATTACAAGAATAACCTTGTTTTTTTACTTTGACTTCAGTTTAATCCTAGAAAAAAAAATAAATCACAGGCTTTTTTATTTGGTTGTTTGTTTTTTAAAGAAATGAAAGACAGCAAAAACCTTCTGAAAATTGTCATGGCAGAATTTATATCTCCACTCACAGTTGCCTGAACCAAAGCTCTCTGCACTAAGATGATCACTGATGTTGCCATTTAGTCAAAAGAGGCAGACAAATGCTTCCAAAGGGCAACCAACCCCTCCTCTATGAAATGCTCTTTACCGACAGTCCTAGCATAACAGGGCTAATGATGGAAATAGCTCAACACTCTCAGTCCTCTGAAAAACAGAGGACTTCATCCGCTAGCCTCATTCAGATAACCAAGATAAGACTTGGCTATTTCTTATCCCGTGTAGAAGTCCATCTGGTTCTCAGGGGCGGAGATGTCCCCTTTGGAGAAAGTGGCAAAGTTTCCACTGCTGTGAATGCAGAATAGAAGCAAACCCTTGACTACTGACAACATTTTTAAACTAACAAAAGAAACCAGGCAGCCTGACGGGATGGGAGGCCTGCCTTTCATCCTGTGTATCCATCACTCTATCTGGACGAGACAGTGCAAGAGCCCGTTCCCTTTTGTACTATGACTGGGCGCTAGTGATAGGGCCATAAATCAGCTAAATGAATGAGGAAAACATTTGGAAGTCACAGGATTTTGTGGTACTAGTGATGTCACAAGTAGTTATTTATGGGGTTCAGACAGTAGAACACAGATGAGTTATGACATAACTGCTGGCAGAGGCTGGTGAGCAAAATTAGGCAAACCTGCAGAGAAGTGACAGGCAGCAAGCAAGCGATTCATATGCAGGTGATGGATCCAGGGGCATGGGACCTACTATTGGCACAAGCACGGCACGGGTGGGGTACAAAGCCATTAGCACAGACCACAATAGAAGATTTAAATCAGTATAATAAATTAATCAGCAACAGATGCAGCATTCTATTTCTCTTTGTAATTCATAAAAATCAGGACATTTCCAACACAGTGAACATTCAAATTGTGTGTTCAGTCCCAAATCCAAGCTGTGTTTTACACTAGCACATCCAGATACTCATTGAGAAGAATAATCTCCCACCTAAAATTTCTCTTTTAGCTTTGGGTAGGCTTTGTTTGATTGTTTGTTAACATTAAATAATATTTTGAGTTTGAGTCTTCCAATTTCAGAAGATTTTTTAAAGGAAAGTCTCATACTTCTGTTAGAGCTGCAAAACTGAAGGCCAGCAACTGTAAGAAGTGCAACTTCATGAAAACTTTTGAGTAGGTCACAGAGGGGGAATGCCACAAGCACTCCTGTGATGAATGGAGACCTTGTATAGAGCGAGGAGGAATGCCCAAGGATCAGATTTTATGTGACTTATTCCTTCGGAAAATCTATATTTGGCTTGATCTTCTCTTCTGCCTCAGGGATTATGAATGTAATGCTCATGCCATCTACAATTTATGTATGCACACACCAGATACCATAATTTCTTTCATAACAGACACACATTTTCATACAGTCGATGAATTTACAGCAAGTATTGCAAAGCAAATGCAAGTTTTACTTAATGTCCAGAAGAAAAAACAACTAATCCATACTTGCTGTCACAAGAAGCAACGCCTGCAAAACAACAAATTGTAGAAAAGAGAATATACCTGTGCTACATGTCACACGTTAGCTCCATGGGAAACTTGCGGCAGGTCTCCTAGAGCCTGCCTTCTACCCAGGGAAATTAGCTCTCACTGTAGGACTCCATCATTCCCAGAAAATTTACAAGCAATTTACAGACCACAGCAACACAGAGTCTACGAGACAGCAAAGGTTGCAGCTCATCCCCCCAGCTCTGTATCACCCGCACACAAATCTCAGTGACAGCATGACCAAACTCACTACCTTACAGGCTGAGCTTCTGAGCTGATCCTGCTTTAACTCAACACTGTGCCTCCTAGGACCGTGGTCGCTTTGTCCGTTGATTCAGATGACAGAGCTCTTCAAAGCTGTTCAAGAGGTCTCTCGGTCACAGATATCCGCGATCTGTATGGAAGAAGCCACATCCCTTATTAATCTGCCCTAAATATCATTAAATGGGAGAAGAAACAGTACATTCTTGTCCCCTTCATACCTCTCCGCTCTCCTGGAAGGCAAGCCTGGGCTCAGTAGCTGCCTAGCCGGGATGTCTACGCTGCACTGCGAGCGGTTGTGGGGAGTTGGTTATACACCCCCTACATTCCCACTGCAGCATGGGAGGCACACTTGAACCCGGCAAGCCTCAAGCAAGGCAGTTGGCCAGCTTGGTCATATGCGACCATCAGTCACGGCAATGGTGCATTTCCAAGTGCCAGCTGGGTCAAGACTTTGTGCCACAAGGGACAAACATTTGTGTGGATCAATGGTTTGTTCAAGGAAAGGACAAGCTGTACGTCCAAGTTTTGTAGGACACACCAGTAGATGGGTTCTCAGAGGTCACGAGTCCGTAGGAGAGCTCATCATTCCTTAGCAGAGAAGTAAGACCAGTGGATTCTGGCATTTGTGCATTGGGAAACCAAGCCTGGGCTTGGTCTTCATAGTAGAACACAGACTGGGAGACTCTTGAGAGGTCTGAAGGAAATAGTTCTTTCACACGGCTCACATGCTGTCATGGCTAGCAGAACCAGAACAAGGTTTCTTTTGGTGTCCCATCAAATTACAAGTTCTAAAACCTGTAATTAATGGGAAGGGAACATACAGTACACACTTGGTCCTGTAACTAAGACTCGTGTTATATTGGTCAAGGACAGAAGGCCCATGAAGGGCACCATTTCCACTAGTCTCAGAGAATTGATCTTTCAGTGGAAGAGACACTGGTGGTGGCAGCACCATCTGGCAACTGTTCCAACCCAGAGATGGAATCCTAGACCCATAGAATGCTTTGGGGTGGAAGGGACCTTAAAGACCATCTAATTCCAACCCCTCTGCCATAGGCAAGACACCTTCCACTAGACCGGGTTGCTCAAACCTGGTCAAGAGCTTCTTTGCAGGGCTAGGGAACATCATTTTGATTGGCAATTTAAAAGGGAAACGGGAAAATTTCTTCTTTCTTCCTGACAGTTATGGCTGATGACGATATTTACACCTTTCTAAATCATAAGAAAACAACATCAGTATAGGAAAATTTGATCGCTCAAGGTGATCTTAGGGCTAAGACCATTCAGTTTTACATCTGTTGTTACATTTGCAGTAGTAAAAAAGTAGAAGCAAGACAAGAAATTAAGACAGTGCCTTTCATCTGCTGCTGAAAAAACACTTTGACGCAGCAGCAGACATCACCTTCTAGCGTCCTAGTGGGTTTCCCATGACCTGTTCATTGCCTAATGATCATCCCAAAAATAATTCCTTGGATGTTAGTCTCATGGGCGCAGGGCAGCAGTTGTATCACGTGGTTCTTCGGGAGCTGATGTCTTAACAGTGAGCACCTTGAATAAGAACAGCTGCTTCACAAGTCTCTGAAGACGGTAACACTTCACGTAAGCCATGGGATGCACCCCATTGACTGGTTTCTACTGAAACCTGAATTCAGTTCTCACCAGCTGTTGCAAAAGCCTTCCACTTAGCAGAGTTAGCCCAACTAGAGGACGTAAGCTATCCAGAGCCGTGAGGCTTACTGCAGCTTCCCTACCTACATACGCTCCTCGCTGAAAATTGCATTGCCAATGGTATTTAGTCTCAAATCACATTTAGCTCTTGGAGTCAGCCTGAATGGCTGAGGAACTCCTAGCTATGTAGATAGCTGGTTCCAGCAAGCACCAGGAGAGCCACAATTCTGCCTGGTGCACTGGACCTAGACCTAATAAGGCTTTGTCTTATTTCCAGCCCTGGTTCACAAAGGTTTTGCTGGGTGATGGGGGGGAAGGGATGGAGACCTCTCCTATAAGGGACTGATAACCTAAAACCATCTGTGACCGAGTAAACCCCTCCAAGAGGCTGACCTTCTTCCATTTCACAGCTTGTTTTCCACCCGCCCACCCAAAAGTCCTGTTAACCCCTGCATGCCAGTGGATAAGCTAACACATACCATTGAAAACCTGCAAAATGTCAGAACGAAGCCCTGTACATTCAGCAGCGGTCACCGCTTTCAATGCAAAGAGGGTGCTTTTTTCCCTGGAAGCAAGTTCTTTCCCCTAATGAAGGGCAGTGAAGAAGTGTCAAGAGGCAACAGCTGCAGGACAGAATTTCAGGACTGAATTTAAAAGTACATTTTAATTAGAAACAGAAGATTGGAAGAATTGTGTTTTCTCTACAATTCCCATCCTCTTTGGTATACATGAAATCACCAGTCAGAACTGGTAGATGACTGGCACAACTCTTCCTAGAGACTATTGGTGCCTACTACGTGGCCCAGACAGAG
Organism: Netta rufina; assembly: GCF_964035555.1. NCBI lineage: Eukaryota > Metazoa > Chordata > Aves > Anseriformes > Anatidae > Netta > Netta rufina. The sequence continues at coordinate 3,094,427 of NC_140150.1, forward strand.
CAAGGAGTAAGGAAATTAAGACCTGAAGAGTCCAAAAAGCTGAATAGATTTTCCAGTCTGCCAACAGACAACCAAGGTCAAAGGCTTATCTCCCATTAGAGCCACTTGGCTAAGCCACACCATCCTCGGCAGCATGGGTATCTGGTCAGTCACTGCACTGAAGGTCAGGGTGATGTCAGCGGGGCCTTTGGGCAGAAATATTCAGAGATAAGCAGTGGGTCAAGATGTACAAAGCTCAAAAGTCAGGTACAACATCCACTTTGGCATATTAGCAGCAAGATTCTCGCAAACACAATATTTGAAAATACAATATGAAAAAAAAGTTGCATTCAATTAAGGATGGGTAAGGACATAGAAAATGGAATAAAAGTTTAAATTCGGCAAAGGCTATCATTTACCTGCAGCCCTGTGTACTATATTCAATCAGATGAATCTGACAGTACGGGTCTCGCTGGTCATGTACATGTAAAGAGACATTCCTTCCATCAGATCACGCTAGGAATTAAATGGATCACAGAACAGCATTTGTTTTTTTTTTACCAGGAAAGCACCCTGCATCAGGATGAGCAATAGTCACACCATGCACATGGCTGCCCTAGATGAGTCTTCTGGACTCACATTTGATTTTATATAAATGTGGTGCCCCAAAAACTCACGGTTCCATCTCAGCAGATGTCCATGCCCAACCCAGCCCCTCAACACCAGATCACCCATGCTGTACATTGCAGAAGAAATTTAAGGGACTATTTTAGAGCCCAAAGCCTTGGTTATTTTTACATCCCACATCCAAGATGCCAGTTTCCCAGTAAGCTGAGGTCCATCATCACTATTCATACAACGCCATGATTAAACCCACCACAGTTAGCTGGATTTTCACACACTGAGATGCAACTCAATATACAGAAAAGATTAAAAGCAGTGGAACAAATTCAAGAAGCACCAGTACTCCACTTTCACACTGCAGATTAGCTCCCTCCTTCCCACGGTGTACAGAATGCCTACTATTTCCTTCAGGACTGATTTAATCTGTTTGCATCCATGACTGAGTGAAGGGGGTTGCTAGCACAATCCAGAATTTAAACGGAGCCAGGCTGCCTCTAAACCTGATATTCCTACTTTTCTGTTGTGGTAGCTGCCCACTTTGCTGCATGCTCCAAAGCCTGAGCTGGCCAGGATTTGGAATTTACTTGCTGTTTTGCGTTTGGGAAAACAAAATAGATGGCAATAGGGTTTTTAACGTGGACTCAGCAAGTATGTGATTAAACATCAACATAGTACCAGACTTAGCAGCCCTTCAGTACTTTTCACCCCTCCCTGAGACACTAACAAAAATTATATTTTAAACACATTGACCTCTTTAATGAATGTAGAGAATAAAGGTATGCTTTAGCTGCTTTCATGTGACCCCATATGGTTACTGGGATCTGCCAAACATCTTCTGCACCAGTTACAGTTATATGTGTATGTTTGAACCATTCCGCGTGCACCAGCACTCGAGCACGCACTCACTGCACAGTAAGGCAAGCTGCGCTATTCAGATGCCGCAAGGGATTCAAGTTATGAGGCTTCTTCTCATTCCCCCCACTTTAAATTTACATGCAAAAAGAGCACCTAATAAATACCCCACTTCTGATTTGTTTCCCCAACCTGCCAGTAGCAACAGATGAGAAATGCCCAGTCCTCACATTACAAACTATTTTAATATTTCATACCCTCACATGCAAGGAAGTTTGTCACTGAAACAAATACTACAGAAAATCCCTCTGAAATTCCAAGAAGCCACAGCACACGCTGCCTTCCCACTTTCTTTGCAGGATGCCTGAACATTATTTTCAACATTGTTCTAGTACTGCTCTGCCTGTCCTTTGCCTGCACAAATTAATGCCTGGCACCCACAGAGGTGACAGAGGACTCCCGTTGCTGGGAATGCTGTCCCATTCCTTCTGTAGGCTGTCCTCTGTCAAACTGTATCCAGCACTCAATTGTCAGAATAAAATAAGTCTTACCCAGAACTAGAAAATTATGCCAGCACCCAACAGAGAAATAATTGAAATAGAAAGAAATAACCATGATGAAAGGAGAGGATGTCTCTCTCCTTCAACCCCTGCTTGCCCCAGGAATCTGACAATTTCACCAAAAGGTCACAGAGTTTTCCTTTATGTGGGTATAGAACTAGTGGTGTCCACTACTCCCCACCGGTCAGCTTTTCTGCCTTGTGAAGGTGATCACAAGGAGCTCAAACATGCCTTTAGCTAACAGCAACCACAGCTACTCAAACAGGTAAAAAGCACTGACCTACACACGTCTCCCAACAGTCCTCTTCTACTCGGCGTGCTGTCAAAGCTGCAGCTCCCGTGTCCTTTCTGCAGTCAGTGCTCAGCTGTGGGATCAGTGCTGGGTCTCTGGGATCCTCCTCAGCTGCTCCCTGTCTCGACTTCTGCCTCTCCTTCTCTCACACTTAATCTCTCTCTCTCGCCCTCTCCCTCTAGTAGAGGAAGCCTGTCACAGAGCTGTTAGCCTGTGAGACATGCAGATGATTTTTTTTTTTTTTTTTACGGGAACCTGATGCACCTGTCTCCTATTTGTTATTATTTCAGTCCATACCAGTAAGGGTGCTGGACAAATCTGAGATGATTAACATAATTCTTCAATATTTGACAAGTAGTTTGGAGTGGTGCTTTTTCTGCAGATTGTGTTTCCTCTTCGCCGTGATTCGTTAAAAACTTTCATACAACTGAACGGCCCTGTATGTTCTAAAGGAAACTGTAGCTTAATTGCCTTGAAACCAATCTCAGGAATAATTAGGGTTACTAATTGATCAGATAAATTGAACTTTGGTTAAAGTGAGTGGCCAAGCACATTTAAGAATAGGTCTTCTCAAAAAATGCTGCTTTCTTAAAGAACTCTCTGAAACCACAATTTCCTCAGACTGCTGAGGGTGGTGGGCACCCACAGACCACCCAAAGCTCTCCTTGCTCCCCCCTCTTCCAGGTCTGAGTTGCTGGCTTGTCTGGTGTTTCATTGCCCATGTTGCTAGCCACAGGGACAGAGTAACACCTTGGGTGATAATTTCAGTTGCATTCTGTAATTTCAAAAGCAATACTAAAAATGCAATACTGTGAGGCAGGGCAGACAGGAGCACATCGACACTTCAAAAAAGCAGATGGTAACGTACAGCAGCTTACGTAGATGGTAATGTACAGCCTCTTCAGGGAAGAGTACAGGTCTGTAGGATAGGCTGGACACGAAGCACTTCAAGTGCTAAAAGGTGGACAAACTCCAGACCCCCAGCAATGTGACCTAGACTGGAATCAGGCTGCCTAGTGCAATGCTATCCAACAGGAGAGGCAAGAATCTAAGGCAAACATCATTTTTAAATGTTTTGTTTCTAACCATTTAAATGGTTACTCTGCACTGGTGCAGCCTCACCATCACTACTGAGTTCAGTTTGGGCACCACGGTACAAAAAGGAAATAAAACTACTACAGAGTGCCCAAAGGTGGGCTACAAGATGGTGAAGGGCCTGAGGGGAAGACGTGTGAGGAGCGGCTGAGGTGCCTGGGTTTGTTGGGCCCAGAGCAGAGCAGGCCGAGGGGAGGCCTCATGGCGGCCTGTGGCTCCCTCACAGGGAGCGGGGGGGCAGGCACTGAGCTCTGCTCTCTGGGGACAGCGACAGGACCCGAGGGGACGGCATGGAGCTGGGACAGGGGAGGGTCAGGCTGGGGGTGAGAGAGAGGTTCTGCACCCAGAGGTGCTCGGGCGCTGGGACAGGCTCCCCAGGGACGTGGCCACAGCACTGAGCTGAGTTCAAGAAGCGTTTGGACAACGCTCCCAGATACAGGTTCTGATATTTGGTCCTGTGTGGAGCCTGGAGGTGGACCTGATGATCCTGGTGGGTTCCTTCCAACTTGGGATTTTCTAGATTCTATGAATGTAAGCCCCCTCACACCAAGCAATGAGCCCCTTACCCTGCTGTGTAAAACCATACCTCCAATGCACCAAGACTGGCTAAGCAACTAATCACAAAGAAAGCCCAGCAAGAGGTACCAAGATAAAGTAGCAGGAGAACAGGATGTTTGCATTTTATGTGCTTCCAAGAAACCAGCTAACTCCCTAACTCCTTTAGTACAAATTAAATAGTTTTCTCCCCAGTCAATCGCTAAGTATTCTTCGTGTTGGTGAGATAGCTTGGACTGTCCCACAGTTTGCTGAGATAATACAGGAACAGATTTAAGTCATTAAGGTGCAGGTGGCAAATCCCAACGAATCACATTTACACATCTTTATGCACATTTACAGCCAGCAAAATGCAAAGGGTCTGCCTCAAAAAGTAGGGAAGTACTAACAACACAGGAGATACTAAACTCAGTCTGATAAACTTGAAAATGTCCCAGTTACCAGACCTCAGAAACCCAAAGGGCAGCCTTATGTAACGTGCTTTACTTAGCAATCCTCTGGCACATCCCTTTCCAATAACTTGCTTCAATGATTTGTAAGCCTGGGCATTCCCTTCCTTTTGACAGCTCTCACAAAGATTATTTCCCTTCAGACATGTGAGAGAAGACTCCACTGGAAACCCACCAAATTCTATGAGCTGACCTGAAGATGTCAGATTCCAACAGTATTTCATCCTAGATTAGCAAGTGGTTATTGGTTGTCTCAAACTTGCATCTGTCAGGAATGAAAATTCTTTGCCAAAATAAGCTATTCAGGTTTATTTACGACATAGACAGATTTTGTTACTCTCCCACAGAGTATTATCCTAAAGCACAGCCAGCTCAGCCAGCCCTGTCCCTCTATACTTCTATGTTTGCAACCCAGTCATTGAATTGTCTGTCAGCAGTTGTACTGAGAGCACAAAAATCTCACTTCTCAATCAAATAAGGATAAAATGCAGAAATGGGCAACCAGTGCAATAATCCTGAGAACCCAGAGCCTTTGTTGTGAAAGAGCAAGAAGACAATCCACTCTGTGCTCTTCTCAAGCTTTATGCTCAAGAGACACGGAGTCTCAACGAGGTGGACATGGACACTAAGAGACAGTTGTACAAGTTGCCTAATGTATAATACCTTGGACAGCTAAGGCAAGTTGCTAAAATGCTTTAAAATGCTACAGTCGCTGCTTTCTTGTAGTGCAGCTACTCTTCCAAGGCTTTTGAGGAATGCGCAACGAGGCCATGATCCTGCTGGTAGAGTGGGGATGTCCAGCACAAATCCAGTGTGACTACTGGGATGGGATTCCCCCATCTAAGGCGAATGCAGATGGCACATCTCAGACAGTTTTCAGACTCCCAGCATTTAGTCCTGATGGATGTCCTGTAGTAACTACAACACTGCTTTGGATCCAGAGCACAGGCTCTGTGCAAATCCAGGATGCAGCCTGGCAGTAGAGCATCCCTCATGGCTCAGAGGCGCCAAAGGTTATTTTGAAATAATCTATTATTCCAGGAATCTCTGGAAGTTTTGCCTGTGCTGAGGCTGATGTCCAGCAGCTAGATTCCCTGGAAAACCAATTAGCTGACTGACCTAGCCAATAGTTAGGAGCTCAACTCATGCACCCAGACATGGATTGGACATGGTTCAAAGACAGAAACTCTACCAGGTGAAGGGCTGGGACAGCCCTCCATTACCCAAGCCCAGGGAATAAAGCCAAACTCCTCTCCTAGTTGACCTAAGGCCTTCAATGAGCACCCGTGAGGGAGAGAAGAAACTGGGTTTCCCATTCACCTCTTTCAGTCTCCTTCAAGTGGAATTAGTATCTGCCTGTGGCTAAGGAGAATCAGTGGAGCTCACCTGGCCCAGTACCACTAACAGAGAGAAGCCTGCCCTTGTAAGCTCTGATTGCTATCAGGGTAACCTGACCTCCTGCCTGTAAGCACAGAAAAGGACAGATGACACTAAGCAAGACGGTAAGTGCCCAGCCTACAAATGTTTTCTTGGGTTCAGGCCCAAAGCAGGTCTGATATCACCCTATAACTGTCTTGGCTGACAGTTGTGGGGTTCGTGCTGGCCTTGTGAGGGACTTGACTGCATCATGAATGCAGCTGAGGTTTTTCCCCCCCAAACACCCTGTGGCAGCCAGTTCCCTCACTCATTTTCCCATGTGATGGTGACCTAATGTGTGACAGGCTCTGCCACAGGTCTTTACTGCTCATTCCCAGTCACAAGGCCATGCCAGGAACCTCTTAGCACAGGAATGCTCGTAGGAGTTGGAATTCAGGGAGCAGGAGAAGCAGAGCTGCTCCATGACAGAAGGGGCAGGAGAAGCAGGGCAGAGACCTCACTGACCAGGTGCACTCAATGGCACTTGTAGGTGAACAGAGCAGGAACAGTGATGGCAACAGTCTCTGGTGATCATCGAAACCAATGTAACAAGTCTGCACATCCGTGTCCTCAGTTACCCAGCCTGAGACCACCACAGACCATGTTAGATGCCTAACAAAAGATGCCACCAAAAAATGATCAGATTGCTACATGGCCTAGCCTTGATAGTGCTAGATGATAAATTCTGCCGATACTTCAAGGCTCCTGAAGACCCCAAACTTCGTTTTGCAAGTCACCTCAGTTTGAAATGTTCAGACCTGACTAATGGGTACCGAGTACCTGGAGCCTTCCCTGCAGTCACAGGAGTCACTTGGATGCTTGCGTCTTGGTGCCTGTGTGCTGGGACGACCACTGGGATAAAAGCACCTAGGTCCTTGAGGGTACATGTGTATATGAGTGAATTAAAACTTTTTAAAATAAAATCACCTTCCCCTCCTTTAAGGTCTCCCATTGAGCTCGGTTGTCTTGTTGCAATATTATTTCCTACCACACAGATATTTTTGCAACTGCCTGGAAAAGGCAGAGCCCCTGAATAGGAACTGTGTGATGACACTGTACCTTGTAGCCCAGTTTACAACTTGGTCCTCTGACAGTCTCCATGAGCTACTTTTTAAGGATTGCTTTTGGTGACATAAGGTCTCACGCTCTCTGTATTTTCAACCATGAAGCACGTTCTGCCTGCCTGTGGTCAGACAGACAGGCAGGCTCCTGTCTGATTGAAGGGTGGAGGGACATAGTGAGCAGGTCACTTTTCATGGCAGATGGATGGAGAGATGCATCATTGAAATGGGCAGGATAATGTCAGGGGTGCCGATACATCATGGCAATACTAGGAGAAGGGAGGAAAGGAGGAGTGGGTGTCAGAGACAGATCCTGTGTCAAAACGGGTGACAGATGAGGGAGGGCTGTCTTCTGGGATGGGTGGCCGGGCAGACAATACCAGTGCCAGAAGCTGAGCAGGAGGAAACAAGACCCACGCAAAGGCCCTGGTTAACCCTGAATTTAGAGGGAGCTGGTCTGTTGCTCTGAGGCAAACTGAATGGCAAGCAAATTGCTTGCAGTTTGGGCCTACACATATCCCAGCATGTCCTTATCAATCTCTTTGATTGACAGATGTGAGAGTATCAGATGGTTTGGAGCTATCTATGTTCATGACAGCAACTAGGTCATCCTGCAGCCATTCACTTGCTTTCCAGTTTAATTCAGCTTATTTTTCAGGCGTATCCCATTTTGCACTCACCACTTACTCCCCTCTTTTCACCCAATGAGTGTGTCTACTTTGAAGGGGCTTTAAACAGAACAAAGGTATTATTCCTTGCAGTGATTATAAAGGAGGAGAGCTCCTCATGCAGCACGTGGTAAAGGAGAGAAGGAGGAAAAAACTCATGTTTACCTGTATTCCTCACTGTCACTACAATTTTGGACTCCACCTGGATCCTCATGGCTAGCTGGGTCACGTTGACAATTTCCCACTCCCCACCAGGAATAGGAATACCCAAGCGAGATGCTCCTCCTGGCCATCCTTACCATTCCTGTCCTGACAATAATAAAGAACTCAGGTTCCACCCCAAACCATCAGCAGCAGAGGTGGGAGACTGCTGGTGCAGGAGGGACAACCTAGCACAGAGAACAAGATGTCCAGCAGCCCAGGATTCCAAAAAGCAGGGAGCAGTCAAATAAACCATTAACTGCTGCTGCCCACCTTCTGCAAGAATATGAAGACAGTATTTCTGTGTGTTGTGCGTATTAGGACTATATACCCAGTTTTCAAAATTGGCTTTAGTTCTTTTTCCTGTACATCTACCCTAGAATTACAGCTTTTTCTTCCTAAAGTATTTACCTATTTATCATTGTCTTCCTCTGGCGTCATGTCAGTGTGCAGGCACATTTGTTTTCCATGCCCTCTCTCTTTATTTATCCTGTTGTACAATTTGTATTTTCTTTGTAGCTTATGAACTTACATCTCATTGATAAGAACATTGAGATCTGCTGTCTGTCTTCTCTGGAAGAGTTTTGGCCTTCTTCCTGACTCTCTAGGTATGTCTACAAAAATAGAACATGCACATTGCTGACTTATGACTATATCCCTGAGAAATAAACTTCCTTAAGCAACAAGCCACAGCCGTCTGAGACAGAAGCCAAGATACACTGGCTTTGCTACATGCCACAAAGGTCAACAGACCCAAACTGCCAGATCAGACAGGAGGACAGAATGACAGGAGCAAAGGACATATAAATGTAATGACTGTCAGCTTAACTATGTCAGCTGATTTCTGAGCTCAACCAGAGGGTAAATGGAGAGGGACAGCCCCAGTTTGCCTTTATAAGTCTCCAAGAATTGAAGACTCTTTCGGGCTCTAGCAGTTCCAGCAGTTCCCTAAATGTTTCGCCTAAGGAATGAATCTTTTTTTTCGCACTAAGCTATACAGCAAAGCCACGTGAACAGCTCCCAGGCACCCAGCCACGCTGACCTGCTCAGAAGGTGGCAGGAAAGCTGTGACAGTTCACAGAGCAGCTGAGGCCGGCAATGCTCTCTGCTGTATTTATAAAAAAGGCTTTATTATTTTCTGTATCACATGGTTCTAACCTTTATTCCATAGATGCAAGGTCAGAGCATTGATACAAGACTTGGGTACAAGCAAACCCCTAGTGAACCCAAAAGCCTAAGTGGGCAGCTGAGAGCGAGCTGCAGCTGGGTCACTGGTGGTCACCAACACGGGGTGTCAGCGAGAGGCACATCTGCAAAGGTACAACAACCATAAAGAAGGGCAATCACTGCAGAAGAGGGAAATTTTGAGAGTCAAAAATAATCTTGATAAACTATCCCCATAAAGCAGGCTAGGGGGGAAGCATCCAAACCTTAGCATGCCACTGTCAGGGATTTAGGATTCCTGGCAACAGTTCCCTTCTAATGGTTTTGCTTACCATGAGGTCTGTCATTAAAGTTCTGTGAAGAATTGCTGACATGCTGCAGTCTGATATCAGTTATTATTAATAACTGGGAAGCCCTAGCTTATTATTAAGAATAAATTTGTGCATGCTCGGAGAAGATACAAGCTGCTCTCATCAGCCTTCAGTGAGGAAGAGACCTTGAGCGATCAGGTTTCTTTGACCTTGCATAGGTGGTACAAACATGCCGCTCTTGGAGGAAAGGTCTGTGGACATCTTTGTACGACAAGGGAGCTCCACACCCTGGTTACAGCCCAGTGCTTACCTGTTTTCTTTTGTTTTATTTGATCCCATACTTTGTTCTTTCCACTAGGAGAACGAAAACCAATTAACAGTCATTTTCTGTTCATCCTCCCTCTCCAGTCTGTACAGTTATTTGATGCAATTCCCACCATGCTTTTTGCATTTTCAAAAGAAATCTCCATTTATCTGCTTCATGGGTGGGTGCCCATTTCATTATCCTTATCACTCCTCTCTGAACTGCCGTTCACCTTCATATCCTGTCTGAGCCAGGGATGGCAGACAGAAGCACAGACTGCACTCAAGATGCAGGCACACTACTAGACCAGCAGCACCAGAGACATCTATAGCAGCACTGTGACAGTTTCTGTTTTGTTTTCTACATTCCTAACAAAAATGAATTTCTTTCTTTCTTCTTGTTTTCTGTTTTTACTCCAACCACAGATCAGTGAGCTGATGCTTTCCTGGACCAAAATGGCAGGAAGCAGCCAGGGCCTGCTGCTCCCTAAAGGGCAGGGGGCCGTAAGTCATCTCACCTTCTGAAGGCTCCACCAGAATGCAGGCAACACGGATGTTCATGCACATTCAAGAATTATTTGCTAATGTAGGAAGACATATGGAGACGGGATCACGGGCTGCTCAAGGTAGTTGAGAGCGAGGTGTTTTAAGGAACAGTGAAGAAGCTTGACTTGTTCAGTCTGACAAAAGAGAGATGGGGAAAAAAAATAATAAAAACCTGATGAAGATAAATGGCAAAAGAGAGGACAAGGTGACAGAAGGAAAAATAAAAATAACTGACCACAAAGAGGAAAATCCAATTTTTAACCACTAGATCTGGCCGGGTCTGAAACAGCTTCATAGTTGGAATAAAGCAGCAGAAGCATCTGACAAAATTAACACGGATTTTTTTTAACTTTCATAATAGGGACTGTGACACAGCTTTCTGCCACTCAAATTCAGAGGTCTTTTCTAAGGTCAGGAATCAAATCTGGGAGGACAAACGGCCATGGGACACTGGACTCGGAAACTCTTGGCTGCAGTAAATGCCAGTTGGGAGTGACTTGCTGTTCAGTTATTTTGGCAATTTGTTGTCCCTATCCTTGGGCGTTCTCCTTCAGTAGCCAAACTACAGTGAACTTTGTGCTCCGTATGACAGGGCACCTATATATCTGGTCAACAGTGGAGCAATGAAGAAACCTTTAAGTAAGACAAAGCATACATTTGAATTAACAAGGCAGCATTTATACAAAAACTTTGAGAGCTACCAACACCCCTGCCATCAAAGCCTAATTGAGGGTCCTAATTCTTTCCTGCTGGCAAGATTTTCATATCTTTAAGGCAGAAATCACAGATTGGTATCTGATCTAGACAGAAATACCACTTTGGTGTCTGTCTTCTCTGCCAGTCGTAGCGATGATTCTTCCGTCATTTGGGATGCACGTGTGTGCGCGCATGTGTTTGTGTACATGACTGTGTAAGAGCATTTTATCAGGACCTGCTGAGTGCTTCAGGGCCTAAGAATCACAACAGTTGTCTTAAGGCTCATGACTCTGCTGACTTGTGATCAAGAATGCGGAAAGCTGTGACCCAAAGGGTATCCACTCCTTCGGCATCCGGCTGACAATTGAGCTGACAGCAGAGCTAATGCTCCAGCGTGCTGCGTCCAGTGGGCTGAGTCTCCTGCTGCAGACTATAAATTACACATGGCCAATTTTAACACCTCTTTATATAGGGATGCATAAAAGCTTGCAGTCCCAGTGGCTCTGTAAATGGTCAGTGCGCCTGTCTGTCCAAACAGGTGTCAATAATAAGGAAATAACCACCCTGGTGAGAGGAATTTTAGAAGCTGCGAGGAGAGGTCGCAGGGCAGGGAGGACAGTGTGAACGCAGGTATTTGTCAAGGGCAGGGGCTCTCTGCTGCAAACAGACCTTCCTGGCAGAGGCCAGTGCCAAACACAGCTGCACAATAACAGCACTTTACGGTGCTTTTTGGCTAATAGCATTTTGCTGGACCATGACGCTGTCCATGAGTTACCTCCCAGACTGTTTCCGAGGAGGTGGGAAACACAGAGCCACTGCGTGACTTGCTTAACGTGAGACGTGTTCATCCCTGGGGCAACCACTAGAAAAATCCTCCTCCGAACTTGAGGATAAAACACATGAGACCTGATACAACTATTTGCCAGTCCCCACTCCTTTTCAGAGCTACAGACTGCATCCAGAGACTCTCCGATTTATCCTTCCTGTTTGGTGAGTTAGGTAATTAGTTACCAGTTAATTTGGTTGCCAGTCAAAGGAACCTCAGTGCCACCCTTCAGAAAGGGAACGCATCATGGAAGCAGGAGCCAGGAAGCAAAACCAAACCAAGGGCAATAAAATTCTCTCAGTATCTGCAAGTATTCCTTACACTCCAGCATCTCCCAGAGGTGAAGGAGTGCCTTGCTTTGACTGACTTGGATGAAGAAGAGAAGCAGACACAGGATGGTGCCCTGAGACCAGCGTCCTGCTATGCGGATCTGTCAGCAACCTCACCGCCAGCACGCTGCTGTAACTGGGCCATTTGCCACCGGCTCCCTGCGAGGATGGGCTGGGCCAACGTCACGTTACCCCGCAAGTTTCCAGCGCACGCGTCCCTAATGAAATAATCCAGCAAAGCACCTCCTGCAGCCAGCGCCAGAACCCACCTCCCGCTCACGCTGGCTGTTCCCAGCGCGCTGTATGCTGCAGAGAGGCGACCTGGCTCGTGCTCAGGGCTGTTGGGCAGCACCTGACCTTCAGCATGACCACTAGTGGTCCCATGAAGATTCCTGCTCTGGGCTTTTTGTCTCCACTGACGTGGCTTTAGCATACTTTCCAGATCAGCTATTAGAGCGGTGTAAGACTGTGCAGCTCCATGTTCAAACTGTTTGCCTGGCACCACGGAAGATGAACTCGCCCTTGGAAGTTGTGATCCCATCAAAGCCTTTCAGAATATGCCATCAAAAGAGCTCTCTGTTCCTCTGCCTAGTCTGTGCAGTGAATAGCTCCCTTGAACCATCAATTACGACACACAATTAGCTCTCCTAAGTGCGAGTGTCACAGCACAGCCTTGGCAAACTGCCCTTCCTCCCACTTCTGCTTCATTAAGGTACTCCTCTCCTGCTAGATCTTTAATTGGCTTGTCATCAGCAACTTGGCCTGGATTCAGTGCTCTGCATTCTCCCAGATGAAACCATATAAGACAGATGGGACACCAAAAGCAGCAAAAGAGTAGGGTGAGAAGACACGTAAAGCAATCAGTATGTGTCCGTGACCTCGGGGACAGGCTTGCCAGGGCAGTAGTAAGATTTCTGCTGGCTTGGACAAACTGAGGGTGTTAAAAATGTCGGTAATCTGAGACCTGGCAACTTCACTTCATCAAACCCACTGTAGGGCCAGCAGCAGGGAGAGGCAAAACCCAGCAAAACCAGCAGCCTTGAGTAATAAATCTATATTAAAAAAAAGAGAATCAATTTTGTGCCATAAAAAAGAAGAGCCCCATCATGTTCAACCGAACAATTCAGCTTGGGGCAGTTTCATGAGGAAGCTTTGTTTACAGTTTGCCTGATTTCCTTGATTTTGCCAATTCAGAAAGCAACACTTGGCCTCAAATCACCTCTTCCCTGAATTCTGTGGCAGGGCTGCGTTGCCCCATGTGCCTCCCACCGAGCTCGGCAGATGCTCCGCGGCGCCGCTGCAAAACATTCAGCCAGTGTTGTGGAAGGAGGGGAGGGCAGCCGAAATGCTGGACGGGGAGGGCAGCGCTTAAAACGTCCACCTGTTGTCAATCAGAAGCCAAGGCTTATGTCAGCCTGCTGCAAATATTTTCCCCCATCCACCTTGGTGACCTTTTCAATCACACTCCAGGAGGGAGACTGCTCCCATTAAGTGCTACTTGATCCTCTGCTAATGCAGCAGTTATGAAAGGACCACAGTGCTTGTCAATAGGATAAACACCTTCGCAGTGGGAGGAGGCTGTGGGGAAGGGGCACATATCTCCTCTCTCCTCTGCTTCCTCGGGGCTCTTTCTCTCCCTCGGCCCAACATCACTGCTACAGCAACGTATTTAGACAAGGAAAGCCGAGCCTGGCTGCAGCACTAACCACTGCCTCTGCATCTGCTGTCACAGCAAGCTCAGCTGCCAGCACCTAGGATAGCAAACGAAGGAGAAGGTCTGGTTTTCTGCTCAGTGAATTGTCCCACCCCCAGACAGAAATTCAGGATAGAATACTGGGTGTACACCACCCCTCCTACCCACTGGATCCCATAGGCTCATTTAACTTCTGTAAAGCTGCAGCAGCCATCCACCTTTCACGCAGCTCTGACAGCCCATTTGAACTTCCAGCTTTATCACACTCAGCAAAAAAAGGTCTCAGGAGGAGAAGCACCAGGAAAGCATGCACTGATTTTCCTGCTGTAGTGCTGTCTGCCACTGCCCTCGATCCTCATACGTGACTGCAGCTTTTGACAGCCTTTGTTTGGGTGGCACAAAAACAGTGGCCTGAAAGGAGTCTCCAAGGGGCTTGGAATAAGGGGTGGGTTGGGACTGCTGCCCTGAAGGACTTACCCAAGAGGAGAGAAGAGCTTGGAGGTCAAACCAACCTCCAGGATCATGCACAAGGATGGCCACCACCCTGGGTACTGTGAGAGGAGGGATCCTCGAGTAGACGGATCCCTGGTTTGATCTGGTGCCATGTTCCTCTGGCCTCTTCAGAGCTGTCTTCAGAGCACAAACCAGTGCTCCATTAACGTCCTGCCAGCTGGCTCCTTCCAGCTCCTCATCACGCTCAGCTGCATGACCAGCACCAAGGTACTTCATCAGTCCTTTGAGGAAGGTAAACAAATTCACTTCTCTGCCCCAGCACAGGACTGCATACATGTAGAATCCCCCCAGAAAGGGGCTGAGGAAGAAATGGCACATAGATAAGTGCGCATTAAATGGTACTTTTACTCAGCACCTCCACTGAAATATCTGTGAAAGGAAGGAAGAAAAATAAAACAAACAAAAACCACAAAGAAATGAAGTCCCTTTCTTTCCCAGCTGCTTTGTTGCTCCAGCCCTGATTCTCTAAAGTATGGTAGAAGCTGTCTGGGTACTGGGGAGCAAGAGAACACCTTCAGCCAGCAGAATTAGCTGTGCTGTTATCAGCAGCTGTGGTGGAGGTGGCCCAAGAAGCAGTGGTAGCACTGACTGGGGCTACTTGGGCTTCAGGTTGCCTGGATATTAATGTTCAGGGCATGAGTGCCTGCGTGGAGACTGATTTACCTTGCAACTATCTGCCTGTCTTGAGGGGAAATGACATTGTTCTTGGGCAAACAGGAGATGAGTCTGCAGAGCCACTGAAGTATTAGCTGCCTGGGGTTTGAAATGAATCCCTTCTGGAAAAGGCATCTACAGAGTGGCGCTGTCACCGGTCCCTGGACGATGCCTCGAATCCTGTCTGTGTCATAAAACAGAATCACAGAAGGGAAGGCACTTCTAGAGGTCTCTACTCCAAGCCCCAGCTTTTTTAGAGATTAAGGTAATTCTGGCACGCAAGAGCTCTGACAATAGGCAGAAAAAAATGGCAGAAGTGTTACAGGGTCGCAGCTCCCTGCACCGTTACCAGCTGCTTATTGTGGTAATCCCTGTCACCGGGACACCCTGCAGACCTGGCCACCACTCCTGTGGACAACCTGGCCATCCCCTTACAACCTTGGCCATTCCCCATACTTCTGGGGAATAATGAGTGCTCCCAGTGCTGAAACAGCCGCTGAGACTGGGAAGGGACTGTGAAACCTGCCCATCACAGCAAGATCAGTTTCCAGAAGGATTTTTCCTGTTCCTGTTGCAGTTGAGGAAGAAAGCCTGTAGAGATAAGATAATGACAAAAGAAGTAGTGGAGACAACAATGGGAACACCCTCCATGGGCTTTAAATCCCCAGGGAGACTTCAGCCCATCTGACTTGTGGCCAAGCGGGTTGTCCTCAGCTCACCCTCAGCGTGCAGGAAAGCCAAGTGAGACAGCTCTGGGAGATCAGACTGCTAACAAAACATCGAGGGAGAGATGTTATCCTAGCCCTCAGGAGAAACTTCCTGGTGTTTTGACTGCTGTCCAGGTGGTGATAACTGGGTATAATTTATTTAGGCAGAAATCCCTCTGCCCATTCTAACCGCGTTTTGTTTGCTCTGTCCTGCCTGACAGGCCCACTGATGCTCTGGAAATGATGACCCCCACCACATATGCAGAGTTCCTGGTGCTGTGCAATGACAACAAGTTTCATCAACTCAAATAAATATCCCTGCCTTCTCGGTGACAGTCCCTCATACTTCAGATGTCTCACTTTCCCCACCTGCCATCATTTGAAACCTATAAATAGGACCAACTGGGAGAGAAACGGGGGATGTACGCTGCCACCCACTACAGGTCTGCTAGGCCAGGGCAGGCCTTTGGAGGGAGCTAGCTGTAGATAAACACCACAGCACTAGAAAGTCGAGGCCTGGCCCTGCAAGGCTGGGGTGGTCTGGATCAGTCCAGATGCAGTCTGACGTTCCTCCATCCCTCCTAATAAGTCCAGAGGCTGAATCTTGCTCTGCATGATGCTTTTTCACTGATCCCAGCAGAGCCATGGAGGGAAATATGGCTTTTGGCCTACTCCTACTGCCCATGGGACCATTTGTTGCACAGAGACAGGAGCCCAGAACAACCCCGAGCACACTCCAGTGATGTGGAGCAGGCAGTGGTGGCGTGTCACATTTGCACAGGCCACTCCTAACAGCAAACGCTGCCTTGGAACCTACTCTTGAAAAACCCTTGAGCGAGCAGAGAGCGACCACAGCAGCAGTAGAGCAGAGCTGCTCTTTGCCCAGGCTCTTTTGTGCTCCCCTTCAAGCAGGAGAGGCACTCCGTGGCTCCCTGACAAGTGTGGGATAACCTGCCTTCCCATCGGCGTCCAGCGGCTGGTAAAAGCTGTTAATTGCCTCGTATAGTCTTCTGTCAGCAACATTATCCCCTCCTGTCCTGCTGAGGCTGGGATAAGGGATTGTCCTGTTCTGTGGCTGCAATGGGACGTGGAGAAGGTGAAATATAATATGAGAAATAATATTTATGGCAGCAAGCAAGGCTAACCCAAAAGGCATAACGAAGCAGGATTCCAGAGAGGGAGGAATGCTGGGGGAGGAACAGTATGGAGCCCTCTTGACAGAGATCCAGGACCATCTTAAAAGGGCCCAAGAAATTATTTTTTAAATCCTATTTTTAATACAACCAATATATGAGATGAGAGCGCTGCCTGCCACGCTATCTGATTACCTCCAAAATTAGCAACAAAAAGATTAATTTAGACAGGATGGAATATTTTCTAACAAAAGCGTCACTGCCTTCTGGGGAGCAGCCTGACCCAAAAAAAAATCACGTAGAGGGAAATCCCGCACTACAGGCAATCCCTCACGGGTAGGAGTCACCCAGAAGAACAGCTGGAAATACAGTGGTTTGGGTTAATTTCAGCACAGCTGGGCTGACTGGCAATGACATAATATGACTAATGTGTCACTACAATCGATCATAAATTCTGTACAGCTGGTACCAAAGCTGCAGATACAGCAGCGGATTAGGTCTACTCTCCAGCCTCGAGGGAGTCAGCAGCTCCCCCCAGTTTAGTATCATCTGCAGACTTCCTTAGTATGCAATTGAGTCCTGCATGCAGACCATTTTTGAAAACACTGGAGAGAACCAGCCCCAGAAAGAAGCCCTGGGGAACCCCAAAGCTCACCAGCCTGATGTCACCCCCCTGAGCCCAACCCATCAGCCGATTGCTCACCCATCACATTACATTTTTATCTAGATGTATGCTGGACATTTTGTCCAGGAGAAAACTGAGGCACATCACCAAAATGAACATTCCTGGAGTTGCAAGGGAGTTAACAGCAAAACGAAAAAAAAGAATTGCCATTCCTTGGTCTAACCAATTACTCAGAGCAAGAAAGAGAGTTCAATGAAGCCGGCCCAGTGCCCATTGCATCTCTTTTGTCAGTTTACAATTATGAAAGCATTTTTAGAACAAATTTCATTTTGTGCTTAACACAAATAAATAAAACAATCATTTTATTGCAAATCAAGTGTCTTCCCCCTGAATTACAGGATGCTCTTTGTAATGGTAGGATGTATCTCCAGGATATTTACAAGTAAATCTGTTGGTTTACAATCTAAATTAAATTGCCCTTTAGATATCTGGCACCTGATTAGACTCCCATCATCATTCCGGAAAAAGGTTTACAGTGCAGTCACTAACACCCATTTCCAGAAAGAGCAAGGACAAGCTGCTATAGCGTGTCCTCAGCTGCAGGCCACGTTAACAAAAATGCCACCTGTCTTTTCAAAGCTGACACCACGAATACCAGTAAGGACTAATTACCTCAGTAAGAGGAGAGCTCAGGGCATTTGAGGCCAAGTCTGATGTGTTACCCTTCTTTTACATACCTGTTGCTTTGTTTTGTCTGCTGATCTCTGATTCTCTCTCCCTCAGTGCCAGATAAACCACGTTTGGCCTCTGTTCCCAGAACACCACATATGGAAAGCTCCTTCAAGCCACCTCTCACCTGTCTGCTGCTCAAGTGTCAGGCAGAAATTGGGAACGTACAGTCCCACAGTCATTGCTAATCCTACACTTTCCCAATTACAGCGAAGCCTCCTGCCAGACCACTGTAAAAGTCACAGATCTCTGCAGTTTGAGTGGCTAACATCAACCCAAGTTACTCAGAATTCATGGTGAGCTCTCTAGGAGTTGAGGACCCACCACTGTCCTGCATTCAACGCACTGAGAAATCAATGAAACGTGACCACAGCTCTTGGCTCTGTATAGTGCTGTACTTACGAGTGAGGACAAGGCTAAGCACAGCGGGCTGGGAGACATAAAGCAGCAAATCCCGCTGCCCACAGCCAAATGCTCTCTTTTTCTTCTGCTGCTGGGTCTTAAACACAGCGACAGGGATGACATACAGAAGAGAACAGAGCCCACTGTGTCTGAGCTTCCTGAGGCAGACAAGAAGGCTGCAGGAGGAAAGTCAGCAAGGAAAGGAATGGGAAAGAGTCTCCTGGATGGATGTGTTTGAGAAACCTTCATCACTACAAAGGAAACATCTCCCTTGCACCACGGAATACAAGCCCAGGCACACAGAGGAAACCAGCCTCCTGAACAAGGGACCTGAACCTGAAATGTAACTTTCAAACTCATATTTGGTGGACCTGTCTTTGAGGCACTCCCTAGCACGAGGTACACAGGCACTCACCTGAAAAACTGATCCCTGCCTTTGGTGTCTCAGCTGCCTGGGTCATTTCTTTACTTTCTCCAGCAGGACTGCTCAGCATCTTGTCACGAGGTTAAGCTGCTTTCTTCAAGTGCCCATCCAGCTTACTCCAGCCCCACGAGAAGCACTGATATCTATCTTTATGCTGCAGAAGAACAAAGAGGAGAGTGCTGTGACAACAGAGAGATCAGAGAAGATAAAAATAAGTCCTTATCCATTTCACTGGGAAAGTTAGTAACATGAAAGCCCTGTGGTCCTCTGGCCTTTAAGCCTGTAAAAACTCAACTATTTCCCAACGCCGGCAGCACCCTGCAGCCAGGCCAAAGGTTCTGCTCAGAAGCGAGAGCAGCAAGTTAGCACCACCGGGCTTCTTCCCTTTGGCAGCACTGGAGGAGGAGGAAAGGATTAGAAGTACCTTGTGCATCCAACACCCAGGCTTATTCTCAGGGGGTATTTACTGGGATCAGTCCAGCTGGCAGAGGCCGTGACCCTATAACATGTGCAGGGAACGCGGCCATGCCGAGGGCAGCATCTTGCACGTTATAGCCATGGGCTGAGAATATGCTTTTATATGGGTAATTCCCATACCTGGGTGCATAGTGGGGTGTTTGCAGGGCTGGGCAAAGCCACCTGTGAGCCTGTGTTATTTGCAAACCCCAAGGTCGGTTTGCCACAGAAAAGGGGGCACAACAAGAGCCCCCAGCAGCCGGGTCACTGAAACATCCCCTTTGAACAACCACAAGGCCCCGTGATCTTTGGGAAAAAGGCACATCCTCCGTAGCATAACGAAGGAGCTGAAGCGGGTCTGTGGGTTAAACGCAGCTTTGGTCGGGATTAAACCCAACTCACTGGGCTGTGGGACTGCGGACCTCGAGGACCCTAAACGTAATTTACACAGCTACAGCGGCCAGATCCAGATACTAGGGCCGTGCTGCAGCCCAGCTTTTCACATTTCTGAGCAACATTTTAGTGTGAACACTGCAAAAGCAGGGAAAGGGCAGATGGTACCGGGGACACCACACCCAGCCCCGCTCCCCCCCGGCTCTGAGGGCCCGGCGGCAGAGCGCCTGACCCCCCCCTCAAGCCCCGGCGGGCCGTTCTGCTTTCTGATTGGCCTCACGGGCTGCCCGTCACGCTGCAACCAATGGGCGTGCGCGGACGGGAGCGGGGGCGGGGCTTGCGAGGGCGGGGGACGCCGGCGTCGTGCGCCAGGTAGGGGCCGGCGGCGAGTGGGGGAGTGGGCGGCTGAGGGGAGGGGGGGGTTGTGCCCGTCCCGTTCCCGTCACGGGCCCCGCTGGGGCTGCCATGTCCGGGCGACCCGCGGTCTCTCGCCCCCTTTAGCGGCTGTGGGGACCCGCAGCCGGGGCCGAGCGGCCGGGGCAGGGAGCTGAGGGGAGCCCCGGGCACGGGGAGCCCGGCGAGACGGGGAGGGGTCGGGTCCGAGGGGCTCTGGTGAGGGGAGGAGGTGGTGGAGGGGGTGGTGAGGAGATGGGGTGGTGGTGGTTCGGTCACCGTCAGAGCCTTCAGCCCCATCCCTCTTCGCTGCCGTTGTTGTGGGGTGTTGGTCGGGACCCGGGTGCTTTTGGCACTGGGAAAAGGCGAGTGGAAAATGAGGCATTTTGTAGAGGCATGGGATGGGTTGGGTTGGGTTGGGTTGGAAGGGACCTCACATCACCCGGTTCCAATCCCGTGCCATAGATTTGGCTGCCCAGGGCCTCACCCAATGTTGTCTTGAACACCTCCAGGGATGGGGCATCCAGAACCTCCCTGGGGAACCTGTTCAGTGCCTCAGCACCCTCTGGGTGAAGAACTTCATCCTAACCTCTAATTGAAATCTCCCCTCTTTATGTTTAAAATCATCCCCCCTTGTCCTGTCATTATCTGATTGAGCAAAAGGTGCTCTCCATCCCTTTTATAAGCCTCCTTCTAAGTACTGAAAATCACAATGAGGTCACCCCAGAGCCTTCTCTTCTGAGTGCTGAACAGCCCCAGCTCTGTCCTTCCTTGTAGGACAGCTGCTCCGGCCCCTTGATCATCTTTGTGGCCCTCCTCTTGACCCACTCTAACAGCCCCACATCCTTCTGGTGCTGGGGGGCCCAGACCTGGATGCAGCACTCCAGGTGGGGCCTCACCAGAGCAGTGCAGAGAGGGACCATCCCCTCCCTTCTCTGCTCCTGTGGTGATGCAGCCCAGGATGCAGTTGGCCTTCCAGGCTGCAAGCTCACTGCTGGCTCATGTCGAGCTTTTCACCCACCTGAACCCCAAGTCCTTCTCCCCAGGGCTGCTCTCAGTGAGTTCTCCTCCCAGCCGGTTCTCATGTCCGGGATTGCCCCAGCCCAAGTGCAGCACCTTGCACCTGGACTTGTTGAACCTCATCAGGTTCACGTGGGCCAACTCCTCCAGCCTGCCCAGGTCCCTTTGGATGGCATCCCTTCCTTCTGGTGTATGGACTGCACCACCCAGCTTGGTGTCATCTGCAGCCTTGCTGAGGGTGCTCTTGATCCCACTACATCACTGATACAGATATTAAACAGTACCCGTCCCAGGACAGACCCTTCAAGGATACCACTCATCACCAGCCTCCTCCTGGATGTAGAACCATTGACCACCACTCTGGGTGCGACCTTCAAGCCAACGCCTTGTCCACTGCCTGTGTGTTTCCTTCTTGCACCCCAGTCTGACCTACAGGTCCTTGCTCAGCCATTCCAGCTGCCTGCCCTCCTTGCCCCCTTTTTTATGCAGGGGATATATAAACCTTTATGGCAGCTGTGCCAGTGCCCCCTTTGGACGGGTTCCATCAGTCTGGGGAATAAAGACGTGTGAATTGTCCCCAGTGCTTTACAGTTCATGATGGCTAGACTCGGTGTCTAGGCGTCCTTCCAAGCTTTTATTTTGTTCCTGGTAAACATCGTGTAATAAATCACATGTTTTCCCCTGCTTGTATTAAAAATAACGGTTTGGGGTTGTTCCGATGATCTGAACTTAAATGAGCTTAAGCCATTGTTGCGTTACAAATCCAAATGGGTAGCAGTTCAAAAGCACTGGAGTACAATGGGGAATGCAGACTGCAACCCAAGGCTGTCATACCTCAGCCGGTGTTTCTGATGAAGAGCTTAAAATCAGGATGTCTCCAAAGAGCCATGGTTTGAGGAGGTTCCTGCTAAGTGGGTTGCAAAGCGTTAACAAGTCCTGTGATAAACTCACAAGATCGGAATGTGTTTTGATGGATTTTGGCAGATCAGCTTGTTAGATAGTGAGTGGCTGGTGTTCTGTTTAGATAAAGGCGAGAGGAGAGGAACTTGGTGTTCATAATCCATAAAATCGAGTGGGAACTAGGTACCTGAATTTATAGCGTATTGAAACAAGAGAAAGCAAATGGTGATGCAACACTACAGAGGTGAAAATACTAACAATGGACTTGTGTGAGATCACAAAATATAAGTTCCTGGAGCTGGCTGGGGGATTAACGTGAGCTGCATGGAGCTGATGAGCTGTAAATTATCTTCCTTGATGAAAACTGAAGTGGCTTTTCAGAGCCCTCCCCGAGGCGGTACCACGAGGCCTGCAGTGCCTCTCGGCTCCAGGCACGCCAGTGTTGCAAAGGTGAATGCCAGCCTTGGCATCCCTCAGAGGCTAACTTTGTTTTTTGCAGCAATGAACTCATACTCCTTTGGATTTGTGCAAACACACACCTCTATAAAAACGTTATCTGTGCCTTTGTAGCGTGACTGAACAACTTGAAATTACTCCAAACAAAAATAAAATAAGACTTCACTTCCCTGAGGTAAAGGAACTCCTGGCATGGCTTGCAAGAGAGGAAAATATGTTGAGCCATGCAGAGGCAAAACGCTGGTATCGGAAGGTGAATGATTTACGTTTATTGGGCAGTTCAGCAGTGAGGCCCCAGTGTAGTTCTTTAGCTTACCCTTGGTCTGCGGGTGATACAGGAGGTTGTGTGAAGTTGTGGGGGTGAAATGGTCAGCAAGTCAGTAATATTTTGTTGCAGAAGATAGTTGGGGTGCGTGGCAATAGGTGGTGGAAGCTGTTTAGATACAGAGATAAACCCCTACTTTCTGGTTAAAACAGAGATAAGTGGGTCAAAAGGGAAAGCTCAAAGTAACGTGTTCTGGCTGCACTGAATGCCAAGATCCCTTATCCTGGATGTGAGTTTTTATTTCCTCAGGTTTGCACAATGTTTACCCAGTGCACCTGGAAATGTGCAAGCTCCGTGCTGCTGGTCGCACTGCTGAGCTGCGTCCTTTCTCCTCCAGCACACGCCAGCAAGGTGAGTGAACAGCTTCTGACACAAGCACTGAGTGTAGTACAACAGGCACAAAAATGGAAGAGAAACAAGTGTTTTTTTATGAAAATTTGCAAAGGTAAGAAGTGCTGTAAGAGGTCAGTGCCTGTGTATGGATTTGTCATGTCCATTCACAGCTTTAGATATAGCGGCCTCTGCCCTGCCTTATGTCATGTTCTGGAGTTTGCACTATAAAATTTGTTTGAAGACCACCTGGTCTCTGGAGCAGAGGTGCTCAAGACGTTTTAAGATTTCAAAGCTACTGATGTGAAAGAAGCAGAGCAGAAATCAGGGATGTGGCACGAAGTCGTCTCTCTCAGAGAATGTTCTGTCTTTTCCCGCAGCCCAGAACTGTTCCCATCTGTTCACTCACTAACGCTGTCTCCTCGTGCTTCTGCAGAGCTCGGAGGACATCCGCTGCAAGTGCATCTGTCCCCCGTACCGGAACATCAGTGGGCACATCTACAACAAGAATGTGTCGCAGAAGGACTGGTGAGTTGCACGTTGAAGCCTGAGGGGTTGCTCCGTGAAACGCTCCGGAGTTTCCAGCCAGTGCTGGGGGAGAAATTTGCTGCCTGTGCGTTTGTGGAGGGAGCTGTTCCAGTAGGTGATGCTCAGCCTGGGTGAGGGGCATGTTTTGAAGAGATTTGGGAATGTGGGAGGCATGGTTTCTCAGGCCATGGCTCTCAGCAGATGGAGATTTTACCCTCCAGTCCCTTTCACCTGGACTTTCGCCCTGCAGAAGGTGCGGTGGCAATCCGTCCCAGGAACCCTGGACTGGCTGTGAGGGAACTCCAGGCAGCGTTATCAGCCAGATGGGAAAGCTGGGACAAAGTGACCCCAGTATCCTTCCCCAGAGCACCGGGTTCACCTTGTCCTGTTGCTGGTCTCGGTTTCCTTGTGTTGCAGCAACTGCCTGCATGTTGTGGAGCCCATGCCAGTGCCCGGGAACGACGTGGAGGCGTACTGCCTGCTGTGTGAATGCAAGTACGAGGAGCGCAGCACCACCACCATCAAGGTAACTGCTCCCTGTGACACCACGCCGTCCCGGGCACAGCTGGGTGGGTGCTGGAGAGGAGCCCAGCAAGGGACAACAAAGCTGTCACAGCTGACACCCCGTGGTAGTGCTGGGGGCACCGTGTCTGACTTGGGAACACTCCTGGCAGCGAGGAGGAGGCAAATGGGAGCCCAGTCTCCTTGTGAGGATGTGGCAGCACAGCTCGGACTGGGTGCCCATCCTGTTGGTCTCCTTTCACGTGCAGCATGTCTGTAATGGACACAACGCAGGGAAATCAGCATGACTTGTAATTGTCTTCCTTCTTGCAGGAAGGGTGATGATCCAGACAAGGTCATAGGTCATTCTAGTGAGCAAAGTGAGAATGAGGGAAGAGATCAAACATCAGAGGTAGCTGTGAAGGGAGCTTCCTGGCCTCTGTGGTGCTTCTTATCTGTACTGCTGATCCCTTTTCACTGCGCTGTCCTTAACTGCAGGTGATCATCATCATTTACTTGTCCGTGGTTGGGGCACTGCTGCTGTACATGGCTTTCCTTGTGCTGGTGGACCCTCTGATCCGCAAGCCAGATGCTTACACCCAGCCCCTGCACAACGAGGAGGAGAACGAGGTGAGGCTGTGCTGCTGGCACATGCAGTGCGTGGCTGCTCTCATGGTGGAGCCGGGGTGGTGGGATGGAAGAAGAGAACGGCAGACGGGGAGACAGCCTGGCCTCAGGCTTTGCTCCCTCTGGTCACGTGTGGGATCAGCCCTAGCAGCTGCAATGAGCTCAGTCACAGTTCGAGGGAAGCTGCTGCGTTTGAGGGTACTCTGCTGGATCAGGCTACCGTGTTTATACTTTGTTTTAAGTATAAACTGTCTGCTCAAGCTGTTTCCTACTCCGATGTGAGAGAGGAGTAGCTGCTTTGAGTGCACAGTTTAGCCATTGCCTTCCCCTGCTGAAAAAAGGAGGTCCTGCAGGAGAAGATGAATTGTATCCTAACAGCATGCTTTTGCTCCACTGCTCCAAAGGAACAACTCATATTTAGATCTAGTTGTATGCTGTAGATGCCTGATATCTGGGGAGCTTTATCTTACTCTAGCACTCCAGACTGTGAACTCCTTGGGATAGGTCTCAGGATTGCCTTGGTGTTTTTGTGCCACGATGCATGCTTACCCAAGGGGCCTTCTGACATTGCTGACCTTTTTCACCATTTCTTTCCATTGTAGGACGCTCACTCCTTGGCCGCAGCCCCCACCCCGTCCGGGGCCAGAGCCAACACGGTGCTGGAGAGGGTGGAGGGAGCCCAGCAGCGCTGGAAGCGCCAGGTGCAGGAGCAGAGGAAGACGGTTTTCGACCGCCACAAGATGCTGAGCTAGAGGAGCAGACGTGCGGCACCGCTTCCTGAGAGGCAGGGTAGCTCAGCTGGACGAGACAGACAGCGAGCCATCCCTCAGGACAGCCCTGGTGCTGGACTGAGAGCTCTCACCCTCTCCGATTTACCCTCTTTTTAGAGACGAGCAGGCCAAAGTGCTTGCCCCTGGTTTTGTCCCCTTGCCCTTTACGTAAGGAGCCTCAGAGGCTCCTTAACCTTAGCTCAGCTGAGACCTGCGCTGCCTGCTGGCCCGTGGCTGCATGAGGACGGCCGTGCGCAGTGCTGCCGCTCCGGTTCATGCACTGGTCTGTGCAGGGGCTGCAGCTCCAGCCACAGCCTCCATCAGCCCACACCCCGTGTTAGAGACCAGGGGTCTTGTGGAGTGCTGGGAGCTGGCTTAGTGTTCCTGGGATACTAACGGGATCATTTATGTGGAAGAAATTACGTGGTGCTGCTCCAGGATAAAGAAGCCACCTCCCTCTCTAGTTGGCACTGCTGATATTGGGTGTTGTGGTGCTGAGACACGAGTGTTGCACTGGGAGGACGAGGAGCAGGTCCCTGCCAGTCCTCAGCTGCTGCTTGGACTTACTCTGGTGTAACCCGGGTGGATTTCCACTCTGGTCAGTGGAGTTTCTCCAGGCTTACACCAGCATAACTGACATTGCAGTTTGTTTCTGTGCAGAAAAAAGTGATTAGTACATTAACAAGTAAAGGACCACCAGGTAAAAATGCGGATTTATCTTTCTGTTTTCCTCCCCTAGCAGTGGATAAAAATACACTGGGGAGAAAGTTTCTTGATTGTACCCACATTTGTAATCCTTGGTACTCACACAGCGCATCGGGGGCATTTGTGTCCAAGAGAACCGAGGCAAAGGCTTCACTGGAGCTCTGCCTGCCTGGGTCTCGTGCCCCTGGCCAGGTCACGCTTACGCTCCTCAGAATTCTCAGCGACCTCTGAACTACTGCTGCTGGTGGAGGAAAATGAGGTGATTCTGCAGCGTGTATCCCAGTGAGAACATGTGTAACGTCAGGAAGGAGCTGAAGTTTATCATGTAGCATCTCTACATTAAACGTGGAAAAAGACCTATTCCCTCGCTGGCTTTTTTCGGGGAAAAGCTGCTGCAGGACCGTGAGGCTGCGGTTACAGCACTCGGGGGCTTTGTGGTGGGGGAGGGCTGAGCTCGAGCAGCTCCTGGAACTTGGAACTGCTTCACGCCGGGCTGTGCTTGCAGCCGGGCTCTCGAGCAGATTACAATTCCTCCGTGTTCATTGAAAACTGAGCAATTGCTGCTAAAAGCCTACCCCGGAGAGATGCTGGTCACACTGCCCTGCACACTGCGGCCAGCAGCTTTTGATACAGCCAGAAAAAATCCAAACAGAAGCTCTGTGGGGGCTTTGCTCTGGCAGCCTACATTTACCCCAGCTGCCCTTTAGCACCATGCTTGCCTAAAAACATACTCAGGGCTTTGAATTAGACTGAGGTCGCATTTTCTGTAACCTTTTTCCCCCCCGTCCTTCCCTCTTGGGGCAAATCCCTCACTGACACAGCATGTTCTCCCTGTCAGCTGTGCTGCAATGTGAGGGCAGAGCTGCCTGAAGGGCCCGAGCACAGGTTTTGAGGTGGGAGCTGCCCTGGGTGGCGTGGAAGGACTGCGCCGGGCCGATGGGTCCATCTGGTGGCCGGTGCCCCTCCGAAGCAGCAGAGATCAGCAGCCCCCAGGGGCAGGGGTCCTGCTGCCAGCACCCAGGCTCCCAGGTCCCTGCTCCTGGGGTTCGGGGAGCAGCAGCACCCCAGCTTCTTCCCTTGCCCTCTGGCCTTAGAACAGCTTGGGAACAGGATAAAGAAAACAGGTTAGAAATTGGGAAGTGATGGGTTTGACAGCTAAGGTGGGGATGGTGTGATACAGAGAGGTTGCAAAAAATGCTGCTGCCTGGCTAATTAGTCTGATTACTTGATTAATTAGCCAGTTAGCCCTGTCCCACGCACCATCATGCCCAGGAGGAAATGCTTCCCACTTCCCACCCAGGGAAGCCACGGGGACACTGCAGCGTTAGAGGGCTCTGGGATCCCAGGGGGGAAGTTTGGGGCAGGGGGGGCTCCAGGGAAAAGGAAGTGCCACGAAGGACACCAGGAGGTGAAGGAAGCAGCGCTCTGCTCTAAGCAGGGAAGCTGGTAGCTCTGTCTGGGCATGCAGATTGAGCTGTAGATCACTGCCCCCTACAAATCGGGGCTGCAGCCCCACAGCAGAACCCAACCCCCTGGGGCTGGGCACCGCTTGCTGCAGCATCCCCCGGGCTGACCCCATCCACCTCCTTGCTGCCCCGCCATCCCTCTGGAGACAGCAGGCAGGACCGGTGGGACTGAATAATTTAATTCCCCATCTGAAAAGGGGCCGAGAAAAAAATAAAAGCTCCTCGTTAGTGCAAAAACCCAACCGCTCCAGCGCCCCGCGGTCAGCTCTCTGCCGCCGTCCAGATGTCGATGCTCTGGATGATGAGCCACTCGCTCTGGCCCTTGGTCACCCGGATCCTCACGCACTCCACGGGGCCGGGCGCTCCCTTCTCCAGCCCCCTGCTCTCAAAGAGCCCCTTCTCGAAGGTGCCCACGGTGATGTAGGCAGAGCAGTCCCGGCCATCAGCCCGTCGCCTCCGGCCCAGCTCCAGCACCCCCGCGCGCAAGAAATCCCCCTGGCGCTCATCAGAGCCTGTCCGCACCCGCACACGGGTGATGCGGGCTGGCTGGTGGAAGACGATGCAGAAGGTGCTGCCATCTTCTGGGTTTTTCCCCCAAAAGTACCCCCCTGAGGCACTGTAAGCCTTGAGGGGCTCGTAGTTCTCAAAGACGGTCATGCTGGTGAACAAGGCTGCGGGAGGGTTGTCCGGGAGGTCCATGGCATCAGCCTCAAACTCATCATCCTCCAGCCGGTTGACGGTGCCCTGGAAGGAGGAGTAGAGGCCCATGTGCTGGAAGAGGGAGGGCTTGAAGCGGATGACGTCCTTCTGGGTGAGCAGGAGGCGAAAGTAGACCAGCAGCCAGTCACAGGGCATCTCCTGGTAGAAGAGGAGGAGGAAGCGAGCCAGGCGAGGAAGGTCACTGGAGCGGTAGAGCTTACCGATGTAGCCCAGCTTGGAGAACTCGAGGGTGGCCCAGGTCGTGCCTTCCTGCGAGGCCACTGCCTTTCGGATGGCCGTGAAGAAGGACTTGGCAGACCACACGTCGTCCTCGATCATCAAGTAGTAGGAGGAAAGGTTGGCGGCGAAGGCCAGGAGGAAGGCGTAATCCACGTTCTGTTTGGACCTGAACTTCACCCGCTCCTCCGGGTCGTTGTAGTTTCTCTTGAGGCCCTCCAGGGTCGGGTAAAACTCCTGGGGAGCGTGGATCAGCAGGAGCTGGCCCAGGAGGATGCGGTGAGCAAACTTGCGGGTGATGTCGGCGGCCACCCGGGCGTTCCAGCCAGGGTCCGTGTCAGCCAGGTGCACCACCACCACCATCTCCTGCAGCTCCTCCTTTGTCGACTGCTTGAAGAGGGACGTGAGCGTGGCCGGGAGGTAGTAGCCGCGTGGCCGCCGCACTGACGACAGCCCCACCGTCAAGAACTCTGCAAGGAAAAAAAAAAAAAAGGCATCAGCAGGCTGAGGGGGAGACCCAGGATGCAACCCGGGGAGATTTTTTCCCTGCAAGCCATGAAAAAGGGGGTTCCAGCTCTCCACATAGCCAGCCCACACAGTTAGTCCTATTCATGGCCTCAAGTCCGAGGCCTTCAGGGTCCTTCCTGAAGCCACCAGCATCTCAGGAGGTACCAAAAACTGTACCAAAGGGCAGGGAGAGGCCAGGATGAGCAGTCAGGGGCTCCTCCGAAGAGGAAATATCCAGGAAAAAGACACCTTAAAAACACAAAACATGGGGAAGAAAGGGCAGATACAGTTCGCGGGTCTGGGATGGCATCATGGTACAGCTCCGTGTCCTCGGAGCCATGTCTCTACCCCATTCTGAACCTCATGACGATGAAACACAGGGGGATGAGGCAATTCTGTGCCTTCCCTGTGGACAACTTGTGGTTTTTGTTCAGATTTCTTATTTGCTGCAACTTCTCTCATTCCCTTTCTGTACAGCACAGCGCGTGTCTGCCCAGAGAAGCCGTGGATGCCTTGTGCTTGGAGGTGCTCAGGGCCAGGCTGGATGGGGCTTTGCATGACCTGATCCAGTGGGAGGTGTCCTCACCCACGGCAGGGGTTGGGATTAGACGATCTTTAAGGTCCCTTCCAACCTAAACTGTTCTGTGACTCCGTGCTGGGTCACTGGTTTTGGCACAAACGTGCCCGGGGCTGCCCTGAGCTCCTCCCCAGGGCACGTGAATTGCTTTTTGCGTACCCGTCCAAGAGCTCAGTGTGCATCTCCCACCCTGGGGTCACCCAGTCACCCAGCCCCACCTCCTGCTGAGGGAGGACAACCCCAGAGCCCTGCCCAACCCAGGGTCCCAGAGCCACTCACTTTTGCGGGGTGGCAGGGAGCCGGCGAGGAGGTGGTAGGAGACGTTGTGGGGCGCAGAGAGGTTGTCCAGGTCCTGGAGGATGTTCAGGGCCCCTTCTGGCTTCAGGATCTGCAGGGTGGCGTCTGGGGGTAGGTCCCTAAACTCCACCTGGATGGGAGCCACAGGAGGTCAGCTCAGAGCCCGGGGTGCTGATGGCTGCATGCACGCGAGGTGGGGGGAGCAAAGGGCAAGGGAGAGCCCCCAAATCCTGCCCTCCCAAATCCTGCTTTGGGGCAGCCCCAAGCGTACAGAGCAACACCAGGGAGGGGAGAAGGCAGAGCTGGGGATGCCACGGGACAAGGGAGGGAGCAGAACCAGCCGTGAGGATCCATACGGGGCAGGGAGGCAGGGGATGTGCAGTGGAGGACATCCCAGTTCCCCCCCTCCAGGGGGATGACACCGGTGCAGGACTCACCTCGAGGGGCTCCTGCTCCTGCCAGCTGCCCCTGTGCAGGAGGAGGAAGAGGAGGAGGAGGACGAAGGCTGTGAGCGCAGCCGTGAGGCAGCGCTTCGGGGAGCATCTCATAGCACCGGGCCAGCCCGCTGAGGCCTGGGGGAGGAAAAGGCAGATGAGAGCACAGCACGACCCCAGGATAGGTACCACAGGGACAAGGCAGTGTCCCCAGCCCCTGCTCCTGCCTCTGTCCTGCACCGAGCAGGCAGGACCTGTGCCATCACCTCCGATCCCAGGCAGCTGCCAG
This sequence comes from Netta rufina, assembly GCF_964035555.1. Lineage (NCBI taxonomy): Eukaryota > Metazoa > Chordata > Aves > Anseriformes > Anatidae > Netta > Netta rufina. The sequence continues at coordinate 3,125,144 of NC_140150.1, forward strand.
CAGCCACCCCTACCCCTGCCCAGCCACGTCCCTTGCTTGGAATGACAAGAAAGCTGCCCCTGGGGTGGTGGTGGGGGGGAAAAGTCACCTTCAAGGAGCTCACATTGCCCTTAAGATATTCTCCCTCGCAGCAGAGGCGTGGCAGGAGGCTAAAAGGCTCCTGTGTTTATCTGGGGTTTTTCCATTCTAAATGCTGGGGCTGCCCTGGAACAGGGGAAAGTGGAGAGCGAGTGCCCAGCGCCGCGGGGCAGACGCAGCGCGTGCATCCAAACCGCTCGCAGTGTCTGGTGAAAGCGCCTTTCAACACGGAGCCGCTGAGGAAAAGCCCTCCCAGGCAGCACAGGAAAAAAGCCGGGAGCTGCCAGGCTTCACCCAGGACTTCTACAAAAAGTCAGCAGCTCCCAGGGGGAGGCGAAGCCTTGCTCAAAGCGTGGACGTGGGATGCTCCCAGCACACCCACGCTCTCCAGGCGGCAGCAGCCGGCGCAGCACCTCCGGTCCCGCAGCCCTGCCCTGGAGTTCGGGCCCCTCCGAACTATTTGGAGAGAAAAAAAAAAAAGATTTCGGCCCCAAAATCCTTCGGTGGGGGGTGTTAACATCCTAATGAGCCAGCAGCCATCCTTGCTGACCTCACCTGGGAGTGCTGCTTGGAGATCAGCGACTACAACACACCGAGCTGCCATCCGAGCCTGCCCTGCTTCCTGGGGGGGCAGGGGGGGAACGTGCTGCTCCTGCTGGGCTGGGGAAGCTCTTCCCTTTTTTTTTTTTTCCCCTCCTCAGCCTCTTCCTTACATCACGGTTTCCCACGAAGCGGAGCCTCTGAAGGGTGCTCACGCCCCAGGCTCCTCGGCCTTTGAGCTGAGGCAGCTGGGATCAGCCGAGGCATCACGTTATCGGGGTCAGCCTCACCTTCCCACCCCTGTAGGGCTGGCTGATCGCAGCCTTAACGAGCCCCAGCCCGGCCAAGGGGAGCAGAGGAGCCACTTCACCTGGCTTGAACCCAGCGGGTGTCAGGGAAGGGGCCAAAGGAGACGCCGCGATGGCTGCGCTCTGATTATCGCCGCTTCTTCAAAGCTCTCAGAGCTGTTTGAAACCTCTTCCAAGGCCCAGGGGGCACAGCACAGCGGGATTTGGGGTGCTCCCTGCCCTAGGCCAGCCCCACAGCCAGCTCTTCCCCATGCCCCTGGGCTTCTCTTTGCCCTGTGGGACAGCACCGAAGCCAGGGGATGGGCTGGGAACACCAGGGCTCAGCACCCGACCCTGCACGGGGCTGCTCCCATTGATGCTCCGTGAGGCCAAAGGGTCCTGGGTGGAAAACACGGCACTGCTGAGCAGCCCCAGAGCCTCCCGAGCACGGCTTGGCTTGGAGCAGGGAAAAGGGGATCCCATAGGGGACGGGTCCCTGCGGTTGGTCCCCCCCCGGTCACACACTCCTGGAGCCTCCGGCATCGCCCCGCTCCGCAGGCTTAGCAGAGGACGGAAGGTAACGAATGAATGATGATGAACTCCCTGCTTTCACTTCTCCATTTTTCCTCCAGCAGCCCACTGAGATCAGCGCAAGCGGGGACAACGCTGTGGTGCCACGGTCACGTCGTGGTTCCTCCGCTTTGTCAGGAGCCTTGTGGCCCAGCGGGCTCTGAGACAGCTCCGAGACAGCTCGGTGACAGCAGTGGCCTTGACTCCGAGGGGAACAAGGAGGAGGAAACGCGCAGCCTCGCTCCACAAAGGCTGCAAACAGAGGCCGGATGCTCCCGGCTGCCACCCGTGGCGCTGGGAGAGGTTGGGCTGCTCGCAGGGGGTGGCAGCAGCTGGGGCTCGGCGGTGCCAGGTGGCACTGGGGAAACTGAGGCAGGGCAAAGGGCTGTGTTGCCCAACGCGGTGAGGGCTGGGTGCACGAGGCAGGGCTCAGCGCCTCTCATCGCTGCCTGGAGGGGTCCCCAAGGCAGATCTGGGCATGGTTTAACCCAGTGCCAAAAACACTGCTCACACGAGTGGGGGATGTGACAAATTGGGGTGGCACCGAGCCCCGCGAGGGCAAATCCCAGCTGCTCGGGGCGCTGCTGGTCCTGGGAAGCAGCCAAGGGCCCTACCCGGTGCCCCATGGGTCTCCCTGCTCAAAGGTCAGCCCAGGGGGAGGAAGGAGAGGAAGAGATGCATTTCTCCACCCCAGAACTCCAAGAGGCAAAGCTTTAGGTCGATACAGGTCTCCTACCTCCCTGCAGCACGAGGGGTCTCCAAGGGCAGCTCGGTAAGGGGACGCTCGGGTCCAACCTGGTCCCTGCAGCCAACAGCACGGGGAAGCTCCAGCCCCCTGCCCTCTCCCCAGGCACCCCTTTCCCGTGCAGGCCCTGAGGATGATGGCTCAGCCCCCAGCACCGCTCCGGACGACCCCACAGGGATGGCACAGACTTACGGGGCACGCGGGGACCTGGGCTGTGGGTGCGGGCTCGCCGTCCGCAGCTCCTCTGGCCGGGCTCTGGTTTCTCGCTCTGCAAAGCCCCACCCCAGCCCTCACCTGCCTCCAGCAGAGGAGGAGCGTCCACGGGCGGCCTCGGCCCCGTGCCAGGAGCTCGATGAACCAGCCAGGCTGGGCGAAGGGCCCCCAGCCCTGCTGCGGTGGTCAGGGCAGCCCCGGCCTCCCCCGGGATCAGGCATCCTACAGGGACACCGCCTGCATCCCATCCAGACACCCTCTCCATCATCGACCCCACAGCCACAGGTGAGAGCAGCCCCCCCGGGGCTCTCACCAGGCCCCCGCACCCCAAATTCCTTTTGGGAATCCACTGCTTGGGGCCCACCGCTTCCCCCGAGCCGTGCAGGACCCCCCGGCAGCCCTCGTGGCCGCGGTGCCCACCACCAACCACCTGCAGCACCCCCAGAGCCACATCCCAACCCCCTGACACAGCGACGTGCTGGTGGCCCTGCTCCTCTCCCACTTCGTTTATCCAAAACACAATCCCATTTCCCTCATCCCCTCGCCAGCCAGGACCTCTCCTACCTTCAGGCCGGCCCTGGCTTCTCAGAACGGGGCCGTTCTCGTGCTGAAAGGTCCCGGGGAGCTGCAGCGGGGCCGGCAGTGAATTGCTGCCCAGCCACAAGCTGCAGGAGGCGGCGGGGCCGTCCTTGTCATGGCCCCGAGCCCAGCGCAGGAAGGAACTGGGGCTCGGTGCTTCCTGCCCCAGTGGGAGGAAGCGGGGCCTCGAAGCCAGCCCTGGGGCTGTGCCAGGTGCAGGTCCCCTCGCTCGCAGCCTGGCTCCATCCTTGTCCTTGCATTGGGCAGGGAATCCCAAAGGTGCTGCAGAAGGGGGGCCACGGTGCAGGTTGCGGTGTCCGGGCACAACCAGCACGGGGTTGGGCTCTCCCACCTTTTATCAACTGAATTACGAGGATCTGCACGTGCAGCAGCTGGGGGCACGGAGCTGGACCAGTGGCAAGGAAAATACCAGCAAGGAGAGGGGCAGGGTGAGGCCATGGGGATGGCCGAGACTCCCCGAGCCTCCCCGACCTCCGTGTGGAAACCCGAGCGCCGTGCCGGATCAGCTTACGGCCCTTCATTATTCAGGAGCCCGAGCAGAACAAAGTGGAGCTAAAACAGGGCCCCACGCACCAGGGAGAGCATCGGGGCTCCGGCCATCGCAGTAGGGGCCCGTGCTGACCGCCAGGGGATGTTATCCTCACCCCGAGCCACAGCGGGGATCAGTTTTGTCACAGCATCACCTGCAGCTGGTGACCCAGATGAGAGGCAGAGGGATGAGCACGAGGCTTTGGGTGAGCTCGAGTGGAAGGAGCTCGCCCCACTCATGTGAGAGCACGAAGGATGTTCCTGCAAGGGCTGTGTGTGAGAGGTAAGGGGTGGAAAGCCCCAAATTCAGGGCTGAGGTCTGGCCAGGAGCCCCTCACCTCACCAAAGGGCAGGCAGAGCACAGCCTCGCAGCACCCCTGCCCCTCACAGACCGCAGGGCAGCTCTTCCCGTGAGGCTTCTCCATCCACATTTCAATACCCAAATTTCAAACCACAAGCCCGCTGGGCACAGGAAACACCCTGCCCCTCCTGCTTCCTGCTGCTGCGCCCCCAGCTGCCCCTCCTGGCAGAGCTACAGGGCTGAGAGCCATTTGTGGTCTGCACCACGCGCTGCTGGAGGAGTTCCTCTAGCAGAGGAACCACGCTCTGTGACTACCAAGGCCTTGTTGCTGCGTTCACCGATTCCTAGCCCCACCACAAAGATGACTCCGATACTCACGCTGTCCCGAATCAGCTTCCTTCTGCACAGGCACTTCGCACACTCATGCATTGCACAATGCCTGAATGGAAAATCCCTCCACAGCAGCAGCCCCAGCACTTCAAAGCCACCCTTTCTTTTCTTGCAGGCCAAAGGCAATCACAGGTCGGACCAAGCTCCACTGTCACAGGAACCCGCTTTGTTATCTCAGCTGTAACACACTTTTCTTGCACTGGAACTTACCTGCCAGTTCCAACATACCTGCTCAGCAGCAGAGAAAAGGGAAACTGAGGCAGGAGTTTTTCCAAACGCATTTGTTTGAAGTCAACATCACAGAGCTCTAACACAGCTCCGTGACGGGCAGATGTCCTTGGTGGTGATTTACACTGGGGCAGAAGCACATGAGAGAAACTCCTGCCAGGCAGCTACAGGGACTGTGGGTTATTTGCATGTTAAATGAAGAACTCCCTCTCCCAGTCACCCGCTGCTTTCCAGGAGCTTCACCAAACAGAATACGTGGCCAACAGACAAGAAATGCTTTGTTACCCCTGCTTGAGACAAGATCTGATGTCAAACAGGACTGAAGCTCAGTCACTGGTGGACAGCAGAGCTCAGTATGGGGTTACCACCTCTGCCGTTACTCACCTGCGTGCCAGCACCTCCTCTGCCTGCTGCCACTCCTCCAGGAGACCCGCGGCTGTCAGCAGCAAGATGCTCACCCACTGAATTTCCTGCCCAATTCACTCTGGGCACGACAGGCTGCTCCTCACAGGCCCAGCCTCAGCACCCCACTCCCTCCTCAAACAAGATCTTTTCTCTCTGGTGACCACTGAACTGAGGGAACAGCAGGAGCTGCACCAGGGGAGGCTGGACATTAGGAAAAGGTTCTTCAGCAAGAGGGCAGTCGGGCACTGGAACAGGCTCCCTATGGTGACAGTCATGGCTCCGAGCCTTCTGGAGTTCAACTGTTTGGACACTGCTCTCAGACACAGGGTCCGATTTTAGGTCCTGTGCAGAGCTAGGAGTTGGACTCGATGATCCTTGTGGGTCCCTTCCAATTCGGGATATTCTACCATTCTAACAAGCACCCCAGAGCCACAGCAGCTGCAGAAAGTTTCAGGGTTTCTTCTTCCTCATGGCAATTAAATTTGTTTGGTCAAGAGCTAAATCGCTGACTGCTTCTGAGCTTTCCAGTGTCAACAGGCCAACACTGCTCCACTGCTCTGACAAAAAACAGACTCAAGTCCTTCACAGCTGCTCAAGTTACTTTAGTTTATCCCCTGCATCTCCTCTCCCTCCATCTTCTCTGAAAAGTACCTGACGAAGTACCTCTGAAAAATTTTAGAAGTTTAGATCTTCTTTTCAAAGGGGAACATCACCGTGAGAACTTGGAATATCTTTACACTCAGGAAAGACCTTTGCCTTACAAATCCTCTTTGAAATAACGCCTTTGTTTGATCACGTATGCTGTTCTTTAAACGTCTGTTGGACTGTGAATCAGCATTATTGTTGATCATTGCTGCTTTGCTTACTGCTTTCAGACACTGAAATATCACACTGTATTTGAATGCAATCATGTGGCAGTAAAAAAAACAAAAAACATGCATCTCATTTGTCAATTGTTTCCGGTCACATTAAAGCTCAAAAGCAAGACTTCCTGCTTCTTCCTGAACAACAGAAAACAGGACCACTTTCGTTAGCACCAAAAGGATTTTAAATGAACAGTTCCAGGGAGCTCCTTTCAAATCATAAAACGTGAATTTTACATAAAAGTGTTTACAAATAGTTTCTGCTTTACACTCAGCTCTGCTCATCACTGACCAGAAGTTATATACATACAGACTAGCTCAGTAGCTTCAACCACTTTCAGGGAGGCTGCAGAATTTATTTTAAGAAAAAAAAAACAAAACAAAAAACAGGATTTCCTGGTTCCTAGAAATTTTCTTCAGCCTGTCAGATTCAGTCACCTGCCGGCTGCTGCAGACGCAGGAGAGCACTAAGCTTTTGGAGAGAAGGGGTACTGTGGGTGCCACCAATCCAGGAGCCGCACGCTATGCACAGGGTCCAGCACAACCTGCACTCCTTGGTCAAGGCGCGGTTTCTTGCCGTTGCGGACAGGGGCGTCCTGGAAGACCAGACGCACGCGATGATGCCTCATGTCTGTGCTCACGTTGATGGTGAACTGCAAGGAGAGAGACAAGGAGGTGCTGTAGGAGGCAGACAGATTCTAGAAATGCCTGTTTCCAGATAAATGCAGACTGATCGCTGACAGGAGGTATGAAAATCAGTTCTTTTTGGTTACATCAGCATTTAAAATACATTACTGATAAAGAATGATTGACTCCCTTCAGGTAGGTTTTCCACAAAGCAATTTAGATTTAATTTTTATTTACCTAGAAGGAGAAAAGATACCATTTCAAAAATCAAAGCAATGAATAAGCAGAAGAATTAAAGAAAAAAGAAAATTAAAAAAAAAAAGTAAATGTAAATTGCTAAGAATGAAGCTGTACATATCCAGGGTACTTCAGGTGCTTGGAAAGTTATACTCTGACTCCAAAACTGAATTCAAACCAGTCCTCTTCAACTGGCAACCCCAAGTAACAATGTGAGCATGCAAGCAAGTGGCTCTCAGAGGAAGCCTGGATTCACTGCTCTGCTTTAGGTGAGGCCAGCCCGAGCCTCCCTTGGGCACAGGCCAACCCTGCACAAAGTTACAAGACTACAGGTGCAGACACAGGTGCTGTCCCACACCTAACCACGCCTGTGCTCCATTCTGATGCAACACCTCCAACTGGAGCACAGCTTGCTGGTTCTAAAGCCACCGGTTCTCCCAGCAATCAGGGACCACAGACATATTCCAGGAGTTTGCTCGTACAGGTTCTGCTTTCAGAATTTGCTGCCTTGAGGCAAGGAGAGATTTTATTAAGGAGGGAATACCTCTTCTCCTGCCTCCCCACTTCTCCCCTGCTGTGGTGCTGAGAACTGATCTGCTCCCAGCTGCTGCACATGCACACAAACTCAGCTTCTTCCCCTAAACAGGGAAGAGCTGATGGATCTGCAAGCAGCTAAATTGAGGAGATCCTTAGCAATTCCTCTGATCGTTAACCTTGAGACTCCCACAACCGGCTGGTTGGTGCTGCAGTAGGATTTATACACCAGAGGTTTCCCTCTCCTTTCAAAACCTGCGCGTGCAAAGATTGTGTGGTGGATTACTCAAACACTTACCAAGGTAAACGTCATACCCATGACTATTGGCACGAATATGAAGTTAAAGGTGGTGATCTGCAGTAAACAGCAATCCTGGTCAGGGTTCGTATGGACTTCTTCATACTGGATGGGTGGCTGAAGACCTTTGCAACATTTGCTCTTAAATCTGGGAGACTTCAAAGAAAGAGACACGTTTAGCTAAGCAGGAGCCTTTGGTTTCTTCTCACCAGTTCTGACTAGCAGGTTCTCACCACATTCCCATACACTTGGGCAGCGTTACATAAACAACAACAAGCCACCACTCGGGAAAAGGAATCTGAAGGGCCATTTCTTTAGACAGGAAAGCTGCAGAATTCCCAGGGTTGCCTTAGGCTACAAGCTTCTCCCAAGACCCAGTGCTTTTTCTTGGCAGGCACTGGCTTTCCTCACTTCTTGGGGAAATCCTTCCAGTGGTAAGACAAGCAGTTTCAGATTTAGATCTACATTTTGACCACTCGACTTAAACAGTCTGTTTTCTAGTGGTAATCAGTAGATCACTTATCTTATCCAAAGACAAGATTATTTGGGGTGACAAACAATCCACATCTTACAGCGGATCAATGAGGAAACAAAATATCAAATGCAAAGATAAAAGCACATGACTGGACACATCTTGGTGATATAGACTGAAAACTGAGCGCAGTTTCAGAATGAGTTTCAGCTTCCCAAGTGATTCAGAGTTTCCATTTACTGTCCGAACTCACTCAAAATGTTTCCACCTTCCCTTCCACCACTCAGAAATACAATTACTTCTTAAAAAGAAGAAAACAAAAAAAAAGCCAGAGCTATTCTGGTTTTTCTTTCATGACAGTTTGGCTTTCATACCTGCTTTTTGAACTTGAAGTTGAATTCCCACATTGCTTCTTGTCTGTTCCCTTCAAGCTTTTTGCACCAGAAAAGCAGACACTGAGGTAGAAAAAAAGAAATACACAACTATGAAACCCTTGGAGGCACCGCTTTAAATAAGTTTTAGCAGAGCATTAAGGCTTCCAATTACAAACACAATTACATAGGAACAGTTAGGAGCCATTTACTCAAATTAATTATGTTCAGAGATCACACCCAGCAGTTTAAGTCTCCCAGTCTCAAGTTGGCCAATTCACAGTGCAGTGGGATGATACAACTTGTAGCCACTGACCTGCTAAACAGAAATCTCTCTGTGCTATTTGTCCCTTTGGTAAGGCAGAGATGAGCAGTGCAGGTTCACCTGGTTCCTGCACCCACCAAGAACTGCCAATAAACCAGACTCCAAACAAGACTACGCAAAGCAGCCACTTAGAACGAGGCTCAAGAAGGAGAGAATCCAGAGGGAAACGCAAAGACTGATGTATGACCTTCGAGGTGACAGATGATAAAGGTCCAAAGCCACTTAAGAATCAAAAGAAAGTCTTGACACTGGGCACTATCATACTTCAGAGCACAAAAACACTGCCACGTCAGCAGTTTCTATCAACCTACTGCTCCCGTTTCAAAGGAAAATGAGAGAAGTACCTCCTCCAACACCTGAGGTAACCAGCACTGCCCTCCCACGCAGACATACACCAAGAGTCCTCTAATTTAACAGAGTTATCACCATACGGTCCACAGGTTCCATCCCAGCATGCAGCTCTACTTCTAGCAGGAGTCCCAGCAGAACTCCTGCATTAAAACAAGGAGAAGGGAAATTCCCTGCCTGCCACTGAGCGGCAGCAACTACCTTAACAGCCAACACAACAACCTGGCGAGTCAATGCACACACCACTGACCATGTTTCTACACCACACATGCCAGCCCTCCACAGCTGGTCTGATCTGGTCCTTTCAAGCAGCGTCAACAGGAAAAGGAAGAGTAATACTGATAAAGACAACTCCTCGTGACACACGTGCCAGCTCTGGTGCACCAAGAAGGCCTGGCTGGGTCACGGGGGGAAGCACACATTTAACTTAAATCCAGTATAGAGGGACCCCAACTGAAACAAAGCCAGAGCCATTCTCCACCACTGAACCTCTGTAATTAGCAGCTACAGGCGATACAAGACCCTGTACTTCAGCTCTGAGTCACATCCATAGGAGTCATTAGAAGCTCTTTATCTCAACAGTCTTCACGAGGTGACCAGCAAAGCTTTGGGAAGTCAAGCTCAGAAACGCACATCACGGAACCTCCACCTGGGAGAAGGTGACCCTCACTTTTTGCAGGTAACATTCTCCAGATTTTTCTTTCCTCAGGTGCGCAGCTGCTGCTGAGTTTAACTCCACCATCAGCAGCATTTGTCATTCACCTGCACAGGCGGCCTGGTCTAGCAACTTGTTTGGTCAAGGCAAGTAGTGAAGCACAAAATGGTCAGTACCTCCTAAGGGGCAGAGGATGTTGTCCACGGGTCAGCCGTCCTGCCCTTCAGACGCGCCGTACGGCCTGCCGCTCCACCAAAATTAATGGGGGTGTCTTTAAAGGGCAAACACTTCTGCTGACACCATAACGGCTCCAGTGTCCCACACAAGCTAGGCTAGGGAAAGAAAAAAGGAAATTAAAGAGGAAAAGCTAGATTCGGTAACATGGGGGACTGGGGGCTCCTCTTGCCACATGCACTTTACGTAGGCGTCTGCCGTTAGTTTCAGTGACCCCTAAAGGTACCAAAAGCCCATGAAAGCAAGAACATGGGGAGGCAATTTCAGATCCTCCTCCATAACCCCGTGCTTAGGTGTGTCAGTGCACAGTAACACGTGGAGCTCAGCGTCTTGCAATGCAGTAGTACAGCAAGACCAGGCTTGGGACAGCTCTTTTGTGCTCCGAGGGGTTAGGTCAGACCTCCGCTGCCCTAAACAAAGCCTCATCACCATTTAATTTCCTTTTTTAAAAGACGAATTGTAGAAGACTGCACTTCAAGACTCTTTCTCAAACTATTAGTACAGTAGAAGCACTAGCAGGGGGCACCAAAGCCGTTATGATGTCAACACGAACACTTCTAAGATAACAATCCTACAGCACCATCTCAGGGTTTCTAGCTCTTACAGCCACGCTATCAGATCCAAGCAGCATGCATGCCATGAAATGAGACTCTGAAGGGCTAAAGATAAGTTAGAACTTCCTAGAAATGTTTTGCTTTTTATTTTTAAGCAAAGATGACACCCTAAGTGGGGAAACAGAAAGAGAACGAAGAGCCCTGGATGCAGAGAGATGACTGCACACAGAACTCTGTGCTTTTTTCCGGCTCTGCAGCACCACCTGCTTGTGTTACCGCTCAACGCTCCCTAAGTAGTATGAGGTTTTCTTTTTTTCCAGGGAGAGGAAGGAAGAGAGAAGGGATGTTACACACAGAGCGATGGGGTTGCTCTATTTTGCATGGAAAATTGTACAACTGTTGAACCAAAGGCACTTCTGTCTGGCTCCAAAAACCTCATTCAACTGGTTTGGAAGGTGGAGAATTCATGCTGTTGCTTAAGCTGTCCACAAAGTATCAGACAGTTGTAAGCTACAACCAAACAAGAAACCCGGAGGCGTATAAGAGTTAAAAGATCGATAGAAATTTAAGAGGAATGGATACACAAGTGCTCCAAGCTCTGACAGCAGGTGGAGTTGCCTGCCCACACCAGTGACAAACCCCTTACAGCCCAACACAACTGCAAGCCCAGTCCCAAAGCAGACATGTGCTCTGCACATTTGCTGTGCTCACAAGGTCACTACCTTCCCTCAGTCAGACACCAAAGACAACGCGTGACCTGGAGGAATGTGGTAGGAAATGATTCCCTTTCGGTGGCTATCAGTGTCGCTTCTTATCTCTCCATCTGCCTGCTGCGGAGAAGAGAAGTGTTCTGACAGGTAGTGTCCAAATAAAGCAGTGGACATCAACACTGACCCTACTGTCACCTCCTTCCAGCAACAAATTTGTAACAGAGGAGGGAAGAGCTGCAAATATCCCTGGCAGTTCTGACACTCGAGGAAGCAGGCACCTTTTTGACAACTACAAAGCTGTTGTAGTAGGACTTAGGCACCCAGAAGAGTAAATAAAATCCCCTGCAGCAGTAGCTATGCAGATACAAATAACCAATGCACTTTTACAAGTCATTAGTCCAAGTTAATCCTACCTCCCAAGCTTCACACAAAATTTTGGATCCAATTACCTTTCAAGATCCCTTAAGCCTGAGGCTTTTCTACAGTTCTAAATGTCTATTTTCCTTTTAGAAAGAGAATAAAAACAGAAAAAGCAACATCTCCAACACAACCCACTTCCTTAGCGATCCCACTTACTCTGGAATTTTTTAAAGTGCTGGGAGTACTGTCTGGAATAGCTGGATTCCTGGAGACTCGAGATGCAAAAGGCTCGTACATGTGGTACAGCGACCGGATGACGCACGCACGGAGACAGTGCAGCTTCTCCATGGACTCCGGCCGCAAGCGGAGGGGCAGGTACGCGTCCAGGCTGTAGTGCCTGAAAAGCCAACGACAAAGCCAACATAACCCGAGGGCTCAGAATGCCAAAAACATGCAGAAGAGAGCTCTGAGAAAAACGAACATCTAATTGATCATAGGACCCGTTGTCAGCTCAGTCTGCAAGGGTTCTGCACCGCTCTCCATGGAACTACTGAAGAGTCTCAAAGGCTTCACCTGTATCACTCCGGGCTCCAGCACACACAGAAGCATGTGATGTTACAATTCCCCACTAATTCCCCTGCAGACAGCTTCCCCAGACAGACCAGCTGGTATTTGAGTTGTAGGACAGGCAAAGGCCTGCAGATTCATGCAGGTTCCCTAGGACTCATGTTAGGTGAGCTTCCCTGCATCATTACGGACAACTGCCTGAGCAGTGTGAATGACTGAGCCACACTGTGATCAGAGAAAGTGCCAAAGACGACTTTGCTAGGGAACTTCACTCAAAAAAATAATAATAAAAAAAATGGGGCAAGGATGACCATAGCTGTGATGCGCCCTGTACTTGTGTTGCTTGTGTTTCGTGTGCAACAGATAGAGAAATGTAAAGAAAATGTTCTGTCCTGAAGGAAAGTCTGAGTGACATACGCCTGGACAGAAGGATTTGTTTCCAGTTGTGACCTTCTTTGCTCTTTTGTTTCATTTATAAAATATTTCTGCCACTGAGACAGCTCCTAAATGCATTAGTTTCTTTCATGCCATCCTAGATACAGGAAGGTGACCATGATCAAAGCTTGAGGCAGGGCAAGGTTTCTGCCAGTGAGGATTGCTTGCCTTTAAGGTAACAGCACCGACCTTACTGCAAGCATCTTCTGAGCACTTCATATACAAAGCGCACAGTTTTGAACAGGAACGTGTAGACTATTGCAAGCAGAAAAGTGCACAAGGCTTTGAGATCTTACATGAAGCATCTGGGAATATATCACAGATCCATTCCCAAAGCAGAGGCAATACAGCACAACACCTTCCCAAACAAGGCCCACACCATCACTGCAATATGCAAGTACCATGCTCTCAAGCCTGTAGGAAAATATTCTCTAATTTACAGCTCTGCAGAGAACCGGTCGCTGCTGAAGCCTCCTACAAGTAGTTAAATCATCCTCTGGAGTCTCACCTTCTGTAGAGTCTGGTCCAAAAGGCGGCAGTGCAAGTAACAGTCCAGGCTTTCTTGCAAATCAAAGAGAACCGGACGATGTCTTCAGGGCGAATGTAGGAAGCCAGCAGCAGCCAGATGTCAATGGGGTATTCTTCTCCACCGTCACCATCAGGGTCTTCTAAATACAACACAGGTGCATTAGTGTAATAAAGAACCTCTTTGCCAAATCACATCTAGAGGCACATACTTAAATACTGCTAGCAGGTATAAACAGTCATCTAAACAAACCCGAGCAACTACAACGTCATTGTCACCGCTCCTGGTTTTGGTTAGCATGAGCTTGTCCACCTGTGCAACCACAACACCCTCCCTTTGCTGGATATATGCCATCGCTTATCACTGCTGCACTGGTAGCACAAGTGTACCAAGTAGCAGCTTCAAAGACTAATCTCCGCTGGAAGGGACACCTGGAGGTCTCCAGTCCAAACAGCCCAGCTCAAAGCAGGTTGACTGACACCAGTTTCGTGTCACAGAGCGCTCAGGATCTCGTCCAGTCAGCTTGTGATTGTCTCCAGGTATGGAGACCCCACAGCCTTTCTGGACCCCTCTGCAGCACTTGACTCTTTCCCAATGAAAGAACAAAACTTAAGTGGAAAAACAAAGGCCACAAGGCAAATACAGCCACGGTGTGAAGGGACAAGCTTTGCTCTTTAATCAAAATGGTTCATTTAACAGGTCAAAGTACACTGCACACAAGATGTCCCCGAACATCAAGATGTTGTCACAGCTGTCAATTCTTTTGTTCAAACGGTCAAAACATTTTTGTAGGAGTTCTGCAAGGGAGGGCAAGCAATTCCCTTCTGCAACTCCTCTAATGGCTGATCAGCTGCTCTCATTAAATCCATGTTTTAATTAAATCTTCTGAGATGGCAAACATTTAACGCAGCTCAGAGATGAATAAAATGGCCCATTGTTCTCAGAGGTGTGTCAGAATCTCTTCACCAAAACTGAAGGTTCACAAACTCATTTAATTCCTGCAGTGGTTTTAAGCTAGCACCACATTTTTTTCCACAAACGTTGTTGCAGGTTTAGGAGATAAAATACATTTAATAGAACATGAATGGCTAAACAATACCATGCAGTGGCAACACTATGAGAAAGAGAACATACAACTTGTACAAAGCACTGGCAGGAAAAAAAAAAAAAAAACGCCACAAGGTTTGGAAACAAGTGGCACGAAGGAGGTGTTTAAGAACTCAAGGGTGCCACATTTAATCTTCAACTATCAGCTTAACAACAAAGGGTAATAACCCGATGTGATAACTGCAACCCTCATTGCCAAGGAAAGTTCTGGATGCACTCACCTACACCACTGAGGATTTACAGCAGCCACACCCACAGCAGGCTGTAACAGATTAAACTCTTAACCCAGGGGAACTCTGCATTTACAGTCCTTACCGGACACTGATCTGTTGCACAAATTAGTACCAGTATTAATAAGTTCAAATTCCTTTCTTAAGCAAAGCTTAACTTGCTTTCTTGTGCTTCAGCAGAAGCAAGCTTTTATTAGGAAATTCTGCAGGGTGCCACAGTGCAGCAAGTCAGTGTTAGACTTGTTGTTTGTGGCGTACTGCTTTCCATACAGCTGCACCAAGGGTGACTGCTGAAATACAGCAACAGAATTAGTGCATTGTGGTGCTACCAGGGCCAAATTTGCTCAGTTGTAGGGGAAAAAAACAAAACAAACTAAGAAACCTCTTGAAACCCATTTGCAGCACACTGCAGCCTTGGAAACATCCTGAAAACAGGGCCTGGATCCTGCCAATAAACGCATCACAGGCAGCAATGTTTTTTGTGTGTGCTTTTTTTTTTTTCCCCCTCCCCAAAGCAACACTGCTTTCACCTACATGCCTTCAGTGAAAAACGGTAATACGTGTCCGCTGGCAAATTTTCACAACTCCTGAAGAGCAGCAGTAGTTTTCTAAGGCTGAGAGAAGTTTGCTGAAAGCAACAAGCTCTTAGGCTTTAATTTCACACCCCAAGGTCTGCCTAAGTGAAAAGGCAACACATCTGACTGAGTCACAGCAGGTTTCTCTGGAGAAATGGGGTAGATTTCACCCCCCTGGCATTTATTTTATTTTTTAAACAATTATGAGTTACAGAATCCCCTGAAGAGCCACATTACTAGCCTGTAAATAGAAGTCTCTAACATCACACATGCAGAAGATCCTGAGGAAGCCCACGAAGAGCACCCCAGGAGAGGCTGGCAGCCGTACCGTACCTTTGTGCCTTTTGCTCTTCTTTTTTCTAGACGCAGTTCGCCCGCTGATGCTTTCCTTCGTGTCCATTTCATCGCTGCTGTCACAGGACTCTCCAGATACGGAGAGAACTTCTTCAGAAGGAACACAAGAAGCTTCCAAACCACAGAGGGATTTTACTAGAACGACAAACAACGACATGGTGAGTACGTCAGCAAAGAGAAAAAGGCAATCCAAGTTCAGGAGACACTTCAGTGGAACCAAAGCCACTGCTAAGAAACAGCAACCTAAATTCATTAAAGCCTTCTAGTGACACAAGCAAGTAAATCCTAGGCCTAAGGATTACCTTGCCAGAGCAAGATTAACACAGGTGAATGAATTGGAAGCAATTATTCAGCCTCTTCTTTTAAGGAACTACCACCGAGGATAATCAGCAGCACATTATGCAGATGATCCTATTGCTTTAGCTGAGGCTGTTTACAACTCTGAATAAAACGTGTTGCCCTGCATACCAGAGCACCCTTGCATGACCACCATTCAGTCTGTATAAAGCCACCACCCACGCTGTAATTGTCCCCTGAACACCCTGAAGGTATACTTCCTCCTCAGCAGGACAAAGAGATCCTGTGGCTGAAGACAGACAACCCATCAGAAATACAACTGGGAGCCAAGTGCACAGGAATTCCACTTGTCCTAGAATTTAGTGAAGGGGAAAACTCTGGCCTAATGAGGAAAACAGCAAGTGGAGACAGTATTTCTTTTGCAGCCTCCAGGGGAGACGTTCAGATGCATCACTGTTACGAAACATTATTTTTGCAAGTTGATCCATAAACTGAGGGCTCATTAGGGCAGAAAAATCCACGTGTGAGGAAGTAACAGTACAGTCTTGAAAAACAAAGGTGCAGCCCTACGTTACAGCTGCATCAGCCACTGTCACAGAGAGACCAGGACGATAAACTCTCTGCCAGTCTGCACGGTACAGGCTCACACACACTCAAGAACGCTGATTTTCTACCTAATGTGCTCGGAAGAAGATAGGGAACTGACCAGAAACCAACCTAGGCTGGAAGTGTTCTCATTTCTAACCACAGAGCAAGGCTCTGCAATGGCAACACAGCAGGTGGAAAGACAGTCTTAACACAGAGCTTGAGCAGTTTAGGAGAAGGGACTGCATCCCTAGGCTTTCAGCCACAGCAGAGGACTGCAGTGCTTTGCTAAGCTAATTCTACCATTTTTTTGTCCCCTATTTTCTTTTCTTTTTTTTTTTTTTTTTGAAACTTCGTAAAACTGTATGCATCTGCAGTAGTGATATCCTTCACGCTGTCAAACAGCACTGCCCTCTCTACGTGACCCTTTGTAGGCAAAGCCAAAGAGAAACAGATGGCAAGCCGAGTGACAGCAAGTTGTGCCATCAAACACAGCCACGCAAGAGAGGCTGACAGCAGATCAGGAGTCAGGGAAGGGTTGAGAAAAAGACACTGTCACACTCCTGGAAGGAAAGCTCGGCACGATACCTGGGCTGACAACACGAGGCTGTTCACACACTGAGTCACGCTGCATTGCAACCTTGCCAGAGAGGCACCCTCGCCTCATCTCACAGTGCTAATCCCACCTCGCCCCCAGGGGTTAGGAAGGGAAGGGAAAAAAAGCTCAGAAAAATTCCACCTGGCCTTTGCTCCCCTGCTCGCCTCCTGGCAGCCACGGGCAGGGCGATGTTTGCTGAGAGCCAGAAAAAATAAGAGAGGTGAGTGAGGCCAAAGGCCAAAGTTTCCCGGGGATCTCCTCCCTGCTGCCTGCTGTCCCTGTGCGGGGACAAACTGCAGCATGGTGCGCAGCAGATAAGGCTGCAGGACATCCCCGAGGATCAGCTCCTCAGGAAGGGGAAGCCCCAATGACTCTGCAAAGCCCTGAGAAAGGGGTGGGCAGGGACTGCTGTGACCTGGAGTCATCCAGACAGCGAGAAGGCAAACCAGGAATAGGATGCAGGAGTTTAGGAGAGGGATTAAGCCGCACAGGGCAGGTGGTGCAAGGACTCAGAGCAGGGGGCAAGATGTTAAAGGTGATGCAGTTTGCTGCCTATGAAGCTGAACCACGCTGCCTCAAAGGGAGAGCCAATGTAAGGATGAATGGGAGATGGAACAGGGAGAGGGAAGCCCCCAGCCTACTGCAGAGAGTGGGAGGTGCCCTGATATAAAAAGCTCGAGGAGTAGTGAATAGAACGGATAATCACCAGCATCACCACCCTGTACTGTTCCCCCAAAACAGGCACCCATACAATGGGCACCTTCTCCTTAAACATTTAAGATTACAACCACATAACCGGAGTTTTCCCCATATAAAGAGTTCAGCTGTCACTGCTGATACAGTAACATCCACTCCCAACCCATTCTACCCCTTAGACCAGCTACATTTGAGTCAAATCCTAAACATCAACTGCTCTAGAGCAAGCAGAGTGTTAGCCCAGAACGTTCCTATTGCCCTCAGCAGCTAGAAAACAAGGAGGAAGTAGATAACAAAATATTGCAATACATTTTCAGGAAACTGCTTGCTTACACAGTTGCAAGAAAACAACAACAACACGCTCAAAAGACCTCCCTGCAACCACAGCACAATTTGCCAGAACGACCACAACCTTATTCCGAATTCAAAGACTTTTATTTCATAACTTTGTTATCTACAGTTTTGTGTAAGGTAATAAAGTCATACTCATGATTTTTTTTTTTGTTTTTGTTTGTTGTGGTATTGTTTCAAGCTGCAGATAACTCCAAATATTAAGTCAAAAAAAAAACAAAAAAAAACAGGGCTTCCATTTCAGGCACTAACGAAGACTCAGCAATTCTGCTGGGTTTGTGGCTGGCTTTCTGCAAAAACAACCTGTCTAGGAGCCTGAGCATCTGAGAGAGAAATGCAGACTCATTTTCGGGCATCAAATTAGACTGTCAGATCTCAGGCCCAGGGGGTGTGGGGGGCTCTCCCCCAGCACACGGAGTCCAGCAGGACGGGGTGAGCCTTCCCCCCTGCACTGCCCAGCCCGCTCTCACCTTCCTGCTGCACCGCGTTGGCCACGGCCTTCTTCACCCGTCCGGATTTCACCACGGCCGGGTCTGAGTTCGCATAATCCGCCACGGTCACTGCGGGAAGGGAAAGGAGATGGGGGAGTCAGCGGGTTACGGCTCACGGGGAGGGGAGACGAGGCCCTGAGAGCCCCGATCCCTCCTCAAGGGGCTGGGACCGAGCCGAGCAGGAGGCACCCAGCACCAAAAGGTGCCTGGGGGGGGTGTGGGGGGCACCCCCGGCCTGCACCCAGCAGGGCCCAGCTCCCCCCCAACCCCCTCAGCGAGGCCGGGCCCAGCCCCGCTTTTCCCCGTCCCCCCCCCCATAAGGCCCCAAATCTGGGCCCTCCCCAAATCTGGGCCCTCACCGCGCTCGGAGCAGACGTCGTCGGCCCGGAACTTGAGGCGTTTGCGGGCTCCCCTCTTGGGCATGGCGGCGGCTTCGGGGCGGCCTCGCGGGGCCATGTCCCGGCCCGTCCTGACCCGGCCCGGCCCGGCCCGTCCCGAGCGGGGCCGCCGCGGGGCCGCGGGGACAGCGCCGCCCCCCCCCCTCCCCTCCCCTCCCCTCCCTCCCCCCCTCTGCCCCGCCCCCCCCGCCTCGCGAGAGCGTGACGTCACCCGCCCGCGCGGCGCTCTGACGTCATACCGCAGGGTGACATCGCTCCTCCTGCCCCCCCCCTTCAGCAGTGGTCCCCGTTGATGACGTAATTGCCCCCCCCCCCCCCCCCCCCCAGTGCTCCCAGTGATGGGGCGCTGGGGTGAGGTCCTCCCAGTATGAGCAGCCCCAGTTCCAGTCCTGCCCAGTGTTCCCAGTAACAATGGGCTCTGGGATGGCTGCCTCCCCCCAAGCACTCCCAGTAACGGGGGCTTGAGGCAACTGGTCTCCCCAGTGCTCCCAGTAAAAAGGGAGTCTGGGGTAACTGCCCATCCCCAAGCACTCCCAGTAACAGTGCCCTGAGGTAACTGGCCACCCCAGTCCTCCCAGTAATGAGGAGCTCTGGGGTAACTGTCCCCTCTAAGTACTCCCAGTAACAGTGTCTTAAGGTAACCGGCCACCCCAGTCCTCCCAGTAACGAGAGCCTCTGGGATGGCTGCCCCAACCCCAGTTCTCCCAGTAACAAGGGGCTCCAAGATGGCTGCCCCAACCCCAGTGCTCCCAGTAAGAAGGGAGCTGCCCCCAGCCCTCCCATCATGAAGTATGAGGACCTCTGAGGTGACACCACCCCCCAGTCCTCTCAGTAACGAGGGCCTCTGGAGTGCTAACCCCCACACCAGTCCTCCCAGTATCAAGGATCTCTGGGCAAACTGGTCTTCCCAGTACGAATGGCCTCTGTGCTGATAGCCCCCACCCCAGCTCCAGCCCTGCCCAGTCCTCCCCATAACGAGAACCCTTGGGGTACCCACCCCCCAGTAACCAGTCCCTTGTCCCCCCAGCCTTGTGGGGTGCCCCACAACCAGGGCCTCCCCTGGCCCCATCCCACTTCGACCCCAACTCTGGGGGTCCCCCAGCACCTCGGGGGGGGCTCGGCCTCATGTGGCACAACACCACCACCCCCATTTCTTTTAGGGCCGCGCTAAATCCTCGGCGCTTGGCGATGCCACCTCGTGGGGAAGGACCCCACAAAGGTGTTTGGGATTCCACTAAGCAGGGTGGGGGGGGTCCCCATGCTCTGCCCCCCAAATTTAGGGTGGTTGGGGCAGGGCCACGCTCAGTGTGTGGCTCAAGCCCTTGGTGCTGCCCAGGCAGGCACCGCATGGCCCCCAGCATGTTTCTGTCGGAGTTTCCTCAAATACCTTATTACCCTAAAACGCTCTATTTTATCAGCAGAGAGCGGATCTGACAATCGAGTTTTGATTTTCCCTGACAGAAAAGGTCATTCCTTGACCAAAAAAAAAAAAAAACAAAAAAAAAAACACGATTCCTAATCGCATTCCTCTATTTTTGGAGCAGCTGATACAACCAGATCCCGAGGCTGATGGCTTTACCTACCTCCTCGGTTGCTTGGACACTCGAAAAATGTTTTTCTTTGGGCTACGCGATTCGTCATCGTTATGTGGGAACTGTATTAAAGCGGTATTTTTAAGAAGCAGCCCTCTTACTGGTGTGGAAAACGGAGGGGGTTTCACCCACCGAGGTGGCTGCTTCCAGGTCTGGCCGCGGATCCTGCAGGCTGGTGACACCAGTGGCATTTATCTTCTGGGATCTTCCCCCAAAATTAGCTGGTAAAACCACCAAAAATGGGCTCTGGGAGTCCGTGAGGTGGAGGAACCACCACTGCCACATCCTGAGTGGGGCACCCTAAGGTGCTCCAGGTATGGTGACCCCACAAGGTAGTGAGCACCCACCTGGGCTTTAAGAGGCCCCAAATTAATTGCTCACCTGCTAATGAAGCATGGCGCTGCGTTAATCACCCCCCTTCGCTCCTGGGGGGGGTTATGGGGCACCCAGGGCTCAGCTGCCCTCCTGGGTGGGGGGCACCCCACAGCCCTGCTGCTGCCCCGGGTGAGGACATGGGGGGACCCTTCCCACCCTGGGGCTGCTGCCTTCAAAGGGGCTCAAGCTCCCTTAGGGGGAAAACTGCCCCCCCAAGGGCATTTTTTGCCCCATGGGGGGTGGGTTTTACCCCCCAGGAAGGATTTTACCCCCTCCCCCCCCCCAGGAAAGATTTCACCCCCTGGGAAGGCTCCTGCAGCCCCAAGCAGGCTCCTAACCCCATGCGCCATCTCACCCCTCCCTGAGTCCCCAACCCCAAATCCTTGCACCCCCCTTCCCCAAAATCTTTTCCCACCCCCCCTCGGGTACCCATTGGGGGGTGTGGCCAAAGCAGGGGCGTGGCCGGTGGGGGCGTGGCCAGGCGGGGAGGGCGACGCAGGGGCGGGCGGCGGCGGCGGCGGCGGCTTCCAGCGGCTTCGGCGGCCGGTGAGTGCGGGCGGGGCCGGATGCTGAGCCCCCCCCCAGGGATGCTGAGACCCCCCCATGGATGCTGAGCCCCCTCCCGGGATGCTGAGACCCTCCCCGGCTCGGCCAGGGGATGCTCAGCCCCCATCGCCCCTCCTAGGAGGGCTCGGCAGGGGATGCTGCTGCGCCCCCCCCCATCTCCCCGTGCCGCTCCCCTCGCGGTTTGGGGGGGTTTCGGTAGCCCCAAAGGATGCTCCGTGCCCCCCCCTTGTCCCCTCTTTTGGGGCTTGCCGCTCCGCGGTGGGGTTGGGGTGAGGATGCTGTGCCATGCAGGGATGCGCTGCTCCCCCCCCTCGTTCCCTTAGGGCAACGGGGGAGGGGGTGCTGCGAGCTGGGGGTGCTTTTTGCTCCCCGGGGGGGGCCCTGAGTCAGGGATGTGCTGAATGAGCCCCGTTTCCCTTGGGTAGTGTCTGAGTGGGGGGCTGGCATCTCTCCCCCCACCCTCTCCCCAGGCTGGGCTGTCGCACCGAAGCATGAGCCGAGGGGTTTGGTGGATATGCCCCCCCCGTATCATGGACCCCTGGCTAGGGTCTGCCCTATTCCGCATGGACAGGAGGGATTTAGGGTGGCCGCATCTCCCCCTGCAGCTGCAGGGCGAGGGGGGCTGCGATTGCTGTAGCCCAGGAGTGGTTACAGGGAGGGGGGGGTCCCTGCTTTCCAGCCGCTCTCTGCCCCAAGCAGCTCCCCGGTGTGGTCCCAAACCGCCCCTTTTTACCCCCTCCATGCTCCCACCTTATGGGGTGGCATCCTGATGGGCTCGCTCCTTACCCGTGGCCTTCTGCTCCTCCGCTTTCCCAGCCTCCTGCCTCCCTCAGCGCCGTCTCCAGCCCGCGAGCATCCACCCAGGGCCGAGCTCGGGGCCGGAGCAGCCCCTCGAGCATCCTCCCTGCGAGCATCTGCCTTGCACCGAGCCCCGGGAGCGCATGGGGATGCTTGCAGGGAGGATGCTCGCGGGGCTGGTGCTGCCCAGAGCTCAGCATCGGCTGGGTTATCACCGAGCCCCGGGGCTGGATGGGTCCAGCGAGCAGCCAGCAGCCAGCCTGGCCCCCTCCAGCTGTGCTCGCTCTGCTTCCCATCCTCCTGTCGGCCGTGGTGAGCTGCCTCCAGACACCGTGATTTCCTCCTGAACAACACCAGCCCTTCGGGGGCTTGTTTATCCCGCAAATTGCATCATTATCCCAGCAATTGGCTTAGGGAGCTGGGTTTCGTTAAAGCCCTGCAAAACCTTACAGGGGCGCCCCTGTTTTGGCCAAGTCGGTGCTGGCAAAATATTCGCTGAAGCTTATTTGGCAGCATCTGCTCGTGCGCTGGGTCGGGGTTCTCCTGCTGGGTTCGGTGCCACTGCATCGTGAGCTGGAGGTTGGTACCTGGCTGAATGGGTCTGGGTGCCTCGGGGGCTTTGTTGCGCCACTGCCCGGGCTTTTGAGGAGATGGAAATTCGGTGTTTTTGTAGCTCTGATGTTCTGGGAGATGCAGGTGTCTCGCTGGAGGATGCCACGATGTGTTGGTTCCCGTGGGCATCGCAGGAGGGTGCTGGTTGGGAAATGGGACCGATGTCTGTGAGCTTCCATGGGGATTTGTCAGGGAGCCATGAGCAGAGGTGGCTGGTGCTCAGATACACGAGTGACTCTCCAGCTTTTTTAATCCTGCCTCTCTCCATGAGACAGAGCTGCCCGGCCCGGAGCTTGCCCAGGACCCTAAGCACCAGCCAGAGGATGGCAGGGAGCCCCCAAACCGGCCAGTTCCAAGGCACGGGTGGTGGGACTGGTGGTTGGATCTGGCTTTCTGGGTGGCTGGGTCAGCTGTAGCTTGGCAGATGTGGGATTAAACAGCTCGTCCATCTCTGTGTGACTTTTTTGGCTTTGTGGTGAGCACAGGCGGGTCCCGCTCCGTGCTGGGGCTTGGTCTGGCTGCGCCTCGGCGCTCGCCAGCAGCTGAAGTGCAGATGCTGGGGGTTGAGCCTGCTGGAGCTTTGGGTCCCTGCCTGTTGTCAGTCTTCTCAGGGGGTGCATGGAGTAGAAAACACCCTGAAAAAGTCCATGTCTGTGTGTTTTGAGGGGCCGTAGCGCAAGCCTTGCCCTTTCTGGCTGACAGGGTTGGAGAGGAGGACGGTGGTGCAAGGATGAGGGGCGGGTGACAGGGCTGGGTGGCACTGGGAAGAGCCTGGCACCGTGTTGGAGGTGAGAGCCAGCACCAAACCTCAGGGGACACAGCCCTGGAGCCTCGCAGGGTGCTTAACACAACCAGGGACACAACTGCAAAGGTCTCCACTCCTAGGGAAGTGGAGCAGCTTCGGTGTCAGTGCATCCACTGCCTGGGAGGTGCCATTTAATGCTGTCCAGCAATGCAGAGAGGTACCAGATTCTTTAGCAAACCCTGAAGCCCGTATTTTACAATTAATTTTCTCCTCAAGCGTGCTTTGCGGAGTCTGAGGTTTCCCAGATGGCTCCCAAAAGTGAGCTGGGAGGTCTCCAGGCTGTTAAATGGAGGAGGTTTGGATCCTTCGCCCATCTTTTCTTCCGAGAGCGCTGCTAAATGCCACAGCCACCCCCGCTTTACAGATGCTTTGTGTGAAACGTGGGCGCCAGGCGTGGGGGGTGACGGTCAGCTGGGGCCGAGGGCGACAGCTCGGGTGTGGACTCTGCAGGTGGGTCCCAGCCGGGCTCCTGGGGGAGCTTCCAGCACTTGCAGGGACTCTCCGTGAGCGATGCCAAAAGGCTCGGAGGCGGGCGTGCGCGTGGGCGCTCTCCCACATTTGGGAAGGAGGGACAGGTCTGCACCGGGACCCATCTGGAGCAGAAGCAGTGAAAAATGGTTCGGGAGAAGAAAAAAAAAAATAAATAAAAAGTTGTTCTGCTACAATCAGATGTTAATTCTGTTTGCGCTGTGGTCCAGCAGGTTGGAATCCTTGCGGGGACGTTGCAAAGCCATCGGAATAGGTTTTGTGGTGAGGGCACCCTAAGGAATGAAGTGGGTTCTCCTCATTCTCTGTCGTTTTTGGGCAAAGCTGTGCTGGGAGCAGCCCCGCCGGGCCCTGTGCAGCACCGGGGTGCTGTGGTTTCCCTCCCACAGGTGGAGGGAGCCAGGAGCTGGGTGCCAAAACTTCTCCAAAAGACAGGGCCAGAAGTCAGCGGGGGCAGAAGGGCCTGACCCTGTCTGCTCAAAGTCACCTCTCCTTTTCCTGAATTTTCTTCCTGATGTTTTAAATCAGCTCACAGGTCGCTGTCTCCAGCGCTGTGATCCTGCAGAAACAGGCAAGGCCGGAATTTGTCTGAAATGCAGATTTATTTATTTTTTTTCAGCTCCCATTTTTCAATTTCTTCCACGCTTCTCTTAGCAGGCGCAAGGAGGTACCGGCTGGGTGGCTGCCTTTAATTGCCTCAAAAAAAAAAAAAACAAACAAAAAACACAAAAACACACACACACACACAAAGACACAGAAAACAAGTGACAGATGAGAGCTCATTTCCCTCATCCTCCTGCCCGTTGTGACGGATTTCCAGGAGAGGGCAGTTCCCGGGGCGTTTTGCTGCCTGCTGCGAGCGATGCCTCCTTTCTCTGCAGCCTCCCCAGCCTCGGGCAGCGGTGCTGAGCCCCCGGTGCTGTGTGCCAGAGGGTCGCAGAGGCAGTGGCACATCAGGAACCCCTGGGCATGGGCCCTGCTCCTCCGCAGGGAGGGGAGATGCTGGCAGCGTGCGGCCGGTTTCTTTAAATAGCGAGCGCTGCGCCGCGGGGCCGGGTGGCAGAGAGGGATGCTCTTCCCACCCAGCCTCATGGAGAGAGCAGCGGGGCCACGGTCGGGATGGGATGGGGCAGCTCGGGGGAGAAGGGACCCGAAGGGCTGCTCATCTGCTGGTTTAAAGCTCCATCTTCCCCAGTTTTCTTGGTAGAAATGAATCGTCTCCATAATTAGATGGGTTTTTGCCTCCCCATCGTTCGAGATGCGCTGCTGCGGCACCTGGAGGGTTTGGTAGCCAAGAGGTAGGAGCTGGGTTGTGCCTTGGGTGGTCGCAGCGTGGGGCAGGGGGATGTGGGGCTGCCTTCCACCCCCAAAATTTGCCTCTCCGGGAGCCTCGTGTATGCAGTGCATCCTCGGATGGAGCCTCGCCTGCCAAAGCCTGGCCCTTTGGCTGCCAGAACCGGGCAGGGCGTTTATAGCCTTGCCAAGCCGTTAACATGCGTGTCGTAAACCTGATCTGAAGCTTTTAATCATGAACTTAATAGGCTTCTCGGTGGTGGCTGGTACGATTCGCCATGCAAGACCTCGTGGTGCCAGGGGTTGCAGACAGTGAGGAGAAGGATGGGCTCATACGAATTTTACAGCCCCCCAAAATCCAGTTAATCTTCCCTGTAATCCAGTGCCTGGCAGCTGTACGAACCACATCTCAACCTCTTTCTGGCTACCTCCCTCAACTGTTTTGCAGGAAGGAGTCAGAAAAAGGTCCAGAGGTTATTTTTGGCTTGGCTGATTCCTTCACACGCTGCTCAGCCAAGTTATTCTGGTCCCTGACTGTCCCACATACGCATGAGCACCTTGTGAGGGTGTGATTTGTCGGGGTGAGGATGCGAGATGACATCTGCGGAGCTCTCAAAGTACCCGGGTGGCTCGGGGTCCTGCTCTGGAGGGCTCTGCACCCTCTTGGCCTCGGTCTCTGGGGGACAGACCCAAGCCCGACCCCCCTGGGCTGTGGTGAAGCATCGTGCCTTGAAATCCCGGCACCATCCATGGGAGCACCCCAGCACGGGCTAAATGTTTCTTAGCGAGCTCCCCTGGCCAGAAGGCTTCTCTTTTGGGTCCAGAACGGGTTTGCTTCATCAATGCTGCCCGAGATCCACGTGTGCCACCCAGAAAGTGGCTGGCTTTGATGGAGAGGTGAGATTTCTGTCTCCTGTTCCTCAGCGTCACAACTTGGATGCTAATCACTAGATTATTGCCATCACTTTGGGACTGCCATTTTAAAAAAAAAGAGCTTTTTTTTTCCCCTTTTTTTCTTTTGATCATCTGCTTGCTGTTAATTTAGTTACAAGAGTTCTGTAGTGACCGTTTTTGGAGGTGGCAATCCGAGGATCTCTGCATGCAGAAACGGGTTTTGTTCCGCATGTCCTTTGCGTTTACGTGTATATAAAGATATTTTGTCTCTTAAAATGAAGCCAAAATAAGCCCCAGCATTGCTGATCACTGCATGGCTCTTCGTGAACGCTGGTGTCGCTTTCAAATCACACGTCGTCAATAAATCTAATTCTAACTGCCCTGCAGCAAATGGCATCAGCCTGCACTTTGAGATCTCTCCCACACATACTCCTGCTGCCTAAAAATACCAGCGCTTTAATTTTCAAATGACTTGGCTATTGTACAGCCACCATTTTTTATTTAAATATTGCTGCATGGCTCAGTGCAGGACATCTGTTACGCTACAGAGGGTGAAGTTCTGCTCTTGAGAGACGGGGTTTAAATAATGCAGCAGCTCTGTCAATCCTCGGAGTAAATGAACATTTATTACTTGTGCTCGGCGCTGCCAGATTTCTTACTCAGGGCTCTTTGGGGAGGCAAGGCCTGGGAGGGGAAAAACCCATCCCATAACGTGGCACCTCCACATTAAGCAAAATACACCCCAAAAATCGTCCCATCACCAGAGCAAGGGGCCTGAAGGTGTTGCCACAGAAGGTGCCGTCGCTGCTGGTGACCTTCCTGGGGAAGGGCTGCCCAGGCTGTTTCCATCGCAGGACAGGGCATGAGAAAAGCGTTGCCAAAATCCTTTCCAGCCCATCCTGGGAGCATCTCGGGAGCCCTCCCAGCCCCTTGTGGTGAGGAGAGCAGAGGTGGGGGCCTGTCTGGGCGCCCTGTAATCGCTGCGTGCTCCAGGAGCTGTCAGAAAACGCGGCGCTTTGTGATTCATCCCTGCTAACCCTCCACTCGCGTGTCCCACGAGCCTGTTCCTTCCTCTATGCAGTAAATGTGTTTAAATATTTGCGTGTCCGTGTCCGGCTTGAGGTGTGGAGAAGAGGGAAGGGGGCTGACGGCTCTGGTGCGAGCAGCTGGGGTGAACCTCGATGGGCGAATGCAGAGCTCGTGCTGGGGTTTTCATTTTGCACGGAGCTCTGGGCAGGCTCTGTGTAGTTCAGAAGCAGGCAGGCTTTTATCCCGCAGATTTCAGGCCCTTGACCTCGCTGGCCTCCTGGCAGGGCAGGGAGAGCTCGTCGAGTGAAGCTAGGAGCTGGTGGCTGTGCCGTGATCGGGCGGTGAAGCAGCAAACTGGAGAGCTGCGGGCAGCTCGGTGGCACAGGCTGGGGGATTTCAGAGCTGCAAAGGGTGTGGTAGATGGCAAAACTGAATTTCAGCATAGGTGAGAGGTGCTGAAGCTATAAACGCAAGCGGTGCTCTGAGTAGGCGTGCTGGTTTTGGAGATTTTGGGTTGAAGGCACGAGGATTTTCCTGTCCGTGTGATAAACGAGCACGCTGCTGGGTGAGTTCATCCCTGACCTGTAATTGCAGCTTCAGTGGTGGGTGAGCATAGGCTCGAGGCTGGCTGGTAGCCACGACTCCTACACCCTGCTGCAGTAAGGTCAAGCCATGGATGCAAGCAGCAATAATTCCCTGAGTCCTGCAAAAAAAAAATAATAAATAAAATATTTTGAAGGCTGAAAAGGTGAGGAACCGAACCACCATCCCCATGGAGCTGGCAGGCATTGGCCACGTGTTTTCCTTTTCTCTCTGCTGTGAGTAGGAGGAAATCCAGCTGCTGGAGGGGCCAGGGAGGTGCTGCCACTGCCCTGTGTGGGGTCAGATGCGGGGACCCATCGGGAGCGCTGCCCTGGTCCTTCAGACCTGCTTCAAGTCCCCCATCGCTCAGTGCCTGGGCTTCTTCCAGCTTCCCTCCCCACTCCGCCGTGGGCTGTCCTGGTAGGCCCTGAAATGCCAAAGACCTGTTCTGGAGGAGGAAGCAGAAGGATCTTCCCAAGCTGCTGTGCTCGACCCGAGCTTTCTTCCCCCTCTGTCCTCCAGGGCGGGTGCGCACACGCGGAGAGCTGATGCCACGCTGTCACGGGCATCACTCCCAAAAGCATGAGACGGTGCAGATCATCCCTGGGGGATGCAGAGCCTCCCTCTGCCCTGCTCCATCCCCATCGCCTTGGATTGAGGCCGATGCTCTGCAAAGGGCAGCTGCTGAGCACATGGGGGGATACCCAAAGCTTTGGCACATCTGCGAGGACTCGTGGGCGCAGGATGGGCGCTTCTCTCCCCGGGAACCAGAGCAGGCTGCCCGTGGACAGCTCCTCCAGTGGGAGGAGGAGGAGGAGGTGGTGAAGGTGGTTGCTGTGACGGCTTTGTCCTCTCCGTATCAGCCTCTGGAGGTGACGGTCTGAGTTCAAAGGAGTCCGTGCTCCGTGTGCTCCGTGTGGCTGCAGCGCCCGGCGTCCTGCCCGCCTCGACCTTGCTGTGGCAGGGCGCCGCTCGCGGTTTGGCCCTGGCTCCTTGCTGCTTTCCCAGCAGCGAATATTGTCGGATTCAGAGCACCTCTGGCCATGTTGTGAATATATTACAGCGGAGCCGAGGCGAGGCTCGGAGCGTGCCCGCCTGCCTCCGGCGGTTTGCCGGGTGGGAGCTTGGTGCGTGCGCCTCGGGGTCTCCGCTCGGGGGGCGTTATCCGCACACGCAGCTCGCCTGGGGAAGCGGTGCCAAGCAGCGGGGAGGCTGCGGCGGGGAGGCTGAGCTGCTCCTGCCTGCAAACCTCCTCGCGTCGCTGCGCCTGAGATGCCGGGGAGGCTGGGGAGGGCTGAGCTCATCTCAGCGGCCGCGAGCAGGAGAGGGGCTTTGTGTCAGCGCTGGAAGAAGCAGAGCGGAGCGACAACGGCTCGAGCCTCCTGGGCTGGGCTGGAGCTGTCTTTGCTCCGGTGTGGGAGCTGAGAGCCCGCAATGCTGCGTGACACCCACCCAGCACAGGCTCTCCTCTCGCCGGCCTGAAAAACCTGGGGCCACGCGGGGCCACCTGGCCTGGGCACCGGCTGCGGCTCTGCTCGGCCGTGGATGCTACGGCTCGGCTCCTTGGGAGCGGGGACAGCCACAGGGGTTCTTTGGGAGGGGGGACAGCCCCAGGAATTTGCAGGTGTGGGTGTCCCCACGCTGGCTGCTGCTTGTGGGGAAGCCGGAGGGGCTGCTTGATTTGCTTTTCGGCTCGTGATGCTGGCACAGGCGGGTTCTTGCTGCGCCGACGGTGCCGCAGGTGCCCTGGGAAGGGGAGGTGGCATCTGTGCAGGGAGCAGGGACCTCGCGAGGTGGTGCAGAGGCAGCGTGGCTGGGGGGTGGCAAGGAGCAGGGCTGTGGTCTCTGCAAAGGGCGCTTCAAAACACGGAGGCATTTCACCGCAGCTCGGTGGGGACTCCCTGATCTGCCGTGGGTCGAGGCTGCCGCGGGGCTCCTCGGAGCTGCTGCCTGCTGCCCGCCTCGCTGGCACGGCCCCTGGGCTCCCCGTGGTCCTCACATTTCTCCCCACGTGCACCTCCAGCAGCCAGCCCCCTGCCAGAGTCACCAGGGCAGCTTTTGGGGGGCCGCAGAGCCCTTCTCAGCTGCTTCCTCCCCGTCTCGCTGCTTCTCCAGCTGCTCGGCTTCCCGTCGTATCCCTGCTCTCATCACCCATCGTTTCGCTGTAGATAAAGGCTTTTTAATAACATCTGACATTTCAGACATCATTTCCTCTCTTCCACTCCAATTTTCTTCCTGTTCTTCATAACTAGGGAGCCTTTCTTTGTCCTCAGCCAGAGGGGAGGTGTCTGCTATTGCCACTGTTATCATATTCCAGGAGGCTTGATCGGGTTAATGAATATCCTTCTCCCTTTCTCTTTTGTGTCGCTTCCACTCCCATCTTCTTTAGCCCGCTTTCTTAAGGAAATGAAGCTGACGGCTTTGCGTTGTTACGGCCTTTTCTCTCGCCCAGCTCGCTCTCGGATGTGATGATCTCTCCTAGCAGATTTGATGGGGTGGAGAGCTCCAAACGCCCCGTGGCTTGTGAGCGCTGGCGGGGAGGACAGCCCAAGGCGATGCCTGGGGTCTCTCCCCAGCCCTGTGAGCTGGGAAGCAGGCTGCTGAGCTGGGCTATTTTTGCTGCCCGCCTGCTTTCTTTGCGTTCAGGCAGGGAGCTGGAGGAGGAGGAGGAGGAGGAGGAGGAGGAGGGCTGCTCCAGCCTCGCAAGTGGGGCACTCGCATTTTTTTTTTCCTTTCCGAGAGCCCCGGGCTGCGTTTCCAGCCGCAGACGTTGCGTGGCTGCTCTTGAGGGCTCCTCCTGCAGCGGCAGGAGCTGCAGCTGGTTTAAGCTCGTGGTGTGCCGGAGCGGGAGCTGCAGCGACAGAGGAGCCAGCGGAGATTTCCCGCTGCGGCCCCTGCTCCCATCGCAGCGGGGAGAGGCGGCAGCGCTCTTCCAGCGGCTGCTGCGAAATCTGCTCCTCTGGCTGCAGTGTGGGGATTGCAGCACGACCAGCGAGGGAAACCCTGGGGGTCCTGCTGTTGAAAAGGTCCCTCTCCCTGAGCTCCCTTCTCCTCAGGGCTCCCCAAACATGTGTTCCCACCAGAGGGGATGCCCAGCAGCAGCTCTGTGTCCCACCTGTTGGAGCATCTCTTTCTCCTTCTCCCCCTTGGACTCTCTGTTGACTTGTGGGGTCACAGGGCTTGGTGGCGGCAGGACGAGAGCAGCCCTGAGGCCATGGTTCTGCATCATGCAAGCGCTCAGGGTGTGTTTTGAAGCCAGGCTTCTTCACCCACTGTGATGGACGAAGGGAGGAGAAGGGCTCGGCAGTGGCCCCTGCTCTTCTCTTTCCAGGAAGGGTTTCGGTTTTCCTTTGTGCTCTCTCCAGCCTCTTTTTTTTTGATGGCACTGAGATGGGCTCCGTAATTGAGGAGATCCCAGCTGAATAATCCACTGAGGAAGCTGCTAATTTGAAGACATGTCTGTAATAATTAAATCATTATCTGGAGGGAAGTAGAGAACAGATACCCAAAACGGGCCTAATTAAAATCCAAACCCAAGATGACTCGGGCCCTGGGCCAGAGCACAGCGTAGTCTGTTGGGGACGTCTTCATGTGTAATTGCTTTTCAGAATGTCGGTCCCACCAGAAAACCCATCTGTTCCCCTCCACGAGACCAGGATTGACCCAGAAGCCCTCTCCTGCCTCGTGTTCCCCAGGCCAGACGTGGCAGGAGGATGGCCATGTGCTTCACAGGGGGCAGAGGGGATGGGGAGACCCGATTTGGGCACTCTTGGACCTCAGGAACTAGATTCTCCCATTCCTTAATAAGGATTTAGTCCTTCTTTCAGCCCTTGGGAGAAGGCCCAGCTCCGTGTCTGCTCCGTGCATGGAAGGGTTTCCTCCTCGGACCTATGGAGATGCCTCGGGGACGTGGTGTGCAGACCCAGGGGTGCCCTGAATGCTGCGCCTGCGGCTCGCCAAGCCTGAAATCCTCCAGGTCCTGCAGCAGGGCCATGCCCCTTGTGGAGGACAGCCCTTAAAAACCCCACGGGACGTTTTCAAGGTCCTGAGTGCGGGGTGAGCTCCGTTCCTCTGAGCCCCATGCGCTGGGTGGGTTTCTGTGTCGGGGAGGTGTTGGTGTCTGCCCGCACGGACCTCAGGTCCTGCTGGGGGTGTTACCACGGTGCCACACGGTGCCTGGCCTCGAATCACTGCATCACAGCAGGAGAGAGCTTGCAGCTGTCCCCTTCCAAAGCTGGGTGGGATGAATCGGGGTATTTAATCATGCAGACGAGGTCGGGAGCTCTGTCTGCCAGCTGTGCGCACCCTGAGCATTGCTCAGCCGACGTGTCCGTGTCTCGTGGCAGGCAAAGGTCCCCTCAGGTGGGCTGCAGGGAACATCCAAGCCTGGGAAAGTCAGGGCAGGGCATGGTGCTGTGGCTACTTCTGCTCAGCTGAGCATCCCTCCAGCCCCTGGCATGTGTTATTTTTTCCCCCTGCATTGCCTGGAGGGGACAGCACAGCCCTGGCATTGCGCTGGTGACACCGTGGGTCCTGGGGACAGGCTGCTTTGGGGGGAACCATCCCTAGGCCAGCGCTGGTGGAGCTGGGCACTGGAGGATGCCCAGAATCCAAAACTGTGCCGTAAAGAAGTCAGAAACTTAAAGCTGCCTGCAAACATTGTCGCTAAACTTACTAAAAATTGTCTTAGCTGCCGTGCCTGATGGTCATCGCTCTGTCCTGGCAGAGCTGGGAACTCCATGTTTGTCTCCTGGCCCCTTATTTTGCCTGTTCATCCCCCTTACACCGTTCTTCCCCTTGTTCTCGTGACTCCCTCTGCATCACTCTAGGGAGTTGGCAGCGTCCCCCAAACCCACCCCGTTGCTGCACCAGCCCCACGTGCGTCCTTTCAGCCCATGAGCTTTAATACTGATGGGCTTGAACAGAGAGGGTGTGTGATGTTGGATTCAGCCCCTTCCCTTCATCCCCCCTCTAGGGATTTTAAGGTCTCCTGGCCCCTGCATTTCCAAGTGTCCCCAGGAGCCTGCTCAGTTGGTGGGACCAGCACGGAAACCACCGCACACGTGCCTTTTCCAGCCACGTTTAATAACCCGCATTTAATGTCTTTAAAAGTCCCACTGAGCTGCAGACTCAGTTCCCTCCTCTCCTGGTGGTGTCCTGCATGGATTGGCCAAATCCTGCTCTCTCCTCCTCGCTGGGATCATCTCTGCTATGAGTGCTCGGGGTCGGACACGACATCGTGTGTGCAGGAGCCCCTCCGGGTGCTGGGGGGGGATTGCGCTTTCCCTAACGGGGCTGGATGCTTCTTGGCTGCCCTTTGGGGTGGTGGATGGAGGTGTGACAATGGCATGCTTGGGGCCAGCACCACTGCAGCCTTTTGGGGTGAGCGGGGCACGGCCGTGGGACCTCGCAGTGGGACGTGCAGGGGTCTTTGGCAGCGGGTCTGCGCCTGGGCTGCCCCGGGGAGCGGGGCTGTGCTCGCTCAGCTCTGCAGAGCTGACATTTTAAGAGGGAGCGAGTTGGAAATTGAGCTGAACTAATGCCCACTGCTGCTTTTTGTGACGATAAAAGCTCTGTTGAGAGCTCTGCCGGCACGGAGAAGCGCCGCTACCCTGGTGCAAAGCGCGACACGCAAACCACGGCACTCCCCGTGCTTTCTGGAGCAATTTTTGTGTTAGTTCCCTCAATTTGAAGCTTGTGCTGCTTTTCCAAACCCCCAAACTGGGAGAATCATGCTGGGCTGCAGCCTTTCCTCTGGCTGCTCTCTCTGCTCACACAGCCCCACGCTGAGCACCCCTGATGGGTGCAGGGCACAGGATCAAGGACAAGGCAGCCTTGGGACCGTGCCAAGCAGGTGGGCGCCGGGATCACCAGGAAAACCTTCCTACCCCTAACGGGGTATTTGGGGGTCATTAGCTGGGCTGGGGGTGCAGGTTTATGAAGAGAGATGGGAAGAAGGGGGCTGGAAGCTGGCTCTGCCAGCAGCTGGTGGCATTCACACAGGCTGGTTTATTCTTCCCCATCTTCTCCAGAGCTTGGGATCTCTGGAGGGAGCTGGACTTATCTGTTATCGCTTCCTCCTGGATTCAGTCCAGGAGGAGCGAGCTCCAGCTGGAGCTTTTCCACGCTTGGGTATTTTTGAGGTGCTCTTTGTGGTTTCCCTGGTGGCTAATAAGGATTGAGCTGCCTCCGCTGTTCTCCCACAGGGCACCGACCTGGATTTCCTTCCTCAGCTCGGTTCCCAAAGCCCTTGGGAAGCCCACTTGGCTGGCACGCTGAGCCCGTGCCTGGGGACGTCTGGGGACACGCAGGGGCAGAGCCACCACCAAAATCTCCTCGCGAGAAATGAGAAAATGGAGCTTGAAAAGGCTGCAGACGAAACCCTCACGCGGCGCTGCCCGGCTGGGGCTGGCACTTGGCACTTTCCTGGCCCCTGGGGCTGGAGGCTACAAGCCTACGAGCTCTGTCTGTGGGTTAATTTTATTTAATGAAGAGCCTGGGTTGGAGACGTGGGCTCGCTTGCTGTGGGTTACGCAGAGGCAGACGGCGCTCGAGTGTCTGCGCCTTGCCCCCGGCCACCTTGTAAATGTCACTGTCCTCGCATGTCCCCGCGTGGCTGCTTCTGCCTGTGTCACTTGCCATAAACCGCAGGGATGCGGCACCAGGAGCTGACACCCGGCTGCCTGCACCCTCTCTGCCTCTCGGGGCACCCTCGGATGTGCAGGAGCGAGGCCGGGGGTTTTCTGGCCTGGGCTGGGGCAGACGGGGGGGTCATGGTGCAGTCCAGCTGCATCTGTGCCTGCTGCTTCCAGGGCCTGATCCTGTCCTCTCCGCTCCTCTCTCCGCTTCATCTGCTCCCTCCAAACCACGTGGGGAGATGGAATGGTTTTTTTTCCTTTCCGTGGAGCTGTCCTGGCACTGGATCTGGCCCCACCAGGCTCGGTGCGCAGTTGCACTGAGCTGAGCATCACGCCGGGGTCCCGCTCCCCACCGAGGAGTGTCTGCAGCTGGGCAAAAAGTGCTTAATGTTGGCTCTGCCACCAGCAAATGGATTGAATAACTTGCTAAAGTGAAACCCAGGGGAATGGGGTCAGCCTAAGGAAGGGAAAGCAGAGGGGGTGGATGCCAGGGGGAGCCCCCAAATCTGGGTTACCAAAACCACCCGAGGTGCCTCTGGCTGGGGTCGAGCCGAGACATTGGTGTTCTTCTTGGACAGGAAGAATTAAAACCTCCCGTGCTTTGGGAGGGTACAGGAAAGTGGTGGTTTGGTGCATCTGGGGACGCCCCTGGATTGCCTGCATGTGGGATGGGGGGCACGGTGAGAGCTCTGGAGGCCTCGCCGTGGTCGTGCTCCTGGGCTGTTGCTTTTCCCGTTCAGGCCGTGTTGGCTGCGGAACCCCCCCGGGTGAGGCTGAAGGATGTGTTCCCAAATCTGCCGCAGTCCGAGCTGGAGCCAGCAGCACTGGGCACTTCCCCAGTCTGTCCATGGCTAGCTCTGAATGCGTGCTGATCCTTCCCGGATTTCACATTAAAAGCCCAGGTTGCCACTTTGCTGTCCAAATCACATCCCTGGGCTCTTCCTCAACCGAAAATCCGCAGCCTCTGCTCAGCAGGAGGACGATGCACCTGGGTGTGGAGGAGATGCCAGCGAGTGGCCGCTGCTCCGGGATGCTCGTGGCATTTGCAGGGGGTTTTCCTTCCAGGCTGCAGCCTCCCACGTCCCCAGGGCCAGGACACGAGCCCCAGCTGCCAGCATTAACACGGGTCCTGGCCTCTGGCTGGGTGAGGGGGCTCCTCTGTCTTTTCTCAGGGCTCGGCTGCAGCCGTGGCACAGATTTCAGCAGCTCCCTCCGTGCTGGTGGCTCTTCCCCTGGCGCTGCATAAATTAGCACGCGTGGGTGCTGGTTTGGCAGCGAGGAGGACGGCCCCCAGCTCAATTGCTGGGATCCCACTGCTTCCAGGGGCTGCTTCACCTCCGCATGCTGGTTCTGGAGGAGATGTAGGACTGCATTTCCCCCCCGCTGCTTCTTTAAACTAACCCCGAGTGAGGCAGAAGTCGGAGAGAAGCCAGCTTTGTCCTCCCAAAGGCTGCTTATTGCAGTGATGATGCTCCTCGCCTCGCCGCTTGCTGCGTTCCCATGTGAGCTCCTGGCCACGCCGGCGTCCTCGCAGGTGTAGCAGTAATGTCAGCCCTGTTGTTCTCTCTCCCCTTGTTTGGGTTTTTGGCTGGTGCGGAGCCGAGGATGAAGTTTGAAGTGAGCCTGGGCTTGCTGAGGCTCTTGGCCAGGTGTTGGGATCCCACTTGTTGGATCAGCTTGGAGCCCCTCCAGTTCGTTCCCGTCTCTCATCTTACCCCAGCGCACACCGGTTTGGGTCTTGGTGTCTTTCCCCCAGCAGTCCCTTCCCGTGCCACGTTCCTCCTACCAACAGAGGGAGATTTTGCCTTTCTCTGGGGTCAGGCGAGGACACAGAGAGCATTTTGCATCCAGAAACAGAGAGGCCGAGTCGGGAACCGCAACGTGGCCGAGGTGACGCTCTCCTGGAGGTGCCGTGTCCTGCGCATCGGTGCCTGTGGCTGGGCACGGTGTGGTGCCAGCCCCTCTTGGGGGGCTCGTCCCCTGTGCCCTGCACCCCGTGCCTGCCCTGCAGGGCGCTGCGGAGATTTCGGCTCATCCTCTGATGAGCTTTTTGTTGCGGAACAATTGTGGCTCTGCACAATGGCGAGGAGCAGGTGGCTTTCTGAAAATACCCGCTGGAAGTTGTGTGTAATGCCTCCCCTCCCACAGGGAACTATAAATATCGGCTGAATACTAACACTTTACTTCTCCCTGCAAAGAAAGAGCCAGATCTGGACATTTTGCCTCCCCGTTTCTCCGCTGACTGAGCAGCTTGGAGCAAGCAAAGGCTGAGGATGGGAACCGCTTTTTGGGCTTGGAGCAAGCCTTCAGGGCAAAAGCGCAAGCACTGAGGTGAGACGCTGGGAGCAGCAGTCCTCTGAGTGTCTGCAGGATCCTTCGATGCTTTAGGGGCACCTGATGCTTCCCTGCCAGCTCTGAGACAGGGTCCAAGCCCTGAAGGTGCTGCCCAAGCATCCCGTCCTGCTGCATCCCCAGCAAGGGCTGAGTCGGGCTGTGTCCCCAGGGGAGTGAAGGACACGTTGCTGCAGGCATGGGGACCTCGGGTGGCTTCTGCACGCGTATGCAGCAAAAAGTCTTCACTCACCCCTCATCCCAGTGCCTGCCAGATGTGGGACTGGGGCCAGGCAGGAGAGGAAGCACCACCACATCTCTTCTCAGGGCTCAGGCACGTCCGTGGTGCAGAGCTCAGCAGCGGTGACTCTCCCGTCTCACCCTGCAGGATGGGAATCTAATCCGTCACTGCTAAAAAAATGGCACCTTGTTTCCAGCCAGAATCCACCAATTTCCCTGGTTATTCCCAGCTGTCCTGGCCACAGGCTGAACTCGGCATCAGGGAGGATCGGTGGCTCGAGCTGCCCTGGCTGCTCCAAAACAGCGCCCGGCTTCAAGCAAGGTGGGCAGCCCTCGAGCCAGGACATGGCTCCAGCAGCAGGAGCAGCGATGGGGACGGGCTTGCCTAAAATCTCAGGATACCTCCCTTTCACAGCCCGTCCCTGTAACCACATTTAATGCAGCATCACAGGGAAAAAGGTTATAAAAAAGAACTGCTGCGAGGAAAAACCTGCAGCAAAAGGGCATCACCTTCCTTCCTCCTCCTGGGCCTGGCTGGGAAGGGGTCGGGGCTGCAGAGCCCCCTGTTCAGCCTGGGAAGCCCCAGGGCACTGGGAGCTGTGGGTGCTGGTGTGGGCTGCACCACGCTGCTCTTCTGAGGCCGGGCTGGGCAGCTGGGAGGATTTTCTAGGAGAGGAAAAGATCAAACTGACGTTTTTATGGGATGATCAATCTCCGCAAGCTTGTTGCCTCCGAGGTGCGCGTTAAACCCTCTTTGCCAGCTGCCTGCTGGGGTGATGATCTTGCTGACAGAGCCATGAAGGTTTTTTTTTGTTGTTGCTTTTTTTTTTTTTTTCCTTTCCTTTGAGATGAGAGTGAGGCTGTTCAGAGAAAAACCACAAGCTCGCCCGCCTCGGTGCGCAGGCGGATTTGTGCCTGGCTAGGTGCTGGGAGCGCTTCTCAGGCTGGTGTAAGAGGGAAAGCCGGGGCAATTCTTGGTTCCCTGGGGGGTACCGGGTGGGTGCCAAGCATCCCACTGGCAGCGTGGCTCGCTACAGGGTCGTGCTGAGCAAATAATCCACCCAGGGGCAAGAAAAAAGCCCTGCTCTCCATCAGCTGCTCCACACCCAGGCGCTGCCATCGCCAACCAGCCTCTCCGAGCGGGTGGTAGGTGGGACGTGGCTGCGCTGTTTTGCCATCCCAGAGAGTGGGGAAAGCATCGTTCTTGGGGGGGGAGGGATAGTAAAGAAAGTACGTTTGCACTGGCAACAAACCTGCTTCCAGCAAGTCTGCGCCTGGCAGCCCCGCGGGACTAAAAATACCCAGCAAAAGGCTCGAGCTGCGCAGTGTCTGTTTTCTCGGCTCACCAGCTGTCTCCTCGCAGCCTCGCTCCTCTACCCAATGATTATCCCATCAGATAAGGCCCTCTAAACCCAGGCAGCCGCATTTCTGTACTTTGAGCAGATACAGCCGAAAGGTTGAGCTTTGCTGGCAGCGTTTTGCTGCTGCTTCCGAGCAGGCTCGGACCCCTCTGACGCCCGGCAGCCAAGGGATGCTTTTGGCCCACCCTGCTGCTGCTGAAATCACAGGCATGGGGTGATCGTGCATTGGGGTGATCGTGCACATCGACAAGCCCCAAGGGGCTGGGAAGTGCCCAGCTGGGCGTGCAGGGGCCGAAGAAATGCTGAGCTTCACCCCAAAGGGACCACATCCTGCACGCATCCGCCGGCTGCGCTCCCAGAGGAGAGGGTGCGTGGCAGCGAAGGATTTCCCATCCCTTTTGGAGAACGGAGGAAATCCAGTGGTTTGGGGTGGTGTGGGAACGAGGGGGTGCTCCTGTCTGTCCTCAGACACCTTTTCCCCCCACAAGCAGAGGCACAGCAGTGAGATGGGGTGTGAAAGCCGCTTAGTTTGGGTTTTGCACCCAAGGTGCAAAGGTTTGGCTGGGGAGTAAGGCTGATTTCTGCTCTTCTTGGCCCAAATCCCGGGAGCGTCTGCAGAAGGACCTGGCGGCGTGGCCCTGCTGGGGGCCGCTGGGACACCGACTGGGGGAAGGAAGGCTGGAAAACGTTTCCCCTGCTTAATTCTGGGAGTTATGGGAATGGGGCTCGTGTCCAACACAACCCAAGGCGAGCAGGAGCTGCAGGGGGGCCTCACTCCCTGCCTTTCCCCCCCCGGCCTCCTTTTTGCTGGGATGCTGCTGGGACGGGGTGTCCTGTGCGCAGCCATCCCAGTCACCCTTTCAAGGGTTCAGGGCAGCATCACATCCCTGTAAGAGGTTTTATCCCACCCGAGGAACCTGCCTTACATCTGTAAAGGAGGTGGCAGAGCCACCTGCGGGACGCCCCAGCCCCTGTCCTGGCACGCGGGGAGCTGGCTTGGAGCGTAACCCGCAGTGCGCTGGATGCACGCTGAGGGGCTGCTGCTTTTGTCAGAGCTTCTCTATTTTTAGAGGGTTTTTGTGTCGAACTTCCCATCAGCTGATGAGCCAATGTCATCCCAAGAACGGAGCTACGGCTCCCCGGCCTCGGCAGCGGGCGTCTGCACGGCTGGGCGTGCACGAGAGCATCTCTTTGTGCTCCTTTGCGCGCGGCTGGGCGGCTCGGTTCGTGCCTTTTCTTCCAGTTCCCAAGCCCAGAACAGGCTGCTCTGGCCCCAAACTGCGTGCCGGTCTTCCTTTTTGTCCACGCACACCTTTTGGTTTGAAAGGGGGTGAGATAAGGACATCCAGACCCAGTCTCAAGTGTTTCATCTGTCGTAAAGTTACAAAATTCGTAAAGCCCGGGGTGCTGGGCGGGTGCCCCATGGGTTTGGGGGGCAGCAGGAGGGAGCTGATCGCTGTCCCCTCTCCTGCAGGTCACAGCTTTGTGGTTAAAGAGCCACGGCACTGAACGGAGACGCCCTCCTGCACCAGCTGGGGCCATCTCGCTTCGCCTCCGGGAGAACAACCGCTCTTCATCCGACTCCTCCTCAGCATGCCCGGGCAGCCCAAATATCCCCCAGGCCCTCCCTGCGCTGCTGCAAGCTCAAGCTCACCGCTGCGACGTGTCCCCAAGGGTCACCTCGTCCCCCTCTGAGCGTCCCCGTGGCTCGTGGATGCTCCAGCCCCCCAAAAAGGCATGAGAGCAGCAGCACGAGGGGCCACGACGGCACCAGCGGTGCCAAGCAGCTGAGCAAGGGGATTTAAGACCACGAGGACCTTGTGGGTGCCAAGGACATCGCCTTGTCCCTGCGACAGCCCTCGGTGGGCACCCAAGAAGGGATGGGGCATCCCTCTACCTTCACCACCCCGTTGCCCTCTCCATTGCTGGCTTCTCAGGTGCACGGGGAGCCCGTAGAGATGTGAGCGGGGCCCTGCAGCTCGACAGCACCCAGCACCCGCCCCGCCGGGCGCCTCCAGCACCCTCTCCTGCCCACCCCGTCTCGCCATGATGTGCGAGGTGATGCCCACCATCAGCGAGGGGGACCCCCTGGGTCCCCCCCAGGGCTCCGAGGCGGATGCCGACTTCGAGCAGCTGATGGTGAACATGCTGGACGAGAGGGACAAGCTGCTGGACACCCTGCGGGAGACCCGCGAGACGCTCTCCGTCACCCAGAGCCGCTTGCAGGAGGCCCTCCGGGAGCGGGACCAGCTCCAGAGGCAGCTCAACTCTGCCCTCCCGCAGGTAAGGACACGGCCCCGGGGTGAGCAGGAGCCCGTGCTGAGGTGTGTGAGGGCAATTGGGTGCTCAGATCTTGGGTTTAGCCCGGGATTTTGGGAAGACCGACTTGGTGGGTGGCGGTGATGGTGCCGGGTGTCGTACATCTCGTGCCAAGAGTACAACCCGTGGGATCTCTCACCTCATCTTCTCCCCTGTACCCTCGTTGGTCCGTGACTCCTTACAGGGAACGTGGAGCTGTAATCTCTGCTCTCACCCAGGGGAATGGGCACAGAGAAGGGGCAAAACCCCCCGCGAGGACACCGTGAGGTGATGGAGGCAGATGCAGAGCCCCCGCTCGCCCACTGGCACCAAGCAGTGCGCGGGGAAGGGGCCGCCTCCAGCCATCCCCGTGGGACTCAGGGCAGCCCTCGCTTTCACGAATCCCCGCTGACATTTACAGAGCCCCCAAACGGGGCCGCTAACCACAGCTCTTCCCCACCGCTGGAGGCCCCTTCCCTCCCCGGCAGGGCTCCTTTCCACAGCCCCATCGCCCTGGGGTGCGGGCTCAGGTGTCAGGACTTTCTCTGCGCCGAGTGGCAACGCTGGTGGCAGAGCTGGGTGCCGGGGAGGGATGGAGGCATCGCGGCGGGCCCATCTGTTCCCTGAGCTGGAGCAGACGGGCAGCATGCGGGGAGGCTGCCAGAGGTCTGTGCTGAGCGAGCCAGCCAAGGGCACGGGGGAATCGGGGCTGGCTGTGGCTCCGTTGGGTTCCTGGCTCTGCCCAGAGCCGGGTGTTGCCGCGCTCCCGGCTCCTCCACCAGCAGGACCCGTTGCAGGCGCTGCAGGGACCTGGACTCGAGCTCAGCATCCGCGAGGAAAGATGCTCAGGTCAGGAGAGGAGAAGGGGGAACAGCATCGCAGGGCTGCACGGGGTGCCTCGGCTGCCCACCTTTGAGCAGGAGGCTTCAAACACCGGGGTGCTGGGCTTTGGGGCACCCCAGGGAGCCAGGAGGCGATGGATGGGCTGAAACGGGTGGCACGAGCCAGGGCAGAGCTCGGGATGGTGGCCGGCTGGCTCTCAGCATCCCTCATCTGCTCCAGACAGGGGAAGGCAGCTCAGCAGGGAGGCAGCCCCCGTCCTGTGCTCGGAGCTGAGCTCTCCGTGCTCTCCACAGGCTGCCCAAAGCAAAAAAAACAACAGCTCTTTCCAGGGCAGCCCCACGGATGGGTCACTCCACGTCCCCAGAGCTTCCCTAAGACCTCCCCAAGTGCCGGGCACCTCGTGCTGGTGGCTCGTGTCCCCTCTGCTCCCTCCAGCGCTCGCTGCGGAGAGCAAGCCGGGTCACCCTGAGCGCGCCGCCCGCCCTGGATTAAGGGACCGTGCGGATTTACTCCCCGCTCCTGCTCCAATAAAGGGTCCTCGGCGCCACGCACGGCAGCGTGCGGACGGAGCAAACTGGGTCAGCGCCCGCCAGCCCCCCGGGTGCCCCTCTCCAGCTCCCTGTCCCGCGGTGAGGGATGCGATGAGCGCGGGCGGCTCATGGGGAACGGCCCCGGGCGCCCGCTGCCCCCCGCTGCCCAGCTTTACCCCGCACGGGCAGGGGGGCTCCGGGCACGGCCAGCCTCACGGGAGATGAGGGCTCGGCATGAACACGGGGAGCAAACCCAGCGGCGCTGCTCGCCTGCCCAATGGGACTAACCCCAGCATGTGCATGTACCAGGTAAGGGGGACGCGGCGGGGCGCTTCCCTTGGGGGGTAAGGGGGGCTTCCAGTGTGCCTCTCCCATCCCATTCCTCCTCTTTTGTGGGTCTTCCTGAGGTTTGCTTCACCGAGGAGCTTTCTGCAGTTTGTCAGGCCCTATTGGGAAGGGTCTGAGAGGCTATTAGGAAGCAGCCTGCTTGAAGAAACCCTTTTTTTTTGGCGCAGCTCAGTGCCCCCTGACGCTGAGAGCCCTTTCGCAGCACCTCCAAGGAGCCAGGCCCTGGCTGCAAGGAGGAATTGCACGGCTTGGGCTGGCCGGGGACCAGGGGAGGTGGCACTGCGCATCCCTCCAGGGCACTGGGGCAGTTGGATGCTGCTGGGACCCCCAGTGGGGCAGACCCACGGATGGGGCAGGCAGGGATGCCCCAGGGATGCTCCTGCCTGCGGCTCCCGTCCCCCTCCCCGGTGCCGCACGGCCGAGCCGCCCCCTCCTGATCTGTGGGGGCATCCCTCAGCCCCCAAAAAAAGGCAGAACTCCAGGGCGATTTCCCGGGGAGACTAAGCTGCCTTAATGCTTCTTTATGTGATTTATTTATTCATGTGGGAGCGCTGAACGCGACTTAATCAGGCTGAAAGCTCCCGGCTCCAATCCCTCTCCCCTCCCAGCTGCGCGGGGGGCGTGCGGCTGAGCCCTGGCACCGAGGACCAAGCCCCGAGCAGGGTGTGGGTGCCCTCAGCAGCACCCCAGGGCCATGGCACGGCTGCCAGCTCCCTCCTGCTTGGCCACTGGGCGTAGTGCGAGCCAGGGATGCTGTGTGCAGGGCTCCAGATGTTTCCAGATGTGCTCCTGCTGCGGGGTCCTGCGTGAGGCTGCCATTCTCCCCGTCCTGCCCAGGGCTTGGGGGTCTGGCAAAAATCCCTGTCCCTGTTTATGTCGGGGGGAGAACGGGCTCCCCGATTTCACACAGGTTGCTGCTCAGAGGGCTGCTGATATGCTGGGAAACCTGCTGCGATCCTTCCTTCCAGGCCCTTGCTGCTTTTTGGGGCTGCCCAGGGAGCTGAGAGCCAGGGCAGAGCCTCCAGGACCCCTGAGCTCTCCGGAGGTGGGCAGGATCCCGGCATCGGCCATCACCCCAATTCCTCCCCTTTCACTTACAGGCGAATCTAGAATTCCTTCTGCAAAGAAGAAGCACGAAAACACAAACCCCAGAGGCTCCAAGCAGGGGGAAAACACCCGTGGGGTGAGGGCTTTAACGTACCTTCAGGTTTTGGGGAAGGACGGAGGGAGCTGAGCTTTGAACCCTTGGAGCCTGCCGCCCTCCTACGAGCTCAGGGCCCTGGGGTTTGGGTTACTCCTTGCTCAGCTGCACGGCGCTGCTCTCCGAGTAATCCTGGGTGGAAACACATCCTGACTGCACGCTGAGAGGGGAGGACACCCACAACCTCGGGTGGTCCCCGCAGAGCCACGGTGCTGGGCTGAGAGAGCCGGGAAATGGCACCGCGGTGCCCGGCACCGTCAGGGGGTGACGGCTGAAACCCCGGGGTGCCAGGCAGGATTTAACCTCCCTAATGCCGTGCTGCTGGGGCTGCGTTCAGCCCCTCGGGGGTGACTTAGGGCTTTCCTGGGGATCCGTGCCCTTCCTGGAGGGGTCTGTCTCCTCCCGGCACGGACAGACGGACAGACGGACGGGCTCCGTCCCTCGCACGCTGAGCCAGCAGCAGATTTCCAGGTGCGGGTGGGCAGCCTTCCTGTGGCAAGCCTCGCCTGTCAGGAGCAATCACTCCAATTAGGGGCTTCGAAATGCCATTAATCTCACAGCTGGAGCCAGCTCCTTCCTGAGGCTCGGGTGCGCTGGAGCGGTGGCTGTGCTCCTGCCACAAAACGGTTTTTGCTCACTTTGGTGAGATCTCGATGGGGTGGGGAGAGGAAGAAGGTGGCTCAGGGCTTTCACGTTTCAGTTTTCCATGCTTTGAGCCATCTCCCCCTGCTATAGCACTGAGCTTCCCCAACCTCTCCCCGAGGTCTCCCTGCGGCGTTTCTCCAGCCTGGAGACCCCAAACCTGGCACCAAGAGCCCCA
This sequence comes from Netta rufina, assembly GCF_964035555.1. Lineage (NCBI taxonomy): Eukaryota > Metazoa > Chordata > Aves > Anseriformes > Anatidae > Netta > Netta rufina. The sequence goes on from NC_140150.1 coordinate 3,169,470, forward strand.
AGCCCTAGCTCCCTGTCTCAATGCACCTTGCCATGCTCCCTGTCTCCCTCCTGGCTCCTCCTGTGAAACCAGCATCAGCATCCATCCCCCCACGTCCCTCCTGTGCGGGGCTTGGTGCCGAGCCCAGCCGCTCACCCTCACCCTTTTTGGGTGGTTTGGTTTTAATCCCAATTAGCCACTTCCCAGGCTGCTGGGCTTCCCGCAGGGCTCCTGGGGGCTCTCAGCGCCGTCTCTAATTATCCTCCATTTGATTGAAGATCAGGCACCTCTGCTTCGCTTTTTAATCCGTTTATAGGTGTCCCTGCTTAGCCTGAGCGCTTGCTGGAGCCAGGGGCATGCAGTGTGCAGCTCTGCCTGCCCGTGGCCAGGGGACAGGAACATCACCGTGTCCTCCTCACTGCTGCTTCGCCCCTGTGGGTTGGGGTAGAAGCTGTGCTCTGGGGAGTGCCTCTGTCTGCAGCTGGGGCTTGGGGAATTTTCTTCTCACCATCCCCAACCTCGCCCGGTGCCCGCTGGTGGCCCAGAAGCACCCACAGTGTCAGCCAGGGCTGACAAAGCCATCCATCCATGTGGATGATGGAGTGAATTGTCCCTGTTTTTTTATTCCCAAGGCATCCGGATCAGGCCTGTAGGTGCCCCCTAGCTCAGCTATCCCCCGTTGTGTCCTGCTGTCCCATCTCGCCGCAGGGGTGCTGCTATTTCTGGTGGTAAACGCTCATTTTTTTTGCAGCCTTTCCCCAAGGAAGGACAGTCACTGCGGTCTCTCGGGATGCCCTGGGAGCCTTGCTGGTGTGCGGGGTCCCTGACAAGGGGACAACTCGGAGGGGGCCGGGACAGGAGCTCTGTGCTGAGCCCCGACCAGCCCAGGATGGAGCCACCACCGCGCTTCGAGCCCCGGCCCCGTGGGTGGCATCAGGACGGCCGGGGCAGGGGCTGCGCTGCTCCCTCTGGCAGATTTTCTCTCTCTTTTAATCTCCTTGCCTTTCGGGATGAAAGCCTGATTGCAGCCGCAATCTGCACAGCTTCACCACCCTGGGAGGCAGAGTGGGGTGAGGAGGGCTGGGCGCTGCTGGCTCTGTCCCCATCGTGGCACCCGTCTTCCCCGGCCACCCCTGCTGCCTTGTCCCGTCTGCTCCACACCGCAGGAAGCACCGCTCGCTGCCTCCTACCCTAAGTTTGCAATTTGCTGAGCCTCTCTAATGCTGCTGGGCTTCCTACCCCACGTGCCTGTGGGTTTCCAAAGGGCTGCAGTGGGGAGAGCATCAGGCTCCGCAGCCCTGCTTCCCCCTCTGGATTGCAGCCTCTCCGGATTTGGAGGCTTTGGATGCGCTGGGTCCCTACCCCAGTGCTAGGGGAGAGTCTGCAGCATCGCCTACCAAAGCTCAGGCTGCAGGAAAACATCCCTGGGACCTTCCCAGCCACAAGAAGGCTTTTGCTGCTCACCACGAGCCTGGTTGCCTGTCCCCAAACCCAAAGCAGCCGCTGGTGCACGGGTACCTCGTCTGGGTGCCTCTCGCTCCTCCCCTTCCCACTCGCCGGCTTTCCCAGCCCTACATAATCCACGGGGATGCTCACAAGCTGCTCTCTCTTGCATGCAAGAGCTTGCATAACCCGGCCACACACACACGTGTGTGTGTGTGTGCTGCGCTGAGCCGAGCCCTAATCCCCAGGGGCCGGGAGAGCATGAATCCAGGGAAGCTTCGGCCGGGCACCGCTATCTCCTGGGGGTCTCTGCGATCCGGGGGGCTTGGGGTGGGCCAAGAGCAAGCATCAGACAATGCCTGGGCATGGCAGGAGCTGGCGAGGGAGGTGTCGGTGTGGTGTGTGCCTTTTGTGGGGTGGGGATGAGGCCAGGGCTGGAGCAGCCCCTGGGGAAGCGATGGGGCAGGAATGGGGTTGGGGTGCTGCGGCGGTGCCAGGGCGAGGGCGCTGGGCAGGAGAGTGGCTGCTCAAGCCTGACTGCAGCTTGCTCTTTCTCTCCATCCCCACTGCCACACATAGGTCCTGTCCCTTTGTGGGGTCTCAGCATCCCCGGTGACACCACCGTCCCCATTGCCCTGGGTAAAAAAGGCCGTTGCGAGCAGCCCAGGGCATGGTGTGGGAAGGGAGGAGGAAAATGTAGCTGGGAGAAAGAGATTGAAACACTCCGAGTGTCGTGGTGGGATGTCAGCTGGTGCAAGAGGTCTCCCTTTGAGCTGAGCAGAGCATTTAATTCAAATCCGAACGCCTTGCCCCACTTTTAAGGCTTTTTTATTTGTTTAACTGGGAAATTAGAGTGGAAGGATTTCACGCTGTGAAACCGCTCTCAGCTCCCAGTCAAAATTTGTTTTGTTAATGCTCAAGCAAATCTTTCTCAGCTTCTTCTGCAGCCCTTTTCCTTTTTAAGTTCTTCTCAACAGCCCTGTGAAGCGGGTGTAAATTCATGAAGCGTTTCCTCATTTGCATTTTTCACCCTACAAAGTCCCAGCTGCACCATGTCACCTAGCCCTGGCACACACCAGTGACTGGAACAGCAACTGGGAGCGGTGGGAGAGTGCTCCTGGGTTAACCCAGGTGCTCGTGTTTCCTTTTTTTTTTTTTTTTTAAGAAAAAACAAACCCTCCTGCACCCTAGGAACTTCACGGCAGGTTTCCTTTCTGCTCCACCACAGCCACAAATGAAGTCTCTGTGTTTTGGAGGGGTCCCTCATGTCCCTTTGCCGTGCCATCCCTCATTGCACGGCTCTTGCTGGACGTCACCTCCTGGGAGGCTGCTGCCAGACTGGTAGCAACTGGGATTCTTCTCCCCCCGTGCCCCATTTGTCTTGGCTGGGACGTGGGGTTTGGGGGTGGCTGGCTGAGTTTTCAGCCTGGTGGGACATTTCCCAGGTGGGTGCTCCTCGAGGGGACGGGAGGGGATGGGAATGTGCTGGTGGCCTTGGCTGGAATGCTTTAAATGCCATCGAGCACTTCTGGAGCCAGAGAGCAGTTTCCTGTGTCACCGGACATCAAACCAAGTGGATAAAGAGTGGGATGCTGCCGCGTTCCTCACTTGTTTAAAGGAATAAATCGCCTCCCAGCTCGCCTGTGCGCTCCGCTGGCTGCTCTCTGTCCCTGTCACCCCCTGGAGGGGTTGGGGTAGGAAATGCTCCGTGCTGGCAGTGGGCTCCGGGTGCTGGCCCGGTCTCCATCCCATGCTCCCAGCTAACGGCCGTGCCCTGCTCTCCGCAGGAGTTCGCCACGCTGACGCGGGAGCTCAGCGCGTGCCGAGAGCAGCTCCTGGAGAGGGAGGAGGAGATCTCAGAGCTGAAAGCTGAGCGCAACAACACCCGGGTAAGCGGCAAAGACCTCCCCAACCTCCCCAGAAAATTCCCCTGGGGTGACAAGAAGCTCACGTTTGCCCTCTTGCAGCTCTTGCTGGAGCACCTGGAGTGCCTGGTGTCGAGGCATGAGCGGTCCCTGAGGATGACCGTGGTCAAGCGTCAGGCCCAGTCGCCGTCTGGGGTTTCCAGTGAGGTCGAGGTGCTCAAGGCACTCAAGTCACTCTTTGAGCATCACAAGGCGCTAGATGAAAAGGTGAGAGGGGCGGCTGGGGCCTCTCCCATCCCATGCTCAGAGCAGACCTTCTCCCAGCGCTCCTCGCCGGGACAGCCTGGCCTCCTCCCTTGGGCTGGATGGCATTTCGTTTTATTACATGACGTGGTGATGTGGAATGCCTCAGCAGGAGGGTTTGGGGAACTCAGCAAAAAGATACTGGGAACCGCTGGGGCTGGAGCAGATTCTGTGGGCTTGAGGCCGTTGGGGATGGGGACTTTGCTTCTCCCGGTTGCTCCCCTGATGGTGGTGAGTGCAGGTGTTTGGCACCCTGGTTCAGTCCTCGCATTACAGCACGTAGAGTTTCTCTTGAGTCGTTTGCCTCGAGCATCTCCTTGCTGTGCTAAAAAGCATCTCCAAGCTACCCTGGCCTGTTTAAGCTATTCCAAGCTACTCCTGGCATCCTCCAGGACTCAGAGCAGCCCTGGCTGTGCCTCCCCAACACGCTTTTGCTCTCCCAAGTGATGGGCTGGAGCCTCCCTGAGTCTGTGCCCTGGACATGAATCCATATAGGCATGGCCTGCAGACAGATAAAAGGGGTTAGGGGTTCTCCTGGCTCCAGAACACTAACCATAATAAATAAATACCCAACTTTCCCATTATCTTACCCACCTGCAGGTCAGGGAGCGCTTGCGAGCATCCTTAGAGCGAGTGGCGACCTTGGAGGAGCAGCTGGTGGATGCCCATCGGCAGGTAAGAGGTGCTTGGCAGCCTACCCTGGGCCCCTGCCGGGGCGACTGCTGTGCTGGGACTGCTTGGAGTTACACCAGATTTGTGAATTCAGGTTGAATTTGGTGAACTCTTCCTTCACCCTCTCTCTCCGGTACCCCCTCAGCCCTAAGCAGCGGCTGGAAGAAGCCAGTGGGGAGCCAGCTGCAAAGCTGGGTGTGCTGGGGCCGGCCTCACTCGTAGCCAGGCCAGCTGGTTTCATTACCTCTCTGTTATTAATTACTCCCTGTTGGTGTGCAGGTGGCAGCTCTGCAGCAAGGCGCCACGCGGGAGGCCCCAGCAGGCGAACGGGATGAGAGGGAGCCCAAGGAGCCGGCGCAGAAGCTTCCCTGGAAGGTGAGAGCCCCAAAAACGCCTGCTCTGACCACGCTCACCAAGGCTGTGGTTTCTCTAACCCCCTTGTTGCAGGCTCTGGGGTACTGAATGCTTTTTGCCCTCCCCTGGCCCTATACCCCTGGGAAATGCCCTTTGGATATGAGCCGTTTTCCAGCACGGGGGAATTTGTGCTCCCACCTGGATGCTTCTAGGGGCTCAGCTTCCCAAAGGTGCTCTGCACACCCAGGGACTCAGCCCTTAGCTAACCCCGTCCCGCTGTGCCTGCGAGATGCCACATCCCTGCTAGTGGAGACTGTTCCCGGGGGTCCCAGAGCCCCCTGCCCCACTCACCCACCCCATAGCTGCGCGTTGTGGGGCAGCCGAGCACCCACCTCCCTCTCCGGTGCCTTGCAGCGGCTCTCCAACGGCTCTGTTCACCCCGACGACGAGGCAGGGCGGGTGGTGGAGCTGCAGGAGCTCCTGGAGAAGCAGAACTTCGAAGTGGTCCAAGCCAAGGAGCGCATCTCCGCCCTGGCTGCCAGTGTCGCGGAGCTGGAGGAGGATCTGGGCACCGCCAGGAAGGATCTGATCAAGTCAGAGGAGATGAGCAGCAAGTACCAGCGGGACCTCCGAGAGGTTAGGCGCTGCCCCCTCGCCCTGCAACACCCACTGCAGTTGCAGAGATGCTCACCGCTGTTTCCATGTGCTCTGTGCTGGGAAAGAGTTTGTAACCCCTTTTGTACGCATGGGAAAGGAGGGAGAAGGACGGTGTTTCCCCCAAAAACCCTGCCTTTGGGGGTTGTCCCCACATCCGTCAGCAGGACTACCCTGAGGTTATAATGCCAGTTCTGTGATTCTGTGATAAGCAGACTCTGAGATACCCCCAGGCAGTGAGCTGTGTCTGTGCCAGGATGTTTTCTGGGATTACCTGACTGTCCCTTTCTTGTCCCCTCCATATTTTTGTGCAAAGTGGGGCTTTTGTTGCATGCTTAGGCTCAGGGATGCCCCAGGCTCAGAGAATCCTTATGGCCCAGTTGTTCCCAAATTGCTGGCCACGGGCTCAGGGTGTGACAGCCCCATCGCTTCCCCAGGCTCTGGCTCAGAAGGAGGACATGGAAGAGAGGATCACCACGCTGGAGAAACGCTACCTAGCAGCCCAGCGAGAAGCTACCTCCATCCACGACCTCAACGACAAGCTGGAAAGCGAACTGGCCAACAAGGAGTCCCTGCACCGCCAGGTACCGGAGCGGGACCCAAAGGCTCCCACCACCCCGGGGACCCGGGAGGGAGAAGCGGGTGCTGGGGAGGGGAGGTGGGTGCCAGGAATCACGTCCTGCCCTGTCCTGCAGTGTGAGGAGAAAGCCCGGCACCTGCAGGAGCTGCTGGAGCTGGCGGAGCAGAAGCTGCAGCAGACGATGCGGAAAGCAGAGACGCTGCCCGAGGTGGAAGCGGAGCTGGCCCAGCGCATCGCAGCGCTCAGCAAGGCAAGTGTGTGGGGTGTGAGGGGCGGAGGGGCCGGGGGGCTGCAGGAACCAGGGGCAGAGGCAGAGGGCTGGGCACCCACCTGCAGAGATGGAGCCTGGCAGCCCCAGGGCACCCTGCTCTTGGTCCCAGCCTCTGAGCTCTGCTGCCCTCTGCTTCCTCTGGGGTAGCAGGGACAGTTCACAGCTTTTAAAACTCCTCACATGCAGGACTTGCTCCTTTCCTCAACTGCTCTCTCCAAGGCAGAGGTGGCCTTGCTGCTCGGGGTGGCCGTCACCTGGTGTTGGGATAGTTTTAGAACGAGGAGGAGGAGGAGGAGGAAGGACCCAGGTTGGATCTGGGAGGGTGCAGGCTTGGGTGGGGGTGTGGATGTGGCCAGCCCTGCCTTTTCCAGGTGCCCAGTTGCTTGTGGAGCACCTCCATCTCTGATCCCCTCGCTAGCAGTCGTTTCAAGGCTTGCCCAGGGATGCAGGCAGCAGGAGGGAGCACCTCATCCCGGGAAGGCTGTGGATGCAGGGATGGAGGGAAGGATGCGGGAGGGCCCACGTGGTTTTGGGGAGCGCCATCCGAGAGGGCTGCTCTGCTTTTCCCAGGCAGAAGAGAGGCATGGGAGCATCGAGGAGCACCTCCGGCAGCTGGAGAGCCAGCTGGAAGAGAAGAACCAGGAGCTGGCCAGGGTAAGTGCTGCTCAGCCCGGATGGGGGAGTCCTCGAGGGTCCTGATCTGGCCTCAGCTCCCCCTTGCTGTGACAGCTGGGAGCCTGGACACAGCACAGAGCTCCTCACGGCGAGAGGAGCAGAGCCACTGGATCTGACGTGGCCGGCTGCTGTTTGCCATTGCAGGCCCGCCAGCGGGAGAAGATGAACGAGGAGCACAACAAGCGGCTCTCGGACACCGTGGACCGGCTGCTGAGCGAGTCCAACGAGCGGCTGCAGCTGCACCTCAAGGAGAGGATGGCAGCCTTGGAGGAGAAGGTATCGGCTAGGGGCAGGCTTCGGGAGGGAGGTGTTGGGGGGTGAGGGACCTGCAGCGGCCCTGACACGGACCCTCTGCCAGCTGCAGCGCAGGATTTTGGAAGTGCCCATGCAGGGATGGAGAAATGACCCCGTACGGGATGCCAGCCGGGTGCCAGGGCTGGTTGGGGGCTCAGCATCGCGTCCTCGCCTCCTGCCAGCCCCCACCCGGCAGGACCCGCTCCCCACCGAGCCGCCTCTGACAGCGGCAGGATTTGTCCTGCTCCGTTCCCTTCCTTCCCTGTGTCTGTCCCAGCACAGCCTCACCTGCAGCCAGAGCGAAACCCCACTGCATTTTGCAGGAGAAAATGCAGCGTTTGTCCCCAAACCCTCCGTGTGCTGCCGTGAAACCCTCCTGTCCCCCAGGCCCTGCCCTCTCCGAGCCGGGGCAGAGCCCGTGAGCAGCCGCCAGCTCCTTCCCTGCTCCTCCTGGGGAGCCAGGCTTTCCTTTGAGCCTTGTGAATGCACTCAGCTGGCAGAGCAGGTGGCCCAGAGCAGGATTAAACCTCACAGTGGCAACAGGAGACCAGCCTGTGATCATTCAGCTTTGTCTGTCTGGGTTCCTGCAGGGACCATGCTCCCCATAAGAAATCGGGGCGCAGAAGGAGGTGCACCCCTGGTTGATGCCTCCAGGACCGGGGCTGTGTCCCCGCTGCTCTGAACCTCCTGTCCCCAGGCAGACCTGGCAGTGCCAGCACGTGTTCAGCCAGCTCTGGGTACAGAACAGGAACTCACGGGTGGGACTGGTTCCAAATTCCCATCCCAGCCAGCAGCGAGCAGGGAGCAGAGCCTCGTGGAGGAGCGCTGCCTTCCCCAGCCTGCTGCCGACGCTGGCACACACCACATCCAGGTTGTCCTTGGGCAAAAATCCTGCTCTTTGACTTCCCAAATCAAAAACCAAAACGCCAGGCAGTTGCAAGTTCTTCTTTCCCCACACCTCTTCTCTAGACCAGAGATGGGGACGTTTTTGTCCTTGAGCCAGCTACCCGAGGAGCCGATCTCCTCTCAGCCCCCTTCCCACCCTGCAAGCGCTCCCAGAGCTCTGGCTGCTGCTTGCCCACCGTGGCCATGCCCCAGCCCCAGTGTAGGACTGGAAACAGGCTGCAGCCCTGCTTTTGAGGAGCAGGGGGTTGCAGAGAAGGCTGGTTGGCAGCAGGGAGGTGAGGGACAGGCTGGGAGCCACCACCACCCGTCCTGCCCCGTGTCGGTCCCGCTGTCCCCGCTGCAGTTCCATGCTGGCCGTCCCCGTGAGGCCACGCAGCCGTCTCCTCAATGCTCTCTCTCTTTCTTTCCTGTTTGTGTTCCCTTTTCTTTTGAATTTTTCAAAGAACACATTGTTACAAGAGCTGGAAAATACCCAAAAGCAGATAGAGGAACACCAGCACGACAAGGTAAATGCCGCCACAGGGAGCCTGCCCTAGTGACTGCACCTCCTCACTCCTAACCCCTGACTAGTGGCAGTCCCGCCACCTAAAATACCCTAAAAAGTTTTGGAGGAGCTGGGACCCCAAAGCACCCAGCAGCAGGAGGCCACAAACTAACCCAAGCAGTGGCTGAATGGAAGCTGCCACCCACCTCACTGGAGACCCCCGGTTCGGTTCCTGAACAAGCACGTTCACTCCCATCTCTGTATTTCTGTCACATTCATCCATCCCCCTGCCGAGTGGGGACAGCAGCGAGGCTGCGGTGGCTTTGTCCTCATTTCCAGAGGAGGATTTGCCCCCGTGCTCCCTGAGGCAGCCACATCCCCTTCACCCTCAAGACTTCCCCAACCTCCTCGCTCAGTCGGGGCTGAGGTCTGCTCCGTGCCCAGCTTGCAGAAATCCCTGTAGGTCTCCACACCTCCCCTGCCCTCAGATAAAGCATCTAAGTGGGGTCTGCGAGACGAGCCCACACCGGCCTGTGCCAGAAAGCTGGAGGGCTCCAGCTTTTTGAAGCAACGGGAGCTTCGGGGACGTGCCCCACGTCCTGTGCATGCCGGGAGGGTCTGGGGGGCTGCTTTCCCCCTCGCTTGCAGCTCTCCGAGATGCTCCCTGCCTGCTGTGCGGGTTTGCAGGCACTGCTTGCACTCCCCGGCCACGGCTGCTCAGCTCCGGGTAGAGGCAGAGCCCGGAGACCTGCGTGATGCTGCCCGCATGCTGCCCACCCCAGTTCAGCCCACTTCAACCCCCAGTTCAGCCCATGGGATGGGATCCTGCTGTGCCTGGAGGATCCCATCCCTCTGCCTCCCTCCCCACCCACAGCATCTCCCGCAGGACAGCACGGCCACGTAGTGGTCCTGGTCTGGGGGTGGCAGCAGGAGGGGGACAGACCCAGCATCAAATCTGGCTGGTGGGTCCCACGCTGCCAGCCCTTTGCCATGGTGAATGTGCATGTGCAGCCTGGAGCAAATCCAGAGCATCCTGGTGGGACTGGCTCTCCTTCATCTCACAAAGCAGCCTTGGTTCGAGCACGTGTGTGTGTGTCTGTCTGCCCCGGGGTCGCTCCCTCCCCTCTCAGCATCACCCTGGCATCACCCCAGTGCTGTCATTCACTATCGCCTGCATGAGCTGTTTCTTCTCTTGGTGCTTTGAAGCTGGGATGGGGGCTTTTAAAGGGAATGTAAACCTGGAAATTGCTTGGTTTGCCCCAAACCTGTCTCTTTGTGCTCTTCGGGACAAAACCAACCGCTGCCCATCTCTTCTCTTGCCCTGAACAGCGCCGGCTGTCAGACGAGATCGACAAACTGCGGCTGGAGGTTGATCAGCTCAAGACCAGGAGCGGGACGTTCGTGGAGAGCGTGCACACGAGGTGAGAGCCTCCTGCCAAAACCCTGCCAGCCAGTGCACGCCCCGCTCTCATCCCACACTCATGTCTTCAGGGCGTTTTGGTTTTTAGGGCCCCAAAATGCTGTTGGTGCTGGGCATTTCGGTCTCACCAAGCCTCAGTTCATCACAGCAGGGTCGGCTCTGGCTGCGCTGTCCCCACAGCAGATCTGTTCTGGGGTGAGACTGTTGAGAACAGCCCAGCCTCACCAAACGGCCCCAGATTCACTCTCCAATGACAAAACAAAACAAAACAAAACAAAATCCACTGGGCATCGTTTCTTTTTCTGCACAAAGGGCTCAGGGCTTGTGCAACCTCTCTCTCAGCTCCTTCACCCCGGGGTGGCTTTACCTAGTTCCATCCTTGCTGCCCAGCTCGAGGTGCTGCAGACCGTGCAGCATTTTCTCCATTTTGGCTCATTTTTAGTCCCTGTGAAATCTATCCCTGTTCACCATCCACCTTTCCTCCCCCGATGTGCTGGGATGGGCTGGTGAGGAAGGAGGAAGCTGTTTCCATGATGGCCAGCAGTGCAGAGACTGGGGGGATCCCAGCCCCGTGCTCCAGGAGGTGAGGTGAGTCCAGCGGGTCTCAGCCTCTGGCACCAGCCAGGGGAACCAGCACGGCCACAAGAATCCAGGAACAGCCCCAGGAGGGAAGGGAAGGAGGGTGCTGAGGCGCCGTGCACCCCACCACACTGCTGTGGCCACCTGGGAGCCCACGTCCTCGCCTGAGCCCTCGCAACCTGGGCTCGGTGTGGCAAGAAATTGTTGGGAGTGACCACCAGCTGCAAAAGCTCACCGCCCTGGAAGGATGGAAAAGAAGGGAAGGAGCTAGCGACTAAGCTTCGAAGCTGTTGGCAGCAAAGAGGAAAAGGCCTGGAGGCCCCGTGCCCACATTGGAAGGAAGAAATGGGGAGAGTGACGATGAAGTGAGGCTGAAGGACAGCTGTGTGCCAGAGGAGGGTCTGCAGCGTATGTGGGACCTGTTTGTGTGGGTCTGCAAGAACCAGACAGGCAATCTTTTTTCTGTAATTTCTTGAAGGACAATTCAGCAGAAAGCTTGAGTTACAGAGGCCAGAATAATCCCCCAGTTGAAATGTCAGCTTTTGTCTAAGGCACCTTTATCTGTTTTTAGCTCAGGAGCAGCTTGTCAGCAGCTCCACGGCTTAAATCCTCTTGAAACTTGGGCTGTGCCTTCGTCTGCAAGCACTGAGCTGACACCAAGCCGAGCTGCTCGGGTGAGTGATTTTGTCTGGGCTCGGCAGGATGCTGGTGGTGGGGAGCCCAGATCTATGCCTCCGCTGGAAACCAGACCCCACCGTGGTGGAAAATCTGCTGATTTCCCTGGACAAATGCTTCTGTCATCCTAAATCAAGCCCTCATGCCTCCTATTGCAATGTGTATGGTGAGGAACGACCCCGTTCTCTGGGAAAACGCCTCACTCAGCCACAGGGATGGGTCTTTGGGGTGAGGAGGTGTGATCGGGTGACATGGAGACGTGCAGTGAGCATCAAAATAACACAAAATGGCCTCATGTCCAGCTGCAGCTGATGCATTTCTGTGTTCCTGAGCACCGGCACAAGCCTGGAGGAGGAGAAAAAAGAAGTCCCGTCTGGTTTCCGATGGGAGATCCCAATGCTCATGTCCCTGCACCTTGGAAGATCTGTTTCAAATGGGATTTTGTTCATCAGGGATTTTTTCATGGAAATACTGAAGAAAATGTAAACAGAAGAAAAGCTCCGTGTCTGGCTCCCATCGTGGGGATGGGGAGAACAGGCACAAGAGGACTCTGGTGCCATACGTGTACAGGAGGGGAAGCTGTGCTGGAGAGGGGAGGACAGGAGGGAGCTGTGCAGCCCCCAGACCCTCTGGTTTGGGCCAAAACTGGCTGGATGTTCTGTGGGTACCAGGGCAAAGGGGGAGGTAGCACTTGGGTAGGGCCCTGGGCTGGGCTTCCAGCTGCCTGTGGATGCATCTCCAGGGCCAGGATAGGGGGAACAGGGCACCCTTCTCCTCCGGACCCTGCTTTTGCATCACTTCACGCAGAGCAGGGAGGCATCACCGTGGTGGGCATCCCAGCACGGCCCCGTCCTCCTCTTCTGTCCTGAGTGAGTCTGGGCCATGAGGGGAGCCACAGGGGAACGTCCTTGCACAGTCCATGTCCACAGCAGAGCTCTCTCTCCCCAGGTCCCACATGGGCAGTGCCACGGACCTGCGCTTCCCACTCAGCGCCGTGGTCCATGCCCCCGCTGAGCCCTTTGGGACGGCCCCAGGCCTGCCTCGGGCACAGAAAGGGCGATTTGCCGCCCGGCGAGAGGAGCCGGCCAAGGTAACCCAGTGTCCACCCAGCACGGGGCCAGGGCCGGGGTCAGGGTTGGGGTTGGGGTCTTCTCCTGCCCCGCACGCTGGTCTTACATGCCCTTGATTTGGGGATGTGGGGTGGTTTCATTCACCAGGCATGGGGGTAACGTGGCAAGAAGGGCTTCCCGCTGGGGTTGCATTGAAGCGCGACTGATGCTCGAGGCCTCCAGTTTGGCTTTTGGAGACCTGGGGGTGCCAGGTGGGACCAGTGGACCTTGTTCCCCCCAGGACTGGGAGCAGGCCCAGGCAGGCAGCGTCCTGGCCACAGGGCCTCACGCCTTCGACAGCGACCCTGAGATCTCCGATGTGGATGAGGATGACCGCGAGACGCTCTTCAGCTCCATGGACGTGCTCTCCCCTGGCGGGCACTCGGATGCTCAAACCTTGGCCATGATGCTCCAGGAGCAGCTGGATGCCATCAACGAGGAGATCAGGTATTGGCCACGGCCAAAACCCAGCACCACCTAGCTCTGAAGTGGCTCCGGGGGGTGGCACAAACCGCCGGGCAGTGGGAGGAGGCTTTGATGCCCGAAAATTGATGTCCTGGTCCAGATTCAGCCAGGGAAATGGCTTGAGGATATTTAGCCACAGGGCTTGGTCCTTTCTACATGGGGATCTGTGTCACTTGGAAGTACCGGTGTGGGCTTACAGAAAGGATCTTTGTTTAAAAAATATATATAAAAATCCCCATAAATTCTGAAAGGATTTGGGACACCCCTCAGCTGTGGTTTGTGTGGATTCTGATGGCTCTGGCTGCCATTCCTAGAGACAGGGAGCTCAAGTCACAGCACCGGGGCTGCAGTTCCCTAGCACAGCTCAATCCCATGGCTGGGAGCTACCAGATGGCCAGGACCTCCCCCCCCCCAAAAAAAAAGGTGGGGAACCCTGAGCTCCGACCCCACTCCTCCACCAGGATGATCCAAGAGGAGAAGGAGTCCACCGAGCTCCGCGCGGAGGAGCTGGAGACGCGCGTGACCAGCGGCAGCATGGAGGGCCTCAACCTCACCCAGCTGTGCAAGAGGGCCTCCATCCCCACCTCGCTGACGGCCCTGTCCCTGGCCAGCTCATCCCCACCGCTCAGTGGCCGCTCCACCCCAAAGCTGACCTCCCGCAGCGCCGCTCAGGACCTCGACCGCATGGGGATCATGACGCTGGTGAGGAGGCGCCTGGGGCAGGTGGGAGCCTGGGGAGGGGGGGTGCATGTGGCTGCCCCCCCAGTGTCCGGTACGGCTGCGTGATGTGGAACGGGATGCCCGTGTTTGCTGAGGGGTTTCTCCATTAACTGCCTCCCTTTCTGTGTCTCTCTCGCATTCTCCCTTGCAATCAGCCCAGTGACTTGAGGAAGCACCGGAGGAAACTGCTAGTGAGTGGCTCCCACCCTGCTGGGTTTTGTCCAAGCCCCTTTTCCAGCCTGCTCCTGGCTTTGTCCACACCAGGTCAGGGTGCACCAGGCGTGGGATGGAGCTGGGGACCCCAGGGATTCAGCAGGAGGATAAGGGGGATCCCATAAGGTGCTTGGAGACATGCCGGCTGGCAGCCTGGGGCTCTGGCAGGACGTGGGGAGGGTCCTCAAACATTGAGCGTCCCTTCTGGGGACAGGGCGTATTTGGGACATTCCCATCTGTCCTCCTCAGAGCCCTCTGCTGAAACAGCAGCTTCAGTCCCCACACCCTGACCTGGACCATGGGGCTGCCTCCTTTCTCCTCCCCAGTTCCCTCCTTCCAAGGATCTTGGCCCTACGGCTGTGTCCTTCCCATCTGCCTGGGCACCTCGAGCCACCACCAGGGCTCTGCTCCGGGCTGATCCTGGAGCGTGGCCTCGGGGCCCCGGTGGCTCTTTGGGCCATGCCTCCATGGAGCAAGAGGGGTAGGTTCTGGGGCAGGCAGCAGGACAAGGATGGAGCTGGAGCCGCCCAACCTCATGGCTCCTGTGCTTGTTCAGTCACCCGCAGCTCGGGATGAAAGCCGAGAGGACAAAACCACCATCAAATGCGAGACTTCCCCCCCGTCCTCGCCCAGGACGTTGCGGCTGGAGAAGCTGGGTCACCCCGCGCTGAGTCAGGAGGACGGGAAGAGGTGAGTGGAGCACCCGTTGGCTCTCAAACCACTTGTTTGAGGCTTTGTGGAGGGGAAATTTGGGGCTGTGGGATGGGCCAGGGTTTGCTGTGGCTTGGAATAACCTCAGGCTTTGCTGTTCCTCTCCCTCCTCCATCCCCAGCTCCCTGGAAGAGCAGGCCAGCAACCCCAGCAGCAACAGCAGCCAGGACTCCTTGCACAAGGGCTCCAAGAGGAAGGGGATCAAATCTTCCATCGGGCGCTTGTTTGGGAAAAAAGAGAAGGGCCGCTTGATCCAGCTGAGCAGAGAAGGGGCCACAGGGCAGGGTCTGTGAGCAGCTCCGCTCCCGGGCGGGCCGGGTGGGCGTTCTCTCGGGCTGGGCTCTCTGCATGCCCCCTGGCACTGTCTGCTTTTGGGGTTGTAACCCCAGAGGAGCAGGGACACCCCTGCTGGGCACCCCTGGGGACGTTGGAGCCACCGGCTTTGGGCTGCCTGCAGCTTCAGGGCAGTCAGATCCTGGTGCTGTCAGCCCCGTGGACCTTTCGGGCCTGAGCATGGCCCAAATCTCTTTCTCGCCCCGTGGCACCTCCCTGATTTTGCACAGCCCTTTGGTGGGAGGCTATGAGGGTGGGTTGAAAATCTGTGCTGTGGTGGTGCATCCCTGACACCTCAGTGTGATGACCCATACAGTGCCCTGGGGGTTGTCAGACCGACCCTGGGGACATCATGCTGATGCTGGGGACATCGCGCTGACCCACGGGTGTTTTGCCCAACAGTGCTGCTGACCGACACCGAGGTGGGCATCCAGGACCCTCTGGGCCTCGGCAAGCTGGGTGCTCAGGCTGAGAAGGATCGTCGCCTGCGGAAAAAGTGAGTGAACCTGCTTCTGTGCCCCGGCAAGAAAATGTCCCGCCTGGTGGCTGCTAAGCCATGATACAGGACCGGGAATCGCTGAAAAGACTTCTTGCCTTCACGCTCTCATGAGCCCTATTAGCTCCTTTATTGCTTTGCTGCCAGCTGATTCTTGCTGCCTGCACTCTCTTCCCCTTCAAGAGCTGTTCCCTTCTCCCCAGACTCCCAATAAACCACTCTTTTGCTTCTGTTTCCTCCAGGCACGAACTCCTGGAAGAGGCTCGGAGGAAAGGATTGCCCTTTGCCCACTGGGATGGCCCCACCGTTGTCTCCTGGCTGGAGGTGAGGCAGAGCACACCCGCGCATTGTCCCCACACACCGATGGCTTTGCAGTTGCTGCTGGTTTGTGGTGTGCTCCCCTGGCAGGGGTACAGCACCCCACAGTCCCACTGTGCTCGGTCCATGCACAACGTGGCCATTGTAAAACAGCTCACGCTCGGCAACTCCTTCACCTGGCAAAGCCCAAGCCCCTCAACGTGCCCTACAGAATGGGTATTTGGGGCCAGTGGCATTAGGGACCGCTTCCCGAGGCACAGAGATGTTTTCTTTCCTCCCTCATTGAGTAGGGAGGTGGCAAAGGAGCGGTCATGGAGCCGTTTGTGGGTCCTTGTGGGTACTGAGTTTAAACAGGGCGTCCTAGAGCCCTGCCAGAGGAAATGAGGGCCCGTGCCCTGGGCAGTCACCAGCTTTGCCCTGTTTTGGCAGCTCTGGGTGGGAATGCCAGCCTGGTACGTCGCTGCTTGCCGAGCCAACGTGAAGAGCGGAGCCATCATGTCAGCCCTGTCCGACACCGAGATCCAGAGGGAGATCGGCATCAGCAACGCGCTGCATCGCCTGAAGCTGCGCCTGGCCATCCAGGAGATGGTTTCGCTCACGAGCCCCTCGGCACCACCCACCTCACGGACAGTAAGTGCCCCATCCCACGGCTGCTTTTCCCCTTTTTCTGGCTCCTTGGAAGCATTGTGGCTCGTTGTTCCCCAGGGAGCCCCGGTACTGCAGGCACATGCAGCAAGAAGGGGTTCTCTAGCACTCGGCGCAGGCTGTGGATGGGGTGACATCCCCTCACAGAGCAGTAAACCCACCAGGCACGTGTCCTCAGGCACAAAGATAGTTGCTGCCATCAGGTGTGAAATCCTTTCCTGCCTTGAGGGCCCAGCAGACGCTCTTGTCCTCACCTGCAGGGACTGTCAGCAAGAGGCTGACTCTGCAGAACAGCCAGTGAAGAGCAAAGCTCGGGGACTGTCTGCTCTGGAGGGGATAAATTCCCACCCAGTTTGATCTGCAGGGCCAGCTGGGTTGTGCACAGTCATTTTTTCAGTCATTTCAATACAAAACTTGTCCTGAGACCATCTGAAAATTCCTGGGGCAAGTCAGAGTAGCTGCAGATCCCAGCCTTGCTCTGGGTAGAACAGGGAGCAGACGGCAGGATCATGTCTTGTGCTGGTCCCTAAAGCCCCCGAGGGGTTAATGGTGCTCCAGTCAGTCAAGACATGTCTGTAGGAGTATGGACAGCAGTAAGAAAGGCCCCAGGCATGCCCTCAGACAGCCCTGTCTGGTGTCACAGCTGTCAGAGACAAGCCTGCAGGCTCCGTGAACATAAAACCGAAGTACAAAGCCAGCCAGAGGGTCAGTGGTCCTGGCTGGGCTCTCCATGGACAGCCCACGGTGCACAAGGACAGTGGGGTGCCACCAGCCCAGGAGGATGCAGGGATGCTGCAACGTGCCCCCTGGTGCCATCCCAGGCGTGAGGGTGGTCTGGTCCCCCTTCATCTCGAGCCAGGCTCATTTCCATCATCCACAGTGGCTCACCCTGACCATTCTGCCCTTTTTCTCCTCCAGTCCTCTGGAAACGTCTGGGTCACCCACGAGGAGATGGAGAACATGGCCACGTCCACCAAGACGGTGAGGCTGGGCGCCCCGCTGCCGCCGCGCCGTATCGGTTACTGCGCTGAGTGAGCTCCGGGCGTGCATTAACGTGCCAAACCCCAGGAGGGAAGGGGATCTTGGCTGTGTCTCATGTGTCAGCTCGTGGCCAGCGCATTGCACCTGTCTAGAAACCGTCTTTCAGCCTTTAATATCCCAACAATTTCTAAAGCTGGCTTAAAAACCGTCAGATGCATTTGCCTTTGTCAAGCCCCCGTGGATTGTGCCGGGTTTCCAGCACAGCTTGTCCGTCGGTTGTGAGTTAGACAGAAAGGAAAGACAAAAACGAGGGTGATCTCAGACAGATGCATGGGACTGAGACCCACACTGGTCAGCCTGTGCCTAGAGAAGTCACCGTCTAACCTCCCTTGACTTTAGTGTGCCCAGATATTGTCCCCTCTGTCTGTCCTTACCACTGGCTGGTAGCTTGGGGTCCCTCAGGGGGATGTGGCCGTGCTCCTAAAAGCTCCGGGCCCTTTGGAGAGAGGAATCCCTGCTCCCCTCTCTGCAACTTCATGACCCCATGTTCACGTCTCAGAGCAGGGGCAGCATTTTGGCTCTGTTGTGTGAATGAGGTATTTTGTTGAAGCTCATGCCCACTGCCTGGGAACCACAGAGCTTGTAACTGGCAGGTGCCATTTGGGGACAGCAAACTCAGGGTTACAGCAGGGGTTATGGCACTTTCCCTCGCAGGTTTTGCACGTTTGAGAGAAACTAGTTCAAGGTGACAAGGAAAAGCAGCTGCAAAATGGGCAGATTGGGTTAGGCAGCCCCTCTGGGAGCTTGTGATCCATGAGCTGAAGCTTAGATTTCTCTGCATCTGTCTTTGGGTGACCCAAGAGTTACCCATGTTACCCAGGACAGACATATGGGCCTCAGGTCTGTGCCACCTCCAGCCCAAGACCTGTAGATAAAGCCCCATCCCACATCCTCCTTGCTTGCTTGAGAGCTGGGGTGAAGTTTGGGCCCCATGGGGCCGGGTGGTCCCCAGCACCCTGCTGGCAAGGCTGAGCACCCCAGGCCCATCTGGGTCACGCAGTGCCAAGGGTCCCCTGCACTGGCACAGCGCTGCACCGCCGGGAACTGACTTTACCTGTCCTTTCTGTTGACATGCTGCGTGTGGCATGCTTAGGACACAGAGGAAGGCAGCTGGGCACAGGTGAGGTCCCTGTTGCACTTTTTTTTTTGGTGGGGTGGGCATGGGAGGGAGAGACGGACACCACGGGGCACCCAGGGAGTGAGCTTGGGGCAACAGGATTCAGCAAGTCCTGCTTGGAGCTGAGCCTGCACCTGGTGGTTACTCCTCTGAGCCATCTCTTGGGCATGGGATGGTCCTCCTGGGACCTCGCACCAAGCAGTGCCCTTCTCTCCTTCAAGCTGTGACTTTTTTCCTGGGCCATCCTCTGTAAGACACAGTTCTGGTGTTAAAAATCCCCACCCAAGACTGACCTGGGTGGGGGGCAGGTTTCCAGATGCACAAATGTTTAGGTTTCACCTTTATTGGCCCAGAGTTCAGGATACAGAACATTTTCATGGACTGAAAAGGTGGGAGGAAAAAGTCCTGCTTGGTTCCATCTCTTCTGGTTTCAATGATTCTCAATTGTGTTACTTTTCTTCTGGTGGATCTCATTTCATTTTTGGACCCCGAATCAGCTTGCAGTGAAACTGACTGGATGTTTTGCTGCCCCAAACCAACCTTTTATCATTTTGAAATCATAAAACAGAAAGTTTGGTGATTTCTAAAAATCAGTTGGGAAAGCAATAAACTATATCTCCTACTTAGTTGTTTCGACTTTCCTGAATGTGCTTTTTCCAGAAGAAGTTAGTCAGGAAATCCCTTGTGCTCGCCTCTTGGCTGCTGCCCCGTCTCTTTGGGGCACTATTAGGACAAGGACCATTGCCAACAGGACTGTTCCCCCCAGCTCCTTCAGTCCAAATTAGGGTTCATCTCCTCCAGCTCATGTTTAGTCCTCAGGACAGTGACCCCCGGGCTGCAGCACCGACCTGTCACCGCTCTCCTGGGATTATCTGCAGCTCTATCAAGCCCTGGTTTCTCCCTAGTCTGTCCATTCGCTTTCACAGACGCTGGCCTATGGGGACATGAACCATGAGTGGATTGGGAACGAGTGGCTGCCCAGCCTGGGCCTCCCGCAGTATCGCAGCTACTTCATGGAGTGTCTCGTCGATGCACGGATGCTGGACCACCTCACCAAGAAAGATCTCAGAGTGCACCTGAAGATGGTGGACAGCTTCCACCGGTGAGTACCCTCCTTTGGGAGGCCCTTGGGGTGCAGCGCCTGCACGTGGAGCAGAGGATGGGGGCATTGGAGGGATTTTTCCCTGTCTCGGGCAAGCTCAGTGCTGAAGGATGGCACCTGGGACAGCTGGTGTGGGCAAAACAGCTCCTTCAGCAAAACTGGAGAGGAGCAAGCTTTCTTCTGGCTGTGGAACAAACCACATAAAAATAATAAAAAAAAAGGGCTCATCCCATCTGATCCCCACCCTGCGTCCGTGGGGGCTGCCAGGACCCTTCATGCTGGAGCAGCTCCCGTGGGCAGGTTGTCCCTTCTCTCCCCAGGCCCCAAGTATCATTGCTTATATCGAGGTAGTCTCAGACAGGTAGAACAGGGCAAAACTGATGGAATGAGGGATTATGATGAAAGGGAGGGATGTTCCCCAGGTTCTGGCCAAGATTTTCCCTTTGAGCTGTGTCAGTGAGGACCCAGTGCTGCACCGAAGCATCCTTTGGGCACATGGAAAACGAGTGGGGAGGGGGGTCCCTCTGCAGGGTCCCTCCAAGGTGCCTGCCCCCGCGATTCTGAGCCCTCCTGAAGTCTGAGCGGTGTCTTGTGTCCTTGCAGCACCAGCCTGCAGTACGGCATCATGTGCCTGAAGAGGCTCAACTACGACCGCAAAGAGCTCGAGAGGAGGCGAGAAGAGACCCAGCACGAAATCAAAGGTCAGCAGCCACGTACACCCCCCAGCTCTGGGAGGATTGATGGAACTTCTGCCCCTTTCAGATGCTCAGGACACTCCCCAGCTTGCTCAGCCTCCCCTTCTCCTTTGGCTGTCCTGAGATTTCCCGTGCATCTGGCTGCTGCTTAGATTACAACTCATTATTGATAATGCCCCTAATTAAACCAGCAACCCTGGGTTCTTAGGATTAATTTTCACAGTTGCTTTCTGCCTGTTATTTCAACGTTCAGTTTGGCAAATTGAGCTGTTGCTGGCACTTGGGCACGTGGTGTTGCAGCTGGCCTGGGAAGAATTGTCCTGGGATCAGCCTGGGGCTGTGGGGCAGGGTTCCAGGACATCGCCAGGTCCCAACATGACCACGAGCACGGTCTGAGCTGCCCTGGGACATGGCCTTGCTCTTTTGCAGACGTGTTGGTGTGGACCAACGACCAGGTCATCCACTGGATCCAGTCCATCGGGCTTCGCGAGTACGCGAACAACCTCGTTGAGAGCGGGGTGCACGGGGCGCTGCTGGCCCTCGACGAAAATTTCGACCACAACAGCCTGGCGCTCGTCTTGCAAATCCCCACGCAGAACACGCAGGTAGGGGCAGCATCCCCGGGGTGTTGTGGAGGTGGGTGCTGGGCACGGGACGTGGCCGTGGTGTGACTCCAGCAGTGCCACCAACCCCACCGTGTGCTGAGCAGAGCACTCGGGTGGTGCACGGGCCTTTTCTCTGTCATTCTTAGGGTTTATGGGTTGGGGAGGTGTGCTGGGAACTGCTCCCATCGATGGGGAGCGTTCATTTGATGTTATTTTCAGGCTCGACAAGTGCTGGAGAGGGAGTTCAACAATCTGCTTGCATTGGGCACAGATCGGAGGCTGGATGATGTGAGTACCAAACCGCCCAGGCCCAAATCGTGCTGGGTGCCTGTTCTTGTTCAAGAAATAGGATTGACAGGGCCTCAGCTCTCTCCTGCCTTGTCCTGGGGAGTCAAGCAGTGCCTCATAGAATCTAGAGCAATTGCATGACCAGTGGAATAATTCAAAACTAAATTATGTAAAACGTAAAACTGGTTGTGGAGGCAGACGAGGTAGGGTCTTGTGCATCTTTTCTAGTGCTTGGTGGGCTGAATTTGAAGAGGACCCAACTGGCTTTCCTTGCCAGCTGCTTTAATATTGCCTTATAGAGGCACAGATGTCCTGTGCATGACACATCTGTGGCTGGTAAAGCCGGTGGGTTGGAGATGCCCCATGATGCAGACAGAAAGCTGCTCACATTGAGTCACTGAAGGTGGGAATTCATCTAGATCTGTCCTACATCCAGCTTCCTTGCATGAAGTATGAGAGCAGGCCTGGTCAGGACGCTCTTCAGAGCATAGAAACAAGCAGGTTCCAGATGCCACCATCTGTACAAGGTTAGATGCTTCTCTTTGGGTCTTCACTGCGGCTCCCGTGGTGATGTATCCAGGGCATCTTTGCAGGCAGGGTGAAGAGAAGAGAGAGGCAAGCTGGCTCCTATGTGCTTAGCCCAATTTGATCACACACTTCTGCACACTTTGGGGTGGCCTCGGCATGCTGGCACGCACTCAGTTAGGCGAAAGCAGTGCCAGGATCTCACGAGGGCTGAAGGTCCAGGCTGAAGGTCCTGCTGCCCAGACTGCCGGGCTCAAACCCTCTCTTCCTTCCTAGGGCGACGACAAAACTTTCCGTCGAACCCCGTCCTGGCGAAAGCGCTTCCGCCCACGAGATGTTCACAGCATCAACATGCTCAGTGGCTCGGCCGAGACGCTGCCCGCCGGCTTCCGTGTCACCAGCCTGGTGCCCCTGCCACCCCCATCCGCCCCTGCCAAGAAAATGCCCCCAGAAGGTCGGTCACCCCCTTCCCCTCGGGTCCTCTGCCACCACAGGGAACCTCACAGCACGGGTGGGGAGAGGAGAGGGAGAGAGGTCTGCTGGTTGCCTGCGATGCTGAATTCAGCCGGCAGAGCTGTTGTCTGCTGTAAATGCTTCTCCTGGAGGGTTATTTCAGCCCCTTCTCTGCTGTGTGGTTTCTTTGTTTTGAACTGCAGGAACTAGGGTAGGGATCAGGGCCGTGGTGGGCTATGACCTGAGCCAGTCTTGTCCATCTTTCTACTAGTGGCCAGCTTTCTTCTAGTGGCTGAGGTCAAACTTCTCTCCCTTTTCCATCCCATGCCTGAAAGATGCAGTTCTCAGCTGGCCAAGGACAATAAAACCTGGGGCAAAATCCCAACAACTGACAGCCCCCAGATACAGACAGCAGGGTGCTCGCTGCCCGAGAGCAAGGCAGGATGGCACGTGGTAACTTTCCAAATACCCTAGAGCCTTGGGTGAAGGCCAGGCATACCTCTTCCTTTGACTCATGTAGCTTCAGCGCACAGATGCTGCCTAATAAACGTGTTGGTGGGAAGCCGAGGGCTAATTGGGGCAGTCACTAATTTCGTGCTGTGCTCTTTGATTTGCTTCCAGTTGGTGCCTCTGGGTCGCCACGGCTGGAGACCTCCACGGTCCGGACGTACTCCTGCTGAGGATCAGCGTGACGGGAACCAGCCCGGCCCTGGGTACGTGCGAGGAGGACCGAGGCCTCAGCCCTGGGTGGGGACCAAGAGGGGAGCAGGAGGACACGGTGTCCCCCTCTGGTGCCACCCGGACAGGGTGTCTGCTGTCACCACGGTCTGCCTCACTGTGGGGGTGTTTGGAGAGCTCAGCGGTGGCGGAACAGCCTGCTGCTACCTGAGGCTCACAGGACCCTGAGATGATGCAGAAGAGATGCTCAGCATCCTAAGCACATGCCAGTTGTCCAGTCCCTGAGGTCCCCAGGATACCACCCTAAATGTGGGGTCCCAGTGGGGTGAGGGAAGGAGAGTCTCCAGGGACCCTGCTGTGCCCCAGGGCACAGAGCTCCATGCCAGGAGCTTTCCCCACTGACTCTGGCTGGGTTTGTCTGCTTGTGGGACCCCAGACAGAGGCACACCACTGTCCTCATGGAGTCTTTCCCACTTTGTTTCTCAGCACGTCCCCACTCTCCGTTCAGCCACGTGCTGGCTGCCTTTCAGGACAAAGCCAGAGCCCAGCCTGCGCCTGTTCCTCGGCCCAAACCAACAGATGCCGCGGTGCTCCTGCCATGGACCGAAAAGGATGCTCTCCCTTCTGCTTGTGCACCCTGCTGCTTCCCCCGGCTCCCCGTGCCTCCCACCCGTGGCTTTTCTGCCCACCCCACACTGCACCAGCCAGGCTAGAGGTGCACTCACTGGGTGCCAGCTCCATCACTGGTGGAAGCGTGCTGCAACCCATCGGAGATGCGGAGATGCCCCAAAAGCGGGCTGCGATATTTGGGAACGTTTCTCCTGCCTGGTTCACGTTGCCAATATGCCACAGGCTGCTGCACCGGCACACCGGAGCTCCTCCAGGCATCAAGGACACTGCTGCCCACAGGACTCGAAGCCGGGGAGGATTCAGGCTCGTCTTGGTGCGAAAATCCTGATGCTGGGGTGAATGGGCAAGGAGCTGCCCCCGGGACAGGACACAGGGGCTGAGGCCAGTGCCAGGGTGGGCGCTGCGCAGGATGGGGCAGGGACCAGCTGTCGTGGGGGCGAGGAGCGGGCAGTCAGGGCATTTCGGGGTGCTCACACGGCAGCTCTGCCAAGGGCTGCGTGGGGAAGGGCTGGACCACCCCATCCGGCTCGCTGCCAGCCAGGACGGTGCCAGGACCGTCCCTGGGGACCGGGGAGACACAACGGGGGCACCCGGCACCCCGGGACGTGCCCATCCCTTCCCTTCCAGGTGCAGAGGAGATGCTCTCCCCTCCTGCCCCCAGGCTATGGGCAGGGATCGATCCAGGAGGCTCTCAGCTCTTCCCATTTCTCCCCCGTAGGGTAGGATCTCTTCGTCTCCTCATGCCACGTTTGCCTTGTGTGGCCCCTATTTCTGATGTGATATTTATTGATGGCTGGAATGACCTATACTTATCATGTGCTGTCTGGAAGTGCAATATCTGAGAGGCTATACAGTCACGATGTCTTTTCGGTGTATTATTTGCCTAATACAGTATTAAATATTTTTTTAATTTGAAGAGTCGGTGAGCCCTTTATATCGATGCCCTATTTCTTTCGTCATATTATTGGTACTGCATGGACTCCAAACCCTGAATTGGGTCAGGAAAGGATGTATGTGTGTTCCAATAAACAGGATTTTAAAGCAGTGCTGGCTCGAGCCTTCTTTCTAGAGCCCAAATTAAAAAATATAATTAATGTTTGGAGCCCAGAGTTAACATTACCTGCTCCCTGAGTCTTTTGAGGTACAAGATTGAGTCCCAGTTGTAAGGCAGTGGACTCACTGGTCTCCACAGGGCTGATTTGAAGTGTGGGACACCCAGTTCCCATCACTGAGGTCCAAATGGAGCCCTAGGATTTTCTCATATGGAGAACCCCCTAACCGGGGGGGTGGTGGTAGGAGAGCTTTGCACAACACGAAACAGTAGTAAAGGAGGCCCTGAGCAGTTCAAACAAGAATGCCTTTATTTAAAAAAAAAAAAAAAATCCAAATAAGTTAGCAAAAATAATAATTAAAAAAAAAAACACAACAACAAACAAATGGCAACTCCACACAGCGTTCAGTAGAAAAGCCGGCGAGGGCAGCCCGCGAGGTGCCAGCCGGAGAGAGACGTTGGTCAAAGAGCATCTTGGAAAAAAATGAGCAAGCGACCCCAGCACACGCGGTGGCCCCCAAGGAACGAATGCCCCCGGCCGGGGGGACAAAGCCGTGCCCGACGCTGGCCGTGGGGACCAGGGACTGCTGCCAGCAGGGAGCTGCGGCGCTGCCACAACCCCACCTCTGCCCCTTTTCTTTTTCCAGCTGGCAAGAGCTTTTGGCGAAGAGTGGGAAAGGAATCGAGTGGTTTCAGTGGTGTAGTCCACAGCGCCGGAGCGATAAATAGGATTTCCAGTGGCTGGACCCTTCCAGAATCTCATTCCCGCCCCGTTACCAGCTCGGAGAGCCGCCGGGGTTTGTGCTGGCTCAGTTTTGAACCTGCTCCTCCTGGAACGTCACGGCCACGTCCTCTACGGCGATGCTCTCCACGATGGAGGAGAGCGAGTGGAGGTTGCGGTCCTCCGCCGCGTCGTCAGGCAGGAGGTGATCTGTGAAAAGCAGGGGTGGCGTCTTCAGGGGGTGGCAGCGGGACAGGGATGGCTCCTGCTTGGTGTGCAGGGGACCCCGTTACCTCCCCACGTGGCCGCAGTGATTCGGGGACCTGCACCCAGCTCCCACCCTGAGGGCTGAGACCTTCCCCTGGAGATGGCAACGGGGAGTGAAACCTTTTTGGAAATGTTTTTGGTTTTATTTTGGAAAATGAGATTTAATTTTTCGTCTTCTGGGGAAAAAAAAAATAAATTAATATAATAAAAATTTTAAAAATTTAAACAGGTGGATTTGGAAGGGGTTAACTGCAAAACTGAAAATAAAGCAGCAGCTGCACTGGGGACATGGGGAGGGCGAGGTGGTGCAGGGCGGCTACGGGCAGCCAAGCCAGGGGACGACAACAGAAAAAAAAACCCTCCTGGGGTCTGCGGCACCGAACTGCTGCCGTCCAGTTCCTCGGCTCGTGGGGAGCCAATGTCCCATGGGATCAGGCAACGGGAGAAGCCGGAGTGAGCTCAGCACTGAGCCACGGCGGCGCTGGAGGATTTATGAGCCTCGACGGGGCTCATCCCTCCCCGACAGCAGAAGTCTGCGGGGTGGGGAGAAGACAAGGCTCCTTTTGTCCTCCACCCCGAGCATCCCCCAGGGGAAGCTTTGGCTCGGTGACATCCCAGGGCTGTGGTGTCCCCCCCAGCAAGGCTGCGGGACGCAGGGATGAGGCAGGGAGGATCTTACCCGTGGGGTTGGTGCCAAACTCCAGCTGGGTGCTCCACTCGGGGCTGCAGGACGAGCTGCCGGACCCGCACTCGCTGGCTGCCTGCAAGGAGCCGAGATATTGGCTGTGGGGATCTCGCCTCCAGCCCAGCCAAACCCCACCGGCTGCCCCCCGAAACACCCCGGGGTGCCCCCATCACAGCAGCACAATGCCCATGTGGGATGATGGGCACGGCCCTCCTCACCCTGCCTGCAAAGCAGGCGGTGACATTCGGGGTCCCCGGAGACCCGTCAGTGCCAGATGCACCATTAGCCACTGTAAGGGCTGAAAAAAATATTGGGGGGCTCTGGACCAGTGGCCATCCTCTCAGTATAGGTTAAAAAGTGTCTCTTTACCCAATAACTATGACAAAGGGGCTGGAAGCAGATGAACATCCTTAGGCAAAACAGCTTTTTGCTGAAAAATCACCTGAGTTAAATAAAAAATGTCACATGGGCTGGGCGCCCTGAGGCTGTCCCAAGGGGCTTTCTTGCGACGATCTTTTTGCAGTTTGATTTGTGGACTTGGGGCTGAAAAGATTTCACAGAAAAGAGCTGACAGCCTGAAAAATGAGCGCGTTACCCAGCAAAGCTCAGAATTAATTTTGTGTGTGTGCGCGTCTTCATCTTTCAGTCTAGAAGCAGATGCTGGCCTGGGTTAAACTCGAAATGGGGTTTGTGGGAGCAACCCCCAGGACCCATCTGCTGTTTGTAGAAGCTCAGAAATGGAATCTGGCTCTGGGAGGTGGTCGTGCTCGGGTTAGGGGGGACAGGGAGGGCTTCACCTTGCCAGGGCCACCCCGTGGTCACCCAGCACCACGGAGCTGAGCTGCCAAACCTTGCTGGTGAACCCTCAAACCTTGGGTCCCAGCTTGGTCTTGGCTGCTGACACAGCAAGTTCGTTAATGGTTTGATTCATTTTCCACTAAAAAAAAATTGAAATTCTTAAGGATATGATTTTTCTTTTTGCCCAGAATCCTGCATTTTGTGCTCAATATGTTCCCCCTGCCTGGGAGAGCAGCCCACAGGGAGCTGCGGCGATGCAGGAACTGCAGGCACATGTCCTACTTTGGGCCCCTCCATCAGCAGGGGCACGGGGGCAGCCGACAAATCCAGCTGAATTAATCCCCCCCACAAAAAAAAATTAGTTATCTATGTAATTGTAATACCTATGTAGTCTAGATACCTGTATAATGTATAAAATCTATATCTCTGTATGTGCCAGCTGTAGCTGCCTCATCGATGTCCCTGCCTCTCACTTCTAACCACGCCACCTCTCTCCATGCCAGCCATACCTACACCGACGTCCGTAGCTGGGCACTGTCATGCACAAAACCTCAGCATCAGGGATTTTTAAATTTTATTTATTTTATTGTACTTTATTTTATTATTATTATTTTTAAATTTATTTTTAAATTTAATTTAATATTTTATTTTATTTTATTTTATTTTATTTTATTTTATTTTATTTTATTTTATTTTATTTTATTTTATTTTATTTATGTTCCTTTATTTTCCATTTCCCTGTCACATATGCCTCCAGGCTCCCTCCCAAGCACCCACACCACGCTCAGCGCAGTGCCCACCTCCAGCCCACCCTACCCCCATTCCTACAACAGCATCCCCCTCCCTACAAAGGCAGCTCTCAGACCCTTTCCCCGCGCCACCCTGCGCTCCCCAACCTCACACAGGGTCCTGCTCCTGCCCTGCCAGCACCCCGCAGCCCCCACCCGAGGTCCCCCCAATGCCACCAGCCCCAATCCCGGGGAGGGGGTCGCGGCACTCACGGCGGGCTGGGGGCCGGCGGGGCGGTAGCGCAGGTCCCTCTGCTCCCTCTCCTGCTGGTTGAGGGTGCTGAGCAGGCTCTGCAGGCGCTCGATGTACTGGATGGCGCTGCGCAGGATCTCCACCTTGGGCAGCCGCTGGTTGGGGTTGAGCAGGGTGCTGCGCTTCAGCGCCTCGAAGGCTTCGTTCACCTTCTTCAGCCTCCGTTTCTCCCGCAGCGTGGCCGCCCGTCGCCGGTCGATGGAGACCGTCTTGCGCTTGCAGATCTTACAAGCCCAGGGCAGGCATTGCCCGGGGCAGTGCTCGGCCAGGGCCGAGTCCTTTTCCTCCAAAGCCACCCTGCTTTCGGGGCACAGGGTCACCTCGGGCCGCTCGGGGAACGCCGCCGGCTCATAGCCCTGCAGGCGAGAGCCCAGGAAGTTTTCCCCGTCGTAAAACCTCTGGTCCGGGAAAAAGTAAGGGTTGGTCTCGAAGAGCTCCATGGGGGGACGTGCGTGCGGCTGGGGGACGGCTGCTCCGTCTCCCCACGCCAACTGCTTGGTGCCATTTAAACCCCGGCGCTGGCATTAAATCACGGAGATAAATATAGCGGACCTAAAAAGGAAACCTGAGCCCACCCTAAGCTGCTTCCTCGCATCAAAACTTGTCCGTCTGCGGTCGTGCGCTCGCCCTCCCCGCGGGGATTACGCTGCCCTAGGGGGGAGCTGGCACGACGGGACGGGAGGGCAGCTCGGCAAACGGGGGCTTTGTTTGCCCCCGCGGGTGGCACCGGGGCCGGTGGGTGGCTGCCAGCTCCGTCCCGCATTCCGCTGTCATCTGGTCCCTTCAGTTACGGGGTGGCCGGGGTGGGGGCAGCCTCGTGGCCAGCACCCTCACCCCTTCGTGGCCACCCCGTGGCACCCCGGGGTCTGCGCCATCCCCGCGGGCAGAGCCCAGCGCCCCTCAGCTTCTCCCCGTCGCTGCCCCGTGTCCCCCGTGTTACCCACAGGGTGTAAAGGCCTGGTCCTGCTTCTGCTGAAGCCGTGGGGACGCGGAGGAATCCAGCCCTGAGTGGGGCAGTTCCCACCTTCCCCGTGGGGAAACTGAGGCACGGTGATGGGCTTTGTGTGAGCAAGAGCAGGGCACTGGGTTTTTAACCCTTCCCCAGCCCTCCCAGGACTCCAGCAGCATCTCCCCAGCTTTGTCTATAATCCAGAGGGTGTTTTTTTTTTTTTTTTTTTTTTTTCCACTGGGAACGTCAGAAACCATCTCCCACCTCCTCCTATTCCTGCTCCGGGCCAGATTCCAGCCGAGGGATCGGTCAGTGGAAAGAATGTCAGCCAAGAACGGGGCCGACCCTGCTGGGATTTTCCTTCCCCAAATCCCCCTCCCCGGGGAGGCGCATTCCCCGCGCCCACCCACCGGCGCTCTGGCTGACTTTGGGTTCATTTCTAGTCATTTTGGGGCCTGCCATGGTGCTCTCCTCCCAAAGGACATCCCATTGCCATCAGGGGCAGTGATTTCTTCATGGCCAGGAGCCCTGAGACATCCCCAAGCCCTGCTATCAGCTCTCTCGGGCTCTCAGCACTGGGAAATCGCCGTCCCCACATTTTTAGCACCTAGAAAATATCTGCGGTTGCAACAGCAGGGGCTGCAGCCCTGGGTCCAGCACAGCTCCCTGGGCTCAGTCAAAACCCTTAAATACTCGAGAAGGAAAGCAATCAGGTCACTGGGTTGGTCCCTGTATGAGGCAAAATTATTAAAACGGTTCTAAAGGGGCAGGATTCGTCCCTGAGAGCCTGCAGTATCTGGCACAAAGCTGTTAGGAGGGGAGAACCCAAACCAGGCTGAGGAGCAGAGCGCCTCGCTCGTGGGGACCTGTGCTGGGGGCATCCTGCTGATGGGCACAGCCCCGGTGAGCTCCTGGGCAAGGGACACCAAAGGGACCAGCCCGACTCTATGTTTTTTAATTGCCAGAGTGCGTTTGGAGGACGAGGACAGCGGCGGTGACACAGCCAGCCCCGTTGGGCACGTGGCAGGGCCGTGCAGCAGCCCGGCCAAGCATTTCGCACTTCATAAAACAGGGGCAGCAGCGCTGCAGCCGGCGGCGGGGCTTTCCCAGCCGGGAGAGGTGGGGACGAGGCAGCCCCCACGGGACACCAGGGTCACCGAAACCCCACGGCAGGAGAGCCAGGAGGCAGCCTGTGGGCACCCGGCCCTGGGGAGGGGGACTAAAAATGGTGTCACCTGCGATGGGCACGGTGCTGGGGGGTCAGCCTGAGCACCCACATTCACCCCAGCTCTTTTGGGGTGGATCCATGGGGATCCAGGCTGTCACCAAGACGGGGATCTGCCCGTGGTGCTGCTCCTCCATCCCAGGTGCTCTTTGGATGCTCTTTGCCAAGGGTCCCCCTCGTCCTGGGCACAGTGTGGGGGCACAGCGCAGTCTCAAGTGTCCAGCAGGCTCATGCACCCCCATGGATGGACACACAGCCACCATCCCCTCCCTAGCCCCACAAGGGACCCCGGGGGGCTCCTATCACAGCCCCCAGCGCCCCCAGCACCCTGCGTACGGCCCCAAAACCGGGCTGCAGGCTGCGCCCCGGGTAATTCGGAGCTGTCGGGGGCTTAGGGCTCTGCTGCCGGCTGTCAGGTTAGCCCGTGATGGATGGCGGCGGCTGGGACGCACACAAAGGCGAGGCTGTGTGCGCGCCGGGCAGAACGTGCTGCGATCCGTCACGGGGTGACCTTCCCCGGCTGGCAGAGGAGGGGGCCCCCGGCCTCGCGGGGACGGCTCACCCCGTCACCGCAGCCACGAGGCCCGGGCTAAAAATACCTCCCCATTGAGAAAATCTCCGTGAGCAGGGCTCCTCTTTGCTGCTTCCCCAGCCGGGGAGAGGTGCCCGGGGGCTGTTTTGCTGTCCCACCACGGCCAAAGGTCCCGGTGTGCTTTTTTTTTGACGTCCCTAAGCACGGCGCGGCGTGGTGCACGTCCCCGCACTGGTGGTGGGGTTGGCACCGGGGGGCTCCTTCCATTGGAAAAGGCAGAAAGGTTCCCTGGTTTTAGGGCATGTCAAAGCTGGAGGCAGCTCCAGACCCACTGAGTGCAGGCACTGATGGGGAAAAAAGGCAGAGGGCAGCACGGCAGAGAGCACCCCGCTGCGCCACGAGGAGTCCTGCCCCGTGAAGGGCTCTCACCAAAAGGCCACCTCCAGCGGGCCCGACCTCCCCGTGGCCCCCCGGCACCCCGCATCCCCTCTTGCTTTCCAGGCTTGCCCATTTCCCTTCCTGCGGCCGTGACAAGTCGTAACATATTTGGGAGCAGCTGCAGGCGGCGGGGAGATGCTTGGCTTGCTCCCCGCTCCCGGCCGAGGAATGCGGCGCAGACCTCTCCTCCGACACCCGGGATTTCCGACGTGCCTGCTCGCCGGAGATTTGGGATGGCGACAGCTGCTTGGCCAGGATGGGGCCGCGGCACTGCCTGCCCCCTTTGGCCCCATCCCTGAGAGCCGGTGGCTTTGCAGAGCCACGTCTCGGCCTGCTGGGGATTTGGGACCGGTTCTATTTGGCTCATGGGGACGGTGTCCTGCTGCCTGTCCCCATTTAGGATGGGAGCCCTGCAGGCTCCATGCCTCAGTTTCCCCCTCAGGAAATCAGATATTGATACCTCTGGAAGTATAAGGCCCAGCAGGAGCCCCCCCCAACCCCCCAGCCTGTAGGATCCCAGCCCAGGGACCACACTGGGTGCCCTCACCCCCTCACTGGGCAATGCTCTGCCCCACTGCCAGCCCCAAACCTCCTTCATTTCTGCCCCTCCGTGCTCCTCCCTTGCTCCGTGACCCCACAGCCTGGACGTGGCCCTTTCCATTCCCAGCCCCCAGCCCCAAATTGCAGCAGGATGGAGCCCCTCCAGCAGATCCCTGACCAGGGAACCCCATACAACTTCTCACAGGACCCCCCCCCCCTTTAACCCAGGGGCATCTCCAGCACACGAGAGCAGCTCCTCCAGGGTCCGGGATTGTCAACAAGGGGCTGATTTTATGGGGCGGGGGCTCTGGCTGGGCGAGCAGGAGGACAGGTGGGGGTTTGGAGGAAGCCCCATGAATGCGAGGGATTCAGCAGGGACATATGGTGGCCACCCGACCCCTGTAGGGACAGCTGTCTGGGGCAGGGGATGGCGCACGGCCACGGGGACAAGCGCTGGGGACAGCAGCGTCCCTTGGCAGGGGACAGCCCGTGGTGGGGAGCACGGGGGGGGTCCCACGGCGGGGTGATCATTGAGGTATCCCCATCCTGGGCACGTTCCCAGCGTGGCACGAGTGGGGGATGATGTTGTGGGGTCGGGGTCTGGGCTGGGATTTGGGGCCGTGTCTCCCCGCTGCATTTTCCTGCCCCAGCTCCATGGGATGCACAAAAAGGGGCGACCCCCCCCCCCCCAATACACCACGGGGACAACTCAGAGAGTTGGGGGAGGGAGGGCAGTGTGTATTTCCTCATTTTGGGATATGGTGGAAAGGGAGAGAGGTTGGTGCTCCCCCCACCCCAGTGACATGCCAGCGGCGATGCCCCACGACCCAGCCCTTCCGCAGGGGCCTCACCCTACAAATTCCCATCCTGGGGAGGCTCCCTGCTGTGTGCTCCCTGCCTGTCCCCCCCCCCCCCCAGGCTGGTTTTCCCCCTTCCCGGGGTGGGGGGGGAATGCATCCGACACCCCCGGTCCCTCTTGCATGCTCAGCTGTTGGTGTCAGGCCCGGTCAAGCTGCTGCTGGGAAGAGGAGGGGGAGCTGTGGGTTTTGCTTTAGAAATGGGGACAATTTAATCGGGGGGGGGGGTCGAGCTCCTTCCAGTACGTCTAAACCACAAAGCAAAGCCAACTCCTGGTTCCCTATGGGCAAAAATGCATTTTTATTTTTATTTTTATTTTTATTTTTATTTTTATTTTTATTTTTATTTTTATTTTTATTTTTATTTTTATTTTTATTTTTATTTTTTATTTTTTTTTTTGTGCAGATTTGCTGAAACCCGGACTGCTGCAGACCGACGGGAGAGGGCACCAGAAGCCCGGTTATCCGCACAGGATCCGCGGCAGGGACCGAGAGCAGTCGGACCCCTCTGAATCCCCTTATTTTAAAGGGAAGACCCCCCCCCCATACACACCTCCATCCCCAGGACCCGGGGTGCAAACCCCTCGTCCCCGTGCTGAGATTGGGAACCGGGACCTGGGAGTCCCTGGGGAGAAACCCTGGGGTCCGGCTCGGATGAGCCCAGCTATTCATTTCTCACCCCCCCAGGGAGAAAAATCTCGACATTTGTTTTTTCCCGCGGCGTAATGACCCCAGCAGGTGCTTTTCCTGCCCAGGGAGCTGAAAATAGCGCCCGGGGTTTGGCTTCCTCCAGTTCCTGCACCCCTCCCAGGGCCCCGCTCCTCTTTTGGGTCAAAACATCCCAATCCAGGGAGGGGAGGCTCGGGGGAAGCGGGGGGACTTCCCGGAAACCCTTTCCTTTGAGTTTTTTGTGCTTGGCTCAAGGTGAAACCGTCCTGGGAGAGGAATTTTTGCCCTAGGCTCCACGAGCTCCACTTGCCCTCGGGTCTCTCCTGGAGTCATCTCAGCGTCCGCCCCATCAGGAGGGGCAGGAACGTGCCTTGAGGGGGCTGAAACCTTTTATTTCTCCTGCAGGAGCTGTGTCCTCTGCCCCCACTCATGCCCAGGGTCCGTGTCACATCTGCTCCCTTTGGCCCCATCGCCTTTGTTGCTTTGAAATGGAGAAACAGCTTCAGGAGAGGAGGGGAGCTGAAATGCTCAGCCACCGGTGTTCGTCTTGATCTCTGCTATATCAGCAGCATTTATTTAGGGAGCCCAAACTGGGACCTTCACTTTGTCCCTTGGCCCTCGGAGGGGACCCTGGGGCGCACCCCAGTGTCTGCATTGTCCTTTCCCAGTGCTTCTCCAGTGCCAGGTCCCCTCCAAGGCCGGGGGACACACGGAGGTGCACTCGTTCCACCTCCCCATCCCTCCGTGATATCTGGGGCAGGCAGAGCAGACGTGAGGCCGGGTTTCACCTCTTTCATCCTCGCAGGAAAGCACAGGGGATGGGGACACACAGGGGGAGCTTCCTTCCCCTGCTCTGTCCCCGTGTCTCCACCCTGGACACAAGAGACAGACACGGTTGGAAACGGCTGCTCCAGGGGCTGGGGCTGAGCCCTGCTCCCAGGTGTTCTCCAGAAAACTCATCCAGGGAGGAGGGAATTGCTTGGGGTGGCTTCATGCATGGTCCCGTGGGTGCTCAGGGTATCCTTGCACAGAGTACACGCAGCTTTTGCACCCCCAGACGTAGAGGAAATCGCGGATTGTGCACCCAGACGCCTTCAGAACAAGTCTGAGGTTTCTGCCCTGCAATCTGGTGCTCCCACATCCCATCCCATCCCATCCCATCCCATCCCATCCCATCCCATCCCATCCCATCCCATCCCATCCCATCCCTCCTCAACCTTTCCACGAAGCCAACGCCTGCATCCCCCCTCACCCCTTCTCTGCCCCCCAAGACCTATGAGAGCAGTTGGGGTCCCTCAGCACCCCAAGAGCTTCAATAGGAGCCAGATGGCTGGGACCTTTTGTCCCCTGTGGCACTGAAAGGCCACCCTTGGCACCCCAAATCTGCATCACTCCCTTCATGGCAAGGACTGAGCACCGGGGCCACGGGGGTGGCAGCGGGTCCTGGGCATCGCTGTGGCCATTTGCCACATCCTGGGGCACCAAACCAGTGGGGTGATCCCCAGGCCGATCCCTGCACCCCAAACCCTCCCAGCCCAGGGGAGGAAAGGCAGGAGAAGCCCCCGGGGATTTCTGGCAGCCAGCTGTGGGAACGTCCCTCCCGAACTTGCTGGTGTTGTTCGGCGCAATGCAAAAATCACATGTCCTGTGGCAGAGGCAGCGCTGCTCGCTCCTCAGGAGCCGTCCCCCAGGGACAGGGGCTTGGACGCTGTTTTTTCTGGCATTCAGACATTTTGGGTAATGTTTGCGTTGCTCTGGGACCACGGGGAACGGATCCCAGCTGGAAGAGGAGAGGGATCCGGGCAGAAGATGCATCCCCTGCGCTGATAAGGAATTTTCCACATCTTTGAAAGGAATCTGTAGGTTTAGGCACATGGGAAGGATCTGAGCGGCCTTTCCTGCAATATAGGGGAGGTAGCCAACGAGTTTCTGTCCTGATTTCAGTTCTGGAAATAGCACAACTCCAAGAAACCTTTTGGCTTGGGGAGGTTCAAAGGAAACAACACTGGCAGCAGCAGCTCCTCTGCAGGGCTCACGGCCGGTGTCGCCTCCTGAGCCTGAGTGGGGTGGAAGAGGAGATCCCGTGCTGTAGGGTGGTGATGGGGCTGGGGTCTGGAAGTGTCTGAGCAGGGGAAAAGCCCTGCTACCGAAATCAAGAGCTGCCCAGCCAGCTGAGGAAGATGTAAGAGGCAGCTGGAAGCTGAAGCCGGAGGATTTCAAAATAGAAATACGGGGCAGATTTCTAAAGCCAGAAACACAAAATTCAGGAGCAGCAGTCATGGGGATGGGACCTTTCTGAGGGGCTGCCCATGCGAGGGGACAGCTCCAGGAGGCACTGAGCTGGCCCAGCCCGCTCTCCCCAGCTGCTTCCCTTCATTGCTGCCATTCCTTCACCTCCTTTTTCCCCTTAACCCAAATCCTCATCTTCTGCCACCCCTATGGAATGGGGGAAGGGACAATGGCTGGTATCCAAAGCCCACCACAGCCCCAGGCCTGGGGCTGACCCTGGGGTCTTCCACATACAGCACCCTGCTTGGCTCTTTATCCCCTCCCTAGTATTTCCCCCAAGACTGATCAGAAAGTGATCGCACCATCCTGGGGGGCCCAATAAGAGATGAGATTTCAGCCCCTCGTTCATCTTTTGTAGCAAAGCAAGACTTGCAGAGGCCACATTTTTCTTTTTATGCTTTCCTCCTTTTTTTTCTTCTTCTTCTTTTTTTTTTTTTTTTTTTTTTTTTTTTTCCTCTTCTGGGAAGCTGTGGTTCTGCCAACTCTTTGCCCCGGAGCGAGCTGTCATCGCTGCCTGCACCGCAGCGCTCACACCCCCGGCTCCTCCTCTCCGGGCACGGCTCAGCAAGCACCATCCTGCCCCGACACGGGCCGCTTGGAGTGAAAAGAGGAGCTCTTCCTACAGCTCCCGGCTCGCTCGAGGGCTGGCCACGGAGGCCAAAGGGGTTTTGCAGTCCTCTGACTTACGGCAGTGGAAATATTTAACCCCCTTCCGCGCTGCTCGTGATGCTGAGCCTGCTGGAAAGGGTGCGCAGGAATAGCTCTTGGCTGGTGGCCTGGCCCGATAACGCTCAAGGGGCTCCCTGGGGATTAAAATAGGTCCTGCACGTGGTGGGGGAGATACGGCAGCGAGGAGGCAAAGGGCCTGGGATGGGGTGCAGGGAGGGCCAGCGAGCCGGCAGACCTCTGCTCTACCCCGCTGTCGTGCCAAGGGCACCACTGGCGGAGAGCTCGACGGGTTTTGGCACTTCGGGACTTGTTTTCCCTTCCATCGGGTGATGTCTCAGCAGTTTCTCCTGCCAGGTTCAGGCTGGTGCCGGGAAAGCACAAAAAAACCCTGTGAGCATCCTCCCGGCTCCCAGAAATAGGGATTTGTGCGCCCCAGCTCCCCAGCCCCGCTGCAAACCCCCTGTAAAATGGGCTGCAGGGCTGAGATGTGCCTGGTGGGAAGCGTCAGTCCCCGGGGAAGCAGCCGTCCCTCCGTCCGTCCTGCAGGGCTGGGTGCTTCCCAGCAAAATCTGGGAGTCCCGTGAATCGGTGGCAAGCTCAGCTTCTGTAGGCAAAAACAAGCCTTTGCAGTGTAAAAAAGAGCTTGAAAATGTGGCCGGCACATGACCTTCCCACTCCAGATCCCAAACAAAAATGAAGGGACTTCATACTTGGAATGGTCTCCTGGGAATTCTCTCTAAGCTGTGTCACAGCTGTTGAGCATCTGCTGCAAGTCCCGAGCGCTGCTGGGGATCAGCGCCCTGCAAGGCCTCCAAATGGCTTCCCGGGGCCGTGCACCCCATCAGACGGCATTAAAATAGGGGACGAGCCCGGGAGCAGCCCCGTGTCCCCAGCAAAATCCCACCAGGGCCCTGTGTCACACGGGGACGGGTGACCCCAGGGCAGGCGCTATGGGTGAGCATCGATCTGCGGCACCTCGGCACGACAGAGGCACCCTTGGAAAAGCTTTGGTTGTTCCCTTTGTTTGCTTCTTCTTTTTCTCCCTGTGCCAGCCTGTCCGGATCCACCAGACCGTGGCATTTGGGGTCATCCTAATTAATATCTCACAGAGACGTCATCCCACCGAGCACACAGCCCTGTGCTGCTGGCACCGGCCACGCTTCTGATTAACTTCCCTAATTAAGAGGCCCCTTTCCATGACCAGAAGGCCTCTGGGCTAGCCCCTGGAATTGAAGAGGCAGAGAAAACCTCAACATCTCCTGTGCTGAGCACCCACGATGGCAGCTCGGGGCTGCTCTTCCCGCAGGGAAAGCGAGGCAGGAGGGGATCCGCAGAGAAGCGGTGGGAGGAGAGGAGCTCCCCACGCCCCGACTCGCCTCCTGGGTGCTGCTCCAGCACGCCAAGCCCGCTGTGCATCCCCTCCCATGGCAGCCCAGGTTTGGACCTGTCCCCACAAGCCACGCCGTGCCTGTGTCGCCTTTTTGCCCTCCCTTGTCCCACCTCGCTGTCTCTGCGGGCATCTGCCCAGAGTGGCCTCATCCAGCGCTTCCTCCGGCTTATCACGACCCATCGCATCGCTTGGGTTTCTCCTTCCAAACCCCAGCAAGAGCCTGGAAGACCTTGAACAACCTGCTGGGAACCTGATGTTCACCACAAAATTGCATTTCATGGTTTTTGAAGGAGCCTCCAACACAAGCCCCAGCCCGGTTTCCGGAGGGCGACCTGGAAAGGGCGAGCAGCTGACGCCACGTCCGCCGCGAGCGGGCTCTGCACAGCCACCTGCAACAGCCAGCGACCACATTTGCTCATTCAATATTTGCAGCCTTTGCCAAAGCCCTGAGAAATTTTCCTGGGGCTGGCAGGAGAGCTCTTACCCACCTCCCTTTGGCGCGCTCCCAGCCATGCGGCTCATTTTTGGCACAATCTGGGCTTTTTTAGGGGCGCTGCTAAGATTAGGTATGCTGGGGCGCAAATCCGGGGAGGGAGAGCAAACTGCCAATTCACTTAGGAAAAGGAGTGGTTTTTAATCGCAGTGTTTGGGGGATTTGCATACAATTAGGCCGGGACTTGCCCGCATTTGCTTCCGCATTTCACTCCCGTGATGAACCTGCCGGTTTTCCTGCTCTGCTCCCAGCCAGGGGCTGATTGCAAGGACCTTCACCCTGGGACACCGGGGGGCTCGGGGGCTTGGGGCTCACCGGGGATGCCCCAGCTGCTCCCAGCACCTCGCAGAGCCCAGTGCTGGCTGTGATAACCAGGGGATCCCCTGGGTGCTGCCCTGCTCCATGATCCATGTGCAGGGGGACCCTTTGGGGCTGGATGGGGCCGTGCACCAGGCGGGTCTGCCCCACGTCACCTCTGGCTGCAGGCTGAGCCCCGCAGTGGGATAACGGCTTCCTCCCGGTGGCAGAGGATGTGAGAGGAGAGATGCGCAGCGAGACGCAGCCTCCCATAAATAGCACAGTGTTTATGTGAACTCGCCATCCCCGGTTTATTTTTCTCCCTGCAGAGCAAACAGATCTTTTAAATCCGTATAAGCTCTCCTTGCCCTGCCACTGGCACAGCTAAAGTGTCCGAGGTGGCACATCACCACGGTCCCCAGATGGCCACCAAGTGCTTGACCCCAAACCTGGGCCAGCTGCCCCGTTGGTGGTGGTGAGGGAGAAGCCCCTGGGCCACCAGCTGATGGAGGGGTCCAGCACTGGGTTCGTGATGTCCCCACAGCCGTCCCCATCCCCACCTGGGCTCTGCAGGCTCGGATGGAGGAGAAGGTCATGGGTCAGCCCCGAGGGACAGCTCCAGGCACCGGGACACCTCTCACCAAGGTAGAGCAGAGCAGCAGGGGACACATCCAGCCCCACGTCCCACCAGAGGAGGGACAAAGGGTGGGGAGAGTCTCAGATGCGTTTGGGGAGAGTCCCACTGCCCCGAACACGAGCTCACAGCCGGTCCCAGTCCCTGCAGCACTCTGATAAACCAGCCCAGCTCGCTTGCCCTCTGCCCTTCCCACTGTCGGGAGGGTGCGCAGCCCCCTGCACCCTTGGGTGCCCCTCTGAGGGTGCCCTGGGACTCAGCCCCGAGCTCCCTCAGCGCTGATTCGGGGTGAGCCTGGGGGCAGCTCAGGCACCCCCTGCGGCTCCCGGTGCCATCCTGGTGCCGAGCCCGGGGGGCAGCGGCCGCTCCGTGCCCGGTGCCCGGCGGCTCCTGGCTCTCTCCGGGCCGGCTCCGGCTTCTCCTCCCCACCTCCGGCTCCGGCTCCGGCGCCTCCCCCGGCTCCGGAGGCTGCGAGCGGGACCCAGCCCGTTCCCCCACCCTCGCCGCTCCCCCATCCCAAGCCCCAGCAGCCCCAGATCGGCTCGGTCCCTCCTTAAAACCCCGCGGGAGCCCCCCCTGTGATTCTCGGTGCCGGCCGGGAGCCGAGCGGGGCCGGGCACCGGAGCCGAGGCGGAGCGGGGCGGGCGGCCCCGAGCATCCCTCCCGCCGCCCCCAGCATGGCCCCCGCCCTGCCCGGCGGCTGAGCACCTCCGTGCTGTCTCTGGGGTCGGGGAAAAACCCCAAAGAAGCCCCCCCCGAGGCCGCCGGACACGGTGAGGAGCCGCTGCGGAGCTCCCGGGGGGGGACGCGGCTGCGGAGCGCAGCGGCAGGCGGCGGGGCCGGCACCGAGCGGCTGCTCCGGGGGGGTCGCTTCGGCCGCACGCTTCTGGCAAACGGCCCCGAGGGGCGGCCCCGAGGGGGCGGCCGAGCCCCCGCGGCTCCCCCCTGGCCGCTCGGCTCAGCCCCGGGCTGCGGGAGGGGAGGGGGGGGCCGGGGAAGGACGAGCCCAGGGGGGCGGGTTGGAGAGGGGGGGGGAGCCGGAGCGCCGGGGGCCGGCACAAGCGGAGGTTGTGGTTTGTTTGTTTGTTGTTTGCTTTTTTTTTTTTTTTTTTTGCTTTTTTTCTTTCATTTCCCACCTCCCCCTCCACGTCTCCCCCCCCCCCCCGCCGCAGAGGCTCCGTCCCGGCTCGCAGCGCCGCCGAGGATGTCAGTCGCTGATCGCCTCCCTCTGCCTCTGCAGGTGACCGAGGGACCCCAAAAGGAGCCGGGAGGGGACGGGAGCATCATGGCACACCCCGTCTCGGCTTTCCAGGCTGCCTACATCTCCATCGAAGTCCTCATCGCCTTGGTGTCCGTGCCGGGGAATATCCTGGTCATCTGGGCTGTGAAGATGAACCAGGCGCTGCGGGACGCCACTTTCTGCTTCATCGTCTCGCTGGCGGTGGCTGACGTGGCCGTGGGGGCTCTGGTCATCCCCCTGGCCATCATCATCAACATCGGACCGCAGACGGAGTTTTACAGCTGCCTCATGGTGGCCTGTCCCGTCCTCATCCTCACCGAGAGCTCCATCCTGGCGCTCCTGGCCATCGCCGTGGATCGGTACCTGCGGGTGAAGATCCCCGTCAGGTAGGACAGCGTGTTGGGAACGGGTCCCGGGTGGCTGCTGGGGAGGTTCAGAGGCAGGGAGGATGCCCCAGGCTCTCCGAGAAGCAGCAGTGCCAGTTTGGCTGCAGCAGTGATCGGGATGGGCTTGGCCACGGGGGTCCCACAGCCTCCGGTTGTTCTGTTTTGGGGGTGCTGGGGGTGGTCGTGGGGTCCCCACATCCCACCCTGTGAGGTGCCCAGGAGAGACAGCTCTATCCTCAGCTCAGGTTTCTCCTGGCAAGGTGGGGACCAGGACCCTGGCACTGACAACCTCAGGGACCTGTTGGACGTGGCTCTGGGGCTTGCAGGACAGTGGTGACAGCCCGGCATGTCACTCCTCTCAGCAGTGAGCCCTGGCTGTGAGGCTGCCCCACGGATGACTCCTCTCCACGTGTCTTTCC
Source organism: Netta rufina (assembly GCF_964035555.1). Taxonomy (NCBI): domain Eukaryota; kingdom Metazoa; phylum Chordata; class Aves; order Anseriformes; family Anatidae; genus Netta; species Netta rufina. Next base: position 3,210,358 of record NC_140150.1, read on the forward strand.
CCTTCTCATCACCTGTATCTTCTGGGAAAGCCGAGCCCACAGCAAATACCTGGGGGACACACTTTGTTTTAACTCCGTTGCTCCAGGAGTGAAAATTTAACTGCTTTAGCTCCCTGCCCTCTGGTGTGGAGCTGGGGAGCTGTGGTGGGACTGGTGGTGTCTGGGGGCTGGATGGGATGTGACAGCCACGTCGGGGCCACTCGACGGTGCACAGCCTTGTGTAAACACAAAGACACCCCCCTGAAAGACACCAAACCTCCTTGTGCTGGGTGCTGCCAGCAGGAGCAGAACCCTTCCCAGGGCAGGAATTGCTTTTCTGGGGCAGGAGGCAACTGCACCGGGACCAAGTGGCTGCTCAGGAGTGCTCGTAGTGCTCAGATCCACTGGATCCACAAGGATCTGTTGCTTTGGTGTTTTTTTTTGTCATTCATCTGGGGCTGAGAGAGGCTGTTCAGGAAAGGAGCGTAATCCAGAGGGGCGGCACAGGATAAAAACACGGCCCCTGCTCACCCCCTCCCCGCCGCACGCAGTTTCGCAGGCAGCTCCCGACTTCCTCCCCAAGTGTGATTTTTCCCAGCCTGAAAAATCCTCATCTCCCAGCCCGACGGCGTACCATAGCGATTCGCACCCTGTCACCACTTTAGTTTTTTTTTTTTTCGGTCCTTCTGCATCCCTGGTGCGGTGGGGACAGGTTCAGGTGTGGGAGGACTGTGGGTTTATACATAGCAACGCTGCCGAGCTCGTCTGTCTCTTCTTCCTACCAAATTCAGCCTCTTTCCTCCTTCACTCCCCCTGAGCATGCAATGGGCCTTTGGGGGGAGATTTCTGCTCTGACTCCAGGCACTTTCCTGAGAGCAACACTAAGTTAAAGTCCTCCGTACTGCGTATAGCTCGGGCAGGCTTTTCTCATGCAATATTAACCCTGTATTTTGTCAGCCTGTTTTGTGCTCTACCACTCAGCACAGTGAGATTTTGCTACGGTTCACACCCTTCTTTAATATTGAATAACTTCATGGCCTCGCCAAGAAGTGCTCAGCTGCGCCAGCTCTCCCGTTCGCTCGTCCCTGGATGTTTCCTGGACGTTTCCTTTCGTGCCTATCACGAATTCCTGGCAGTTGGCAAATGCAGTTGATGTAGTTGATTTTGTGCCCTAGACAGAGCAGCGAAATATTAGAAATGACAAACAGGACAGAAAATGCTGCTAAAGAATATTTCCTGAATCTGAAATGCCCAAATTTCTCCCAAGTTCTTGTTAGATGTTAAAAAAAAAAAAAAGGTACTGAAAGATTTTGATGGCACTGACAGCTGCTGTCTAGCAGAGCTCCCTCTCAGCCCACCACCTTCACATTTCGGGCTCCATGGCCGTGTCTCCATGGAGGGGACCGATGGGGGAAGCAGGACAAGGGGATGCCTGCCCCGTGCCCCCATGTGTTTTGCAGAGGTGGCCGGCAGCGATGGGGAGCAGCAGGCAGAGAGGCTCCACGTGGCCCCGCTCCATCCTCATTCCCCATCCTTGTGCCATCACCATTCCGGGGTCCCCTGGGGGTGCTGCTTGCATTTTGGGAGCCCTGAAGGAAAGCACAAAGGTTCCCAAGTCCCCGTCACGTACTGGCCACCTGGGCTGAGCAGACAACAGGGCTGTTGGCTGCGGAGAGTTGTCTGAAGGAGAAGCAAAGTCACCGCTGGGCTTCCCGGGCTTTCTATTTAATTAGGTAGCTGGGGCTGGAGGCGCAGCTTGGCAGGGAGGGGGAACACGGCGCAGCGCAGCCCGGTTCCAGCTCCTGGCTACCCACACACACCCGGCCCCGGAGCCACAAGGGCTGTGCTTTCATCCAGCAAAAGTGGACCCGTCCGCTCCCCACACACCCTGCAGACAGTGAGCACTGGGAGCTTTGGTGCCCTGGAGGTGGGTGTCTGATGGTGTGGCTGAGTCTTGAGCAAATCATGCCCCGGGATGTTTGTAATGATGTGGGTGATGCCTGAGCACCCACAGAGCTTCTGCTCCATTTCAGGAGTCCTCCTTGTTCCTGGGGCCCTGCCCCAAGCCCCGGGGTAACATCCCTCTTTCCTGCTGGGGTCCGGAGCAGGCTGCATCCCCCAGTGCACCTTTCCTTGACTATGTGGGGATGCAGAAGCATTGCTCAAGTTTAGCAGAGGGTCCCAAGCTCCCAGCCCCAACAGGAGCCTTTCCAAACAGCTGGAAACCACCTAAAATAGGCTCGCTGCCTTCATGCTGGCGGAAAACCTCACATCTCCCCTCTCGCATCCTTCCTCCCCTCCCGGCGGTTAAGCGGCACCCGCGGCGTGCTGCCTCCCCTCGCCGGGCACAGCGGGGTCCCCAGCCCAGACCATGTTTTCCCCTCGCAGCCACACTCAGGGAAGATGAAACGAGTTCAAAGGGAGGGGAAGCAGCCGGCCAGGGGCGTCCGGCAGGAACCGGCCCCCGGCATCCCCGCGGCGGTGGCCAGAGGCAGGATGCAGGAGGGGACGGTGCCGGAGGGATGTCTGCAGGGGGATGGAGCTCCTTTAGCGCACAGCTCTGCTCTGAGGCTGATTGAGGGTTCTCTGCTCTGCCCTGAGGTGCTGTGTGGGGTTTTTTTTGGAGAGGGCTGGGGCAGGAGGAGCTGGAGGTCTTGGGACGTGCTGAACTGCAGCCCCCTTGACCAGGGAAGCTGGAGGCAGGGACACAGCCTGGTTCCATCCCAGGGCTTCCTGCTTCTCTTGGACCACCAGCTCTTTCCTCAAATGGCTTAAAACACATGCCAGGAAGAGAAAACCGGGGAAAATTTGCTGGGAGAGAGAGCCCTTGCACATGGGGGGCCACCACCCTCCTTGCCCAGACCCCAACTCCCAGGTGTTGGGGCACCCCGAGGAGCATCCCACCAGCGCAAGCCGCGTGTGCATTTCTGCAGGGTTTGAGCACATGTGTGAGGCTGCAGAGCTGTGAAAATTAGATCAAACCAGGCTGGAAATTGCTCGGAAATGAGAGGCAAGAGCAGAGATGGGAAGCTGTGACACAGCACGGGGAGAGCCCAGGGTGGAGCAGGGTCTGCGGGTGACTCTGGGGACAGTGCTGGCACCCTGCGCTGTTGCAGAAATGCCCTGAGCCCTAGGAGATAAAACAGCTCAGGGACAGCAGGAGCATCTGGGCCTGGAGCACAGCTCCTGCAAGCGAGGAGGACTTGCAGGTGACCTGCAAGCCTTTGGATGGAGCTGGCGGTGCAAAGGGGGAGCTTCCTCCCACTTGACCCTAGGTTTTCCAGGCTCCTGCCTGAGCTCCGGCTCGTGTCAGGATTGCAGTGCTCTTTCCCCTTCTCCCCGGGCCTGCCAAGAGCCACAGGCGTGGGGCCAGCTGGGGCTGGGTCACAGGGAAGCTGGGGAAGGCGCCGTCACCCTCGGCCAGCTGGGGCGCGGAGCAGGGAGCGTGGCCGAGCCGCTGCTTTCCCTTCTTCCCCCCACGGGGAGTTCATGGGGGATCCTGGCAGGATGGCTGGGGGCACCCCACTGCTGTGGGAGGGGGGGCGAGGGAGGCATCGAACCTTGCTTTGGCCCAAATTCCCGGGAAATGGGAGCACCAAAGCACCTAAGGAAGGCAGGAAATATTTTTCAGTGCTCCCAACTCTTAATGCTGGGAAGTCTCCCCGGATATTTGGGCTCTGGGGGGCAGCAGATGTGCCCAGGGTGCAGACGGAGAGGTTCTGTGCCAGGCTGGGGTGTGCGGTGGCCCCAGTCCCTGCGGGACCTGCTCCCCTGGAGATGATGCCCATGGATAGGGGAGTTATCAAACCTCAGAAGCAATATTTCAGACTGTTGTAAGGATATCAGACCAGAGCAATGGGTTGAAATTAAGATAAAGAAACGTATGCTTCATCTGAGGGCAATCTGCTACCGAGCCGATGTGTCCCACGTGTCCCTGGGGTGGCAAGGGTGACCGGAGATGGCTCCAACCAGCCTGGACAAAGCAGCAGAGGATATGTGAGGGCAATGGTGAGTGATCCTGCCCAGCCAAGCAAGTGAGTAAACCAAACCGTGGCTCATCTGAGGCTTATTTTTAAATTTGGAGGAAAGGTTTCAAAAGCATCCAGGTGACTCAGAGAGGGAGCGGGAGCTTGGAGAGCTGCAGGGGGGCTCTCGTGCCCGGGAGTTCATCGAGGTTTCTTTCACGCTGTTAGTCAACGAAAAGGCATCATCCATTTTACAAAAGCAGGCTGCATTTCTAAGGAAAACACTCCCATTTTCCTAAACCAGAGAAGTTTGGGGGACTGACAGATCTTTGCAGCCACCTCTTTCTCAAAGCAGTTTTGTTCCAGCCCTTGCTGCCTTCTGCCAAGCTTATTTTTAGCAGACGAGGGTGACCTGCAGCAAGCTTCATGCGCAGGGAGCAGGTAGATCAGAACCAAGGGTGGAGGAGAAAAGGCAGAAAACACAGCCTGGGACCGGCTGCTGGAGACCTGGGGCTGTTTCCAAGCTGTATTTTCCAGACCCCCCCAAGCAGCTCAGCGTGTGGGTGCTAAATCAGAGCAGACGTTTCACACCGAGAGCTCTGCTTACACCCGAAGGCACGGATGTGCCGTGAGGGTCCTGGACCCGGAGCCGGACCCTTGCACAGCTGAAATGGGCAAGGATTTCCCATCGGGTTATATCAGCCGTAGATCCTGCGAGTAGCCGGGTGAGCCAGTGTGCAGCACGGCTCTGTGATCTGCAGAGTAACTTCCAGCCGAGCGCAGGCTGTCACAGATCTTCCCTCGGCGAGGGGACGTCTGGATCAGGCTCGCTGGGAGCACGCGCAGCTGCTGCAGCAGCACCACGAGACGCCTGCTGACAGCCCCAAAATCAGGTCACTCGAAAAAAACACAGACGCTGCGGTGCTGGCCAGAGGGGAGCAACCTGGGCTGGAAGCAGTGTTCCCAAATCCTCAGATTTTGGGGAAAAATAAGCTTGGGTTTTTGGATGTGCCCTCCTCGGAACGTGGCAAGGGTCCAACCGTGGGAGGCTTCACGCTCAGCAGTGCAGAGGGGAGGGGGGCAGAGCAGGGATGCTCTGGGTTTGATATTTGGGGTTATTCCCAAACTTTTTGGGCTAAAAGAGCAAGGGGAAGTGTGTGGCTGTTGGAAACCCTGGATGGGCACACGGGGCAGCAGCACTCCACCTCGTCCCAGCCTCTGAGCAGGGCCAGATGCAGTCCCCGTGCCGGGCAAGCTGCCCATGGGATTGTTTCGCCCTGACCCCGATAGCTGGAGCCGACATCTGTCTCCTGGGCAGAGCTTCCCTCTGCAGCATCGTTCTGCAGGGAGATGAGCAACACGCAGCTCCCTGCTGGTGTTCGCCACCTACACACCACAATCACACTCGGGGAAGATTTTCATTATTTTCCTTCTGATTTCTAGTAATTTTGAGGTTGGAACATAGACCCTTGGCAATGCAGCACCAGTAGATTTGAAAGCTTGTTCCCAGCAAGGGCAGCAGTACATTTACAGGCAGGGAAACTGAGGCACAGAGCAGTGCCGTGGCTTGCTCAGGGTGACCCTACCAGGCGGGAGGTCTGTGGTATGATGGGTCCGTCAGACCTATGGTAGAGCAGCAAAGCCCCCAAAACACCGGGAACATGCAGACGGTCTCTGTCACACTTCCAGCAGCCCCACCACACGCTTTGGAGATGGCTTTCCCTTTCCTGGAGCGACTCGGATGTTTCCAAGGGCAATGGGTTGGTGGAGGCGGTGATGACGCACACCGGGGCTCGGTGTCCAGTGCTTTCCAAGGACCCCACAGAGCTGGGGCAGAGAAGACAAGTGAAACTCTACAGAAGGAGACTCTGCCAAGGCCCAAGCTGCTGATTCAGCCAGCCGGGTGCCCGCCAGCCCAGCCTGGCCCTGCAGGCAGTGTGTCAGGAGTGAGTCAGGGACCAGCTCACCCTGCTGTGCGCCGTCAGCGTGGCCAGCTGGTGCTGGAGCCAGCTCCAGGCACGTCGGAGTCTTCTGATGGGGTCCTGGTCACCTGGTTTCATAGAAATAATCCCACCTCTGCTCCATGCAGGGGGTAGAGCAGAGCCCTGTGACTCACGGGGTGGGCGCTGGGCGTGTGGGTGGGCTCGGGTACCGCTTTGCCACCAGGCTGGCACCAGCCTCCTCCACAGCCATGGGCTGGTCTGGGTCATTGCCCAGCCCTTGGCACCTCTGTGTGTGGTATCTGCCATGCTCTGGTCGGCCACGTGCTGTGGGGTCACCACCAGCTGGGCCACCCTCAGCTCCTCCTGCACCCCAGGGTGCACCAGAGCCTTGCTGCCCTTGCCCTTCATGGTGTTAGGATGAGCGTAACCCTGTCAGAAGATCCAGCTTGGCTCTGTTGGCAGCACAGCCACCCAGCTGCCAGGGCAGGCGTGTGGCTCTCGCGCAGGACGTCCAGGCAGAAGAAAGAGCAATTGATGCTCTGTAAGATGGGCACAAAAAAGCCCCAGAGCCAGCAGGGAGCCCTGCGGAATAGCAATGAGCTGAGCATCTCCTGCTGCGCCACTGCCCAGCCCTGCTGCAGCCTGCCCAGGCACTTCCCAACCTGAGGGCAGCCAAATGGGAAGGTCTGGGGCTGAGGAGATGTTGGTGATGACAGTCACCAGGAGAGTGTCACCATCAGCAGGAGTGTAAAATAACCCTACAGGGGTGGGCTCCTCCTTCCAAAAAAAACAGAAGCAGGGCCATATTTGTGATGGGGGACAAACTGCAGAGTAAGGATTGGATTTGGGGACACTGGGCAGGGCAGAGCAAGATCAGATGCTGGGAAGTTTTGTGGTGTCCGGGTTTCCTTTCACTGCACAGAGCCTGGTGGGACCCAGCAGCTCCTGCTTGTGTCCTTGTCCCGTCTCTCGCTGCCTTTTCCATCCTCCCCCATCCCATCCCTGCCTGGTTCCTGCATGGGCTCTGACCCCAGCACTGAGCCTGGAGCAGTGCTGGTTGGTCTGGTTGGATTTTTGCTCTAATGAGAACATACAAAAAGGAAGGGGATTTGGCCCCAAGCACTGTTCGCTTGTCTTCCTCTCCAGCCCCCAACTGTGCTATCCCTGAGACTGACCGTGATGCCCGTGTGTGCAGAACCCTGGGTGCCAGCGATGTCTGAGCAGGAATGCAGGGACACGGGCAGGGAGGTGACATCCCCTGGGTCACAGCCCCGGTGACAATAAGACCTTTCCATCAAAGGAGGGCCAGGCCTCAGAAGGCTGAGGACTCTGGGGCAGGGCTGCCTGTTTGCCCTCTCTGGGCCATTCCCCATCCTGCATGCAGAGATCAGGATGATTTTTCTTGGCCTCCTTTGAATGAGGGAAGTGCCAGCTCCTGGCACCAGGGATGCTTTCTCATTCAGCTCGGTTCATCTTGCTTCGCTTGGCATCTCAGAGCCCCCCTCTGCGACTCAGTTTCCCCATCTGTTCGCAGAGGGAGTGATGCTACAGACTCCCGGAAAGCACCGAGAGGCTGATGCTGAGGAATGCTGCCTCAGACACAGCCAGAATTAGCACAGGCTTACAGCCTGAATTATTTCTCTTTCTTTTCTGCATTGGTAGCAACACGCGGTGACTTCAACCCTGTAGCGTGCAGAAACGACAGGTTTATTTCAGCAGGAGTGGCTCTGTGTGCCTGTGGCACCGAGTGGTCAGGACTGTGAGAGAGCTGATGGCACAGCCTGCGTCCAGATGGACGAGGCAAAGGTTGTGCAGAGCTGGGCGGACACTCACGTGGGTTTACTTTAATAAAGACCAGCACTCGTTCCCACGATGCTCACAGCTTCAGCAGTGCGGATGCTCCATCCTTGTAGGGCCATCCCCTGCACTAATTGCTGCTGGTCCAGCCCCAGCAAAGCACCTCTGTCTCCAGCAGCCTGGGAAGCCTCTTGCACAGACCGTGCACTGATCCTTGAGCACCGAGGAGAGGGGACGCTGTGTCCCTTGCAGGCTTCACAGCAGTCCTTGTGCACGGGGAGAGCTGGATGCTGCCTGGCCCACGAGTTCTTTAAATCCATGCCCTGCACCAACCAGGCTGCCTGAGCAGACCCAGGCTGCATCTGCCCGCTGCTCCTTGCCTGGATTTAATTGCCAGGGTAATTAGGAAGATGCACGGAGTGTAATTTATGTCCAGCTGATGCATTTTGCTGCAATTCCTGGTCTCGGGTCTTGGTTCTTTCTCTCTGCCATCCTGATGGAAATACGGAGCTGTTTCCTTCCAGGCAGCAAGGTCAATCGGTTTTCTCCCAAGGGAATAAATCGTTGTTTAAATCTGAAGGAAACGAGATTTAAATAATAGAGTTCAGATTTGCTTTGCACTTGAACTTTTTGTTTGTTTTCTTGGTGAAAGATCGATTCTCTGCGGTGAGGGAACATTTGATTGTGGTGTTAACTGGAGCCTCCACTTTCAATTTGGCGTTTCATTTGGCTGGTCAAGATACATAGATCTGCATGGGACAGATCCATCTCTACATAAATAACCTTATGGCTTAACACATACGTAGTCCTTCCCTCCCCTCTCCTGTTTCTCTGATGTTGCGGAGGGGTGAAATACACAGATTGTACCCATGATTTGTGGCAAGTTGCATTTGGACTGAAGATAGAAATTAGCTATAGCGCAAAATGGCATCTTGGAGACAGTTTTCATTAATTGAAAGCACATATAGCCAACTCATCAGCAAGAAAAAAAAGAAAAGATTAATTAATCTGACTGCTTTTCGTATTTGAAATGGAGCTTTTAAGCAGGGGAAATTTGCACTGTATAGAAGACGCTGAACTGGTTGTTTGGGGTTACTGTGTCCTCTGAGGCTTAGAAGCAGTAGATCTCATCGGCTCTCCTAATTCTCATTTAGACATTGGGTGGAGAAAACAACCTCCCCTGTTTTGCAAACTTCCAGCCAATTTTTCAGCCTTGGTTGTATTAATCTTTGAACTAGGCGAAGTGCACGAAGGGAAATGTTCCCTTTGCAGCGACAAATTGTGCTGTAAGGATCCCGGACAGCAATAACAAGTTGTAGCCTAAGAAACCAAAGAGTTTGGTTGTTGACTGCAAAAATCAGTCAGGAGTTGGGTCAGCAAGCAGAAGTGCGAAAACAAGAAATTAAAAGACAGCCGATACTAATCTCTTGTTCCAGCTGTAATTTAGGATATCTCATTTTCTGAAGTGTCCTTCTGCAGCTGAGAGATAAAGACCCACCTCAGCTGTGCCTCGTGGCTGGGTTAATGCTTCACCATGGGAGATGCTATCGCAGGTTTCTTGCCTCCCCTTCACCCAGGGAGAAAAGCGCAAAATCCTGCCCAACAGCAGATCTCAGGACCCCTCCTCTCCAATTGGGATGTCTGTCCCGCTCCTTCTTTTTAATGGCTCTTGCTTCTTTCCAGACTCACCCGGTCGGATACCAACTTGTCCTCTGACTTGGAGCGTTCACAGAGGGTGATGGTGACACTCAGGGAAGGACGGTGGCACCTGCCCTGGTGCCATGCAGGCAGTACCAAGCTCTTCCTCAGCTGGCGCCTTCCTCCTAGCAAGCCACAGCACTTTGTGGGCTGGGGTAAGAGCCACAGAGGCTCTCAGAGCCTGATCTCACCAGGCATTTTGTATTTGCTGTCTTGTTTCAGCTTCTCATGGAGCCCACATTTGGCAGATTTGGCATTTTGAGAGTGTTTTGGAGCTGCCTTCTTTCTTCTCCCTTCCCTCTTTCCCCTCCCTTCTTCGTTTTTGGAGGCTGACTTTCAGAGTCCTCATTCCAAAGGGGCTCCTTTGTATAAAGAAGAAATAAATGTAATGCACAGAAAAATTCAAGTGCAGTACAAAAATTCAATTGAAAAAACACTGCCTTTATCCTGGGTTTACACTGAAAAGAGCCAGAGCTGCCTTTTATTCCCTTTGCCTTGTGTTACAAGGATGCTCTGACTTCTTCAACCACACAGCTCTGAGCCCAGGCTGGGTAATGAGTGCCCAGCTAATTGCTGCAGCAGGGGCAGGGCTGATGCATGGAAGCCCGCATAGTGGCCGGGTCCATTTGTCATGGCCCAGAGTGGTGAGGACGGAGGACCTGAGGCTCCCATCCTTGGGTGAGAGACACCAGCACCCTGAGAGAGGTGTACATGGGCTTTGGGTGACTCATCCTGAAACCTTCTTGCTCTGCAGAAATTGTTTTCTGCTGGAGGAGGGCTGTTCCCCTTCCAAGGAGACATTTGCACATCAAATTTCACTTTTTGATGGCACACCTTTTCAGACACTAAAAACATCTGGTGACTTTGCTGCATGCAGTACATGTTGAAAGCCAGTCCTTTGTGCTTGTCGCACTGTCCATCAGCTGATGTAATCATCCCTCATAAGCTCACCCCCATCTCTCATGGACTAGGGTGTTTGTCTGTGTCCTAATTCCCACAGTCTTGATATAATAGAAGATTCTCAACTTCTGCTTCTTTCCTTTTTTTAAAGTAGTGCTTCTTGTGCTTTGCATTGCAGAGAAATGCTCAAAAATGTTGCCTGAAACCAGGAGCCAAAAGACAAGAACATTACATTTTTTTCCCCCAGTTCTGAGATCCTGCAGCTCGTTTCATGATTTTGAAGCTGTTGCCAATAGCGTTAAATCATTTCCCTCCCAACTACCTCCAGGTCCTGGAGGGAGAAGCTGGCGATCCAGGAACACCCCTGAGGGCTGTGACCACACATGGTGGAGCTGGGAGGGAGTCCCAGGGCTTGGCTGCGGGAGGCCAAATCCTGCCTTTTTCCCCAGAAGGAAGCAGGCAGCAAATCTGTGACTCAGTGCTCCTTGTAACCCACCACCAGGGACAGCGGGTGCACCCCCAGGACTGTCACACAGCAATGAGGTGACACTTCCAGAGCATGGCCACCACAGCATGGGCACTCAGCACCCTTGGGTGCACTGGGTGGTGTCACAGTCACCCTCTGGGGCATGGCTTAAGCCACCATTTCCATCAGGCATCAGATGCCCTGGGCATCCCAAGATCCTTCCTTGGCTCCAGCCTGCACATATTTAGGATGAGGGGGCTGAGCAGCAGCTGGGCTCTCCTTACCAAGAATTGTTGCTTATGCAGCGAGAGAGTACTTGAATTCATCAGGATCCGACCACAGGCTATAAAGCAAGCCCAGTTTGAAAGCAAAATTAACTTCATGTGCAGAAAGGATTTATATTTGCTGCTTGGGTGAAAGATGGTGTTGAAGGATTTGAGAAAAATTGCCTTTCTTGCTGCATGGCAGCAGCCAACGGGCTCCTTTGCCTTCTTTGGACAACAGCAACATCTCCCATGCCCGAGGCAGAGCCTGGAGGAGAAGGATGGATGCAAGGTCACCACTCTTTCCATCCTCCTCCCCTGTGACCTCCAGCCCTCCCATGGTCCCGCTTCCCCCTGCAGCTTGGTCCCATCAGGAACCATCTGTCCATGGTGGAGCCACCACAGAGGTTGCTCGCATCCTTCCTCTGAGCTGAGCACAACTGGCAAGGGATCTGTGAGAACCTCTGCAGTTACTGGAAGCCTGTGGTTTGTTCCCCAGAACAGGCTGTGATTCATTGCCAGAGCTCGGGGAGTTCACTGGCACAGACATCCCAAGCAAAGCAGGCTGAGGAAAGCCAGCCAGCTTCTTCTCCGCCGGGACTGGTGGCAGGGGGTTGTGATTGCTTGGCAGTGAACTCATCCGGGGCGGTGTGATGTTGTGGCTGCTCCTAACACGCCAGGGACTGGAGATATGATCATACGAGGCTCTTTGGCTTGGCAGGTGAAGGCTGAACTCGTTTCTTTAGGTGGAACCTGAAAAGTGGTAGGTTTAGCCTCAGAAACCCGGTGGCTGCTGTGGAGCATGGGGATGGGTACCAGATGAGCCCTTATCAGCCTCAGGAGGCTGGGAGTAACAAATTCACACTGGAGATGCCAAGCTCAAGCTGGGATATGTGCTCAGGGGCTTGGCCACACCAGGGCTGATGGCTTCAGGAGAGCAGTAGAGGTGGTGGGATGTGTCCAGCCTCTGGGGCCAGGACTTGGAGCTGGGGGGATGCCCCTTTCCCCACTTAGAGCCATCAGCTGGATGGAAATTCCTGGTGTACCCTCAAGTCCTGCACCACAAAACCGAGGTGACAAACCTCTGGCACATCCTGGATGCCTTGCAGAAACATCGTTCCCCATTTCCAGACATTGTAGCCCATAAAAGCCCTTTTCCACATTATTTCATCTGCTTCTTGTGGGGCTTTTTCGGGCCCTAAGGTCGCTTTTGGATGTGCCCACATCTCCCTGCAGCCCTCAAGCATCCCAGGGCTGCCTCCAAGGGCCGAGGAGAGGTGTCAGGGCTGGCTGAACCCACACCAAGGCAGAGGCATCTCCTGGGACCTTGTCTGCGTCCAGGAGGGCTGCAAGGCCCAGCTTCCCATACAACCTGCTCGTACAAAGCTCAGAGCACAAAACCTCCTTCTTCTGTCACCTCTTCATTTGCCAGAGCTGTGGCCAGCTGCCGCTTCGCCCGCCACCGAGCGAAGCACTCACCAAAGCCCTGGGGATATCACGTCTGGGTGTGCAGGGACCAGTCAACTTTGGCAGGATGGATTTGTTCTCATAAGCCTCATAATCACCCTCGCCTTTATCCATTAAATAATTACTGGCTATTAAAAGTGGTTAGAAACATTTGGCGGGCTCACTAGCTGCTTTGCCTGGCCGTAGCGGCCTGCACTTTGCAGACACTTGCCGCAGAGTAATTCCTACAGAGAGAGCTGCCGTTTTATCATGGCAAAACCAAGCCCCAGGCATGGACTGGTCCAGCAGGAACCTCAGTGAGAGGCACACAGCTCACTTACGGCTTTATAAAGCTCCGTGCACACGCTTTCTGCCTCGCTTATGGTGGCTTTGGGCCAGGTTTGCATTAAGAAGCCTTGCGGTGTGGAGCCATCTCCTCCCGCTGCAGCGGAGGAAACCGAAGCATTTTGGGAGCAGAGGTCCTCAAACAAGAAGGCTGGTGGTGCTGAGCCTGGGGTGCTGAGCTGCTGTAACCCCATGTGTGGGGTGAGCTGTAGGGCTAGAAAGGCGCCGGCTGCTTGTGGTGCCTGGTGGGGAGGACACTGTATGGAGACAAAGTCCTTCTGGGTCTCGAGGGTTGGTCCCATGCCATACTCCAACCACAGTGGCTGTGGTGACCCCGCATGGGGTCCTGCAGCAGCAGCAGGGAGGATCCAGCACCTCACAGGCCCCTGCTTTGTGCCTCCTCCTTCAGCACACGGTGGCGCCGAGCTCCAAGCCTTTGCTGCCCCTTCTCCCACTGCTGTGGGCTGTCCCAGTGCATGCTGCAGACTGGGGCAGCTGGTGCTGGTGGGAGCTGGGCAGCCCTGGCCTGGGCTGTGGCTTCTTGAGGGGTGCCAGAGGGGTTCCGGGTAGAGATTTTGGGGACGTAGCCCCATCTGCATGGGACCTGGCTGCAGCCCCAGCAAAACACCACCGGCAGTGAGCGTGGCCTGGTGCTTGCCCGGCCGCCCCCTCCAGCTGCGCTCACGCTCACCCTCAGCAAACAAACACGGGCTCGGTGCCAGGCTGGGATTTTCCTCCTCGTCTCCTTTCAATCACTTCTCCAAGGTCACGCAAGGAGCCTGAGGCCAGCTCTCTGGAAGCTGCCTTGCCACAGCCACCTGGCTTGTCTTCTCCCACCACGTCCTGCTGTCCCCTCTTGTCCCAGGGGCCTGCCGGCACTCCTCAGGTTTCTTCCACCGATTGAATTTCTGATGGAGCAGCCAACAGGCCATGCTGGGAGGTGATGGTGCACAGGGCACCTTGGGTCCTCCTGGTGCCTTAGGAGGCAGCTCTGTGGTAGGACATCGTAAATCCCAAGCTTATGGAGGCTGCTAGGCCATTTTGGTACAGGACAGGGGCTCCATCACCACCTAGCACCAATGTCCTGTCTGCAGGACACACTCTTTGGACTCCCCTGAGAGACTCTCCATGGGTTTTGGAGGTTGTAGGTCTTTAGATGCCAGCTGGCATCAGGCAAGCAACAGGTCTGGGAGTTTGTGATCGGGACAATCTCCCAGGTAACTCCAAGGAAATGGTGATAGGGCCAGTCTCCTCCTTTTGGAGTGTTTGTAGGAACAGACTGTCATGGAGAGCTCCATCTAGCCACCAGCTTTGGCTGATGTTGGCTGACATCCATCCCTCCCAAGGCCATCATCCACACGGCCACCAGCTGCCACAAACCTCCATTTCTTCCAAGGTGGAGAACCAGAAGTGACAGACCATGAGAGCAATGAGCTGAAATGGTGTTGGTACCCCTCTGCCCGCGAGATGTTTTCTCACTTTACCTCTCCGGTTGTGTCGGTGCCACCTGCCACCTCTGTCCCCAGCATTGCAGGGATGACGCAGAAGGGTGTGAAATACATTTGTGGTGGGGAGGGAGAGCCCGTTATGCCTCATCCAGCAGCTCCAGCCATGTTTGCAAACAACATGGGCTCTCGAGTTGGCTTGCTGTGGTCTTTGGATAGATGCTGTTGGGAGCAGGAAGAACTGAGCAGCTGGTGCTGATCCCAAAGAGCCACAAAGCTCCCAACCACCACAACAGGGGGATGTGAACAGATGGGAGATGCACTCAAGCGATGCAAGGGGAACATTGGTGCTAAGAGATGTTTTTTGCCAATGCCAGCTGACTTTTTTAAAGATATTTTGGTATACTTTCAAAACTTGATAAGCTTCAAGATCTTGACTTTAATGTTTTTAATATAAATGAAGCCCAAAAGAGGGCTTCCCCAAAGAGAAGAAGGAAAATAGTCAAGAAAAGAGGCTGAAGAAGGAATGATTTCTCATGGCCAGGTTTAGAATTGAATAAGGAGCTGTCACCAGGGTCCCTCTGGCACGCAATGTCCCTTCAGCAACACTTCCCACCTTGCGCCTCCATATCCAGCCCTGAGCTGAGATTGCCCCTTGCTGTACGCTGCTTTGCATTTCTCAGTTTGTATTTCTGAGCCTTGCATTTCTGAGCTGCTTCGAACACCCAGTATCTTCCCATCCAGCAGCCTCCAGGACACTGAGAGATCTGAAGCAAAGATACAAGGAGGTTTTATCTAGCGATTTTCAATTAGATCAGGACATGCTCTGGCTGCTCTTCTGTGCTGCACTCATAATGCAGATGATCTTCATGTCAGCTTGGTCTGCATTCCTCCTACTACGTTGGCTCCAGCTTCATTTCGTTAGCGATGGCCTGCCTTCATTAGTGAATTAATTCCTCAGGAACTGCACTGCAATAAACCCTAGCAGAGCAAGGACCAGCAAAGATGCATCTCAGGGCTGGCAGGGCAACTGTAAGTATTTTCTGGTGTAAAAGGTATTCAGAGAAATACTAAGAAAAAAGATTATTCAAACCAGACCTGGAATCCTTGAGGCTTTTTCAATCAAGCCAAGAGGAGATGTTTTCTCAGTGCTAGATCTGGATTGACCTGATGGTTAGAGGTCTGGGAAACAGGCCCTCCTCTCTATCTTGGGGGCAGACCCCAGGAAAGAGGTCAAATTGATAGGAGAGCAACAAATACACCACTCATCATGAATTTTTGGATGTGTACTGAAAGCTGTTAGAGGGCCATGGGGCCACCCACTGCCAGACAGCTCAAGAGCTTGCCTGCAGCACCTCCTGCAGCACCCCAAAAAGGGGCAGTGGCTCTTCCCAGAGGAGTCTGCTCCAGCTCAATCAGACTAATTTTCAGACCAATTTTTCTGCCTCCACTTGTCACTTGTGCTTCCTCTGGGGATGCAGACAGCACCCTATCAATAATTGATATTTTGGCTCTTTGTCTTATTTTCCAAACCCTCGCAGACATCCTTGTTCTGCACCAAACCAAAGCTCCTGTCTATCCCAGTTCACTGCAATATCAGCAAGGACAGACAACCGCTGTGGTCTCTCCACATTCCTTTCTCCTGGCCTTGGCAGTGTGTCCAGGAGTGATGCCCATCGCTGTGGGGAAGGGACAGCACAGATACCGCCAGTGAGGGAGGGCAGGCGGAAAACTGGCAATTATGGCCAGGCTCAAAACCCCACAGATGAAGGAAACAAACCAAAATTGTATGATGATGGTAGTGACCATTATCTTGGATGTTTTAGGCACAGCTGTTAATAAAAGTAATAGTAGCAATAAAATTGTAATGATGGTAGCAATTGTTCCAATGACAATGATAATAATATAATTATTTATTAATTGTAAGCCATTATCAGCATTTACTAGTGCTTCTACCTCCCAGACCCATCCCAAATTCCATCTCTATCACATTAATACAAAATGAGATAAATGAGAAAGGCATTTGCTTGATGGCATGATCAAAGCAGAATGATGGGAGCAGCAGAGATTGCTCGTGGCCCCTCTGCTGTTTGTGCCCCCACAAATCACTCTGCAGCAGGGTCAGGCAATGGGCAGGATCTTGCATTTCCCTTCTTTTCAGTAGGGTTTGCAGCCTTCAGAGTGGCTGAGCCCCATGGGATCCCCATGGCCAGACCCTACAGGGTTTATGGAGGAGGAACTTGGAGTCATTTTATATATTTTTATCATTCCTGTGCAAGGCTGATGGGCAGTATGGGCACCCTGAGCCCCCAGCTCATTTCTCTGCAGGGTGCTCTGCTTGGTGGGCATCACTGCCCTCGGCTTGTTGCTTGAAGGAGCAAAGGCAACAAAAGCCCCAGCTCCAGATGTTGCTGATTTCTATGAGTTTGCTGATTTCTATGGGTTTGCTGATTTGGGCTCTGGCTCTTGTGACAGTGATGGTGTTGGGACATGTGCAGGGGGATGCACCGGAGAGGTGCAGGGCGTGTAAGCAGGGCAAGGAGGGGGCAGGCAAAGTCCAGACGTTCAGACCATCGTGTGTGTGGGGCCAGGGACATGCAGCGAGGAGGGCTGGGTGTGCAGCAGGGAGCAGGACGGGGGTGTGCTGAGGACTGCATGCACAGCGAGGACGGATGGAAGTGCCTTGAAGATGAATGGATGTGTGTTAAGGAGGGATGGAGGTGCAGGGAGGATGGATGGAGGTGCAATGAGGATGGATGGAGGTGCACTGAGGACAGAGGGGACATGCACTGATATGGGGAGGTGGACAAGCAACTGGCAGCTTGAGGGGCAGCTGCTCTGCTGAGCGCGTGCTACACCCTCTGCACTATGTGGGCTTGCACACAACCCTGGGACCTGAGGTCTGCGTGACCTCTGCAGCTGTCCTGATAGCCATCTGCAACAGCACACCACGTGCTGGAGCTGCGGGGGGCCGGGGCTGTCCATGCTGGCCCCCTGCAGCCATTCTCCATCCCCTCTGCTCCAGCCACAAGCATGAATCCTGCATCCTCTGATCCAGCTCATGGCTATAGCCGGGGTCTCAGTGCTCACTCTGTTCCCTCCACTCCCCAGACCCAGCTGTGTGGGCAGGGGAAGATGCAGTGGGTGCTCTGGGAGCAGCTCCATGCCTGGGTACTGGCTCCAAGCTCCAGGAGGGTGCCTGGGGACAACAGGGACATCACTGCCACCCTGCAGCCTCTTCTTGAGCCAGCTCTGGGGGACCTCAGCAAAATTAGTAGAACCCCCTCGAAAACCCTAAATGTGGGTGATGTGGGACCAGCACTCCACCTTATGGGGACCTCCCCATCTTCCTGCCACCCACTGCTCCCATGGGTCCCCCCTTTCCCCTCTCTCATCCCACAGTGCTGGCATTCTCCCACCACCCCTTGGGCCCCCAGTGCCCCAGCTCTCCCTGCCCTGTTGGCTTTCTCAGGGTCTCCTGCCCTCTCTCCTCCCCTCCAGGAATAAATCACCCTCCGGCTCTCAGAGGAAACAGCAGCCTGCCTTGCCACCTCCTTCCCATGGGACCTGCCTGCCTCCGAGATGCTGGGAATGGTTTTTCAGACCAGAGGGGGTCATTTGGGAAAGCCACCGGGGGCAGGCAGCTCCGGACCCTCCTTGCTCATGGGGACTGATGTCCCCTCTCCATCCTGCTCCTACCCTGATACCCTGCCCATGAGATGGGTCTTGAGAAGAGACCTTTGAGGCAGAATGAGTGGGTTTGGGTCCTTGGCAGATTTATTAAAAAGCTCCCAAATGCTCTGTTTTTCCACCTCAGCTAAAGGCTAAAGACAAGCAGCAGGGAGCTCTGAGCACCAGGACGAGGCTCCAGGTTCCCCAACCACCTCCAAGCAATCCCCACGGCCAGGTTAACACCGGCATTGCTGCAAAACCCAACAAACAGCCAGAAAAAAAAACATTCCTGGTTCAATCCCCTCCGGTGGAAAGTAATAACACTCGGGCAGCGAATCCACCCAGCCTCCGATGAGAAGCTTTCCTCTGAGGGCCAGGGGGGAAATCAATCTAGCAGGCTTTGCTTCCCGCTTGGAAAGCTCTGGAGAGCTGGGACCAGCCCCGTTGCAATGCCCACAGCAGTGGGGAGGGCACAGAGCCCAGCTGGGGCTCTTCTTGCCTCCTGCCTCCATCCCTTGGCACCAGCCCATTAGGAAAGAGGGGTTTGTCGATGGGGCCGACACATTAGGAAATGAAACAGGCTGTGCCCAGGAGCAGCCCCAGGGGACCATTAGCACCGCTGGATGCTTCCTCCACCCAGCAGGTCTCCAGGGAAGCTTTTGCTGGCGATTTCCTCCCCTGGCACAGAGGGAATTGGCCTGGCAGGGAGAAAGCATGCAGCAGGAGGGAAGGGCCACCCGCTGCTGTGGGTGTGGGTGCTCGGGTGGGAGGTGGGCTGCCATGGGACTCCCCCCAGATATGGGGGTGGCTTCCAATTGAGTGAACACACAGGCATACGCCAGGTCGCTAATGCACTTCCTGGCTTCTCATCAAAGCCAGGAGCTCCAGCACCACCCTGGAGGTCTCTGCCCATCCCTGGGGCTGGGGAAGGTGCTGGGAGGCCGTGTGGGGCTCCATGGAGAGAAACCAGGCCAAGGGAAGGTGGTGAGGAGCATCGCTACCTCCTCTGCAGGGTCACTGCCACCCCACGCGGAGCCGTGTTAACCCCCAGGCCAAATCTCCTGCTTGTGTTTAATTCTTCCCTGCGGTTGTTGTCTCCTCCACAGGTACAAGAGCGTGGTGACACCCCGGCGGGCAGCAGTGGCCATCGCTTGCTGTTGGATCGTCTCCTTCCTGGTGGGACTCACCCCGATGTTTGGCTGGAACAACCTGAACAAGATGCGGAGGACTCACGAGCTGAACGGCAGCCACTCGGAGTTTGTCATCAAGTGCCAGTTCGAGACGGTGATCAGCATGGAGTACATGGTGTACTTCAACTTCTTCGTCTGGGTCCTGCCTCCCCTGCTGCTCATGCTGCTCATCTACCTGGAAGTCTTCAACCTCATCCGCAAGCAGCTCAACAAGAAGGTCTCCTCCAGCTCCAACGACCCCCAGAAGTATTACGGGAAGGAGCTGAAGATTGCCAAGTCCTTGGCACTGGTCCTCTTCCTCTTTGCTCTCAGCTGGCTCCCTCTGCACGTCCTCAACTGCATCACCTTGTTCTGCCCATCCTGCGAGACGCCGCACATCCTCACCTACATCGCCATCTTCCTCACCCACGGCAACTCGGCCATGAACCCCATCGTTTACGCTTTCAGGATCAAGAAGTTCCGGACAGCCTTCCTGCAGATCTGGAACCAGTACTTCTGCTGCAAAACCACCAAAACCGACAGCAACACCATAGCCGAGACGGTCAACTAGGAGCTGGGGGGAGCTGCTGGTCCTGCCATCAGGGGAAGGGGTGATGAGGACCCAGGGGGGCTGCAGTTGCCAGCCCCGTGCAATCTGAACAGCCGAGTCCCCGAGCTGCCCAGGGGTTATTTATTCACAAGCATTGTACTGTTTTGATATTGTAGCCTGCACTGTTCCTCTCTTTTTATTTTATTTTATTATTATTTTTTTTTTTTGGTTCGATTTTTATTTTTAAGGGTTGCCAAGTATTTAAGGAGAAATTGTACAGACAAAGGCGCGGTTTATCTTAACGCAAATAAAGTCAAATGATAAAAATCACCCAGGGGGTCCTCTGCCGTCGATGGGGACCTCTGGCTCCTCGGAGCAGCTGGCGGTGCCGGGCACCTCACCCTGTGGCCACCACATCCGTGGGCCCGTGGGCTGCCTGGGCACTGTGGGCAATGACCACACCATCCCCACGGAGCAAAGAGTCAGCCTCCAACCCCAAAGGCTGCTGCAGAGGGGAGGAGAAACCTTTAGCATGGCTCCAGAGCACACTGAGCAAGGAGCACCCTTTGTTGCCCCAGGCCGTCTCCCTACAGACCCCTGCGAGCTGCACCCAGGGCACTGTGTCCCCTCCACGTGATTTCTCTCTCCTCCTGCTCTGATGGCTTTGGCTCTTTCTTCTCTCTGGTGTCTTCTGCACAAGGCAGAAGCAAGTCTCCCCTAGCCCCTAGTGGCCTCCTCCCTCTCCCACCTTGCTTTCTGCCCCCTGCACCTGCACCAGGCCCTTGTGACCTGTGGTTTTGGGGTGAATGCAGCCACCTCCACGGCCCAGGGGTGCAGAAGAACTCGCATCCATCTGGGGGTGATGGGATGGCCCACTTCTTCCACGGCTGAAGTGGCAGTGGGAAGAGTTAATCTGAGTCACTGGGGATTCCCTTCTTATCAGCATCCCTTGTTTGTCCATCTCCCATTGGAAGCACCCTTCCTATGGCCCTTTCCCTGCCCCAGGGACATCAGGGATGGCGAAGTGACTGCAGCAAGTTCCTGCAGGGGCTGGAGGACTGCAGGGAGGAAAAGGACCTTGGGTGGGTGTGATTTATGGGTGGGATTTACAGGTGGGATCTGTGGGTGGCTGTTCAGATGGCTTCGCACAATCCCCACAGCCAGCCCCGTTTAGCCTGGAGGGAGCTCTGATAACATACACTGAGCTGAACCCCAGCTCAGGTGCAGAACCCCCAAATCCCTTATCAGCAATGCCCATGGGTGCTGCAGCCCCAGGGTAGCACCAAGAGGACTGCCCAGCAGGAGCTTGGCCACAGGTTGGGGCTGCTCTTTGCCGAGCACAGGGCAGCTTTTCGCTTGCGGCTTGTTTCTGCAAGAGGTTGCTTTCCTGGAAATGATGCCTCTGCCCGATCCTTGCTAAGGTGCCCGCCCCGAAACCTAACAACTGGGATGCTCATAAATTAAAAGGCATTTGGATGATTGCTTTCAGAAAAAAAAAAAAAAAAAGCCAACAACATCTAGCAGATTTTTCCGCTCCATGCCCTCCGGACCTTTCCTGGGAGAGCTCACTAAAAGTGGATGCTGTTGCCCTCTCCGGTCCCCTGGGGGCTTGCAAGCACTCCTTGCCCTGCAGGACTGCACTAACAGCCAGAAAAGGGCACAGGGTGCAGCACCGCACAGGCTTGGCGATGCTGCTTCTGTTCAGCAGGGCTGCAAAGCCTCTGCTCACGCAGCCTGCTCTCAGCCTCGTCCTTCCCCAGCCAAAGCCACGCATGGAGATGATGGGGGCACTGCGGGGGGCGCAGAACATCCCTGCCAGTGCCCATGGCCAGATGGGGCTGCCTGGCCCACCGCCCAAACGGCTGGACCTCAGCCTCCACCCCGGTGGCATCGCTCACCCAGCCGCCTCGATAAGCCAGCCTGACCACCAGCTGGGATAAAAATTAATCCGACAATGCCCTCTGATGGTGGAAACGATGTCTGGTGTGGGCAGTGCTCAGTGCCGTGCCGGTGCTGAGCCCCTGGGCTTCAGGGCACTGGGTGACCTGGGGCAGTGGGTTCCCACCGCAGGGCTGATGGAGGGGGTGCTGCAGAGGAACCGGGCATTTTAGCTGTAGGTTTGCAGTGCCAGGGTCCACCAGGAGAGCCAGGATGTCTGTGTGAGGGCAGGCTGTGGGTCTGGCCCCACGGACGAGCTGGAAATGCTCCTGCCTTGCCCCAGTGCTGGCTCCATCAGCCTGGGAGGGCTGTGCTGACGGAGGAGCTGCCCCATGCTGCTGACCCCCAGCTAGCAGTGCGTTCACTCACCCTGATGGATCTGTCTGGGCTCTCTGTTATTAACCAGCATCTGACCTGAGCCGTCTCAGAGCTGTAAGTAATGAGGCCGCCTTCTTGCACATGAGCTATCGGTAGCTAACGGGGCCGATTCCTCCTCCAGATAACTTATGGGCACATCCTGACCCCGCGGCCTCGTGCCCTGTGGAGGAGATGCTGCTGGCGGGGTGACGGCGCGTGGCTGGCTCATTGTGTCCCTGGTGAGGATGAAGAAATCGCTCTTGGATGAAGACACATCAACATGACTGTGTTTTGATCTTGCTATTTCTATTCTTTCATTCTTTTTTTTTTTTTTTTTCCTCCCCCAGCCATGATCACTCTCCAGCTGCAGCAGAAAAAACTTTTCCCCCTCCTCCTCCTTTTTGTCTTGCTTCTGGTTTATCCATCTTCATGTTTTATAAATCTGCTCCATTCCTTACAGGCTCAAAAACCGCCTCCTCCACCCATGGCTGGGTAGGATGCTGAGACCCCATAGCATCCCTGGCATCTCTTTGCCCACTACCCCAACACCCACCCCCACTGCCAACCCCACAACAAGGAGGACACGGTGTTTGCTGAGGACCAAAGCTCAGACGGGCTTGTTTTATTGCCACAGGTAAGAACACACCCAGAGAGGGATATGCCATGGCCAGGCCAACGTGCGGGACCCCGGGGGCACTGCTGGAGAGGGGGCAGGCCCTGGGGGGCTGTGGCTGGGAGCATCGCCATGTGCTGTGCTGCTGCAGCATCTGCCTGGGGAAAGGAACAAGCCCTGAGTCCTGCCAGCCCTGAGCAGGGCTCCATCAGCAGCTGAACAGGGCTGATCCAGGACCCCAGCCTGCCCCAGCCCGGATGGAGTGATCCATCCTCCTTCCCTCCCACCCACAGCCCCAGCCCAGACCTACCTCACTCTTCGTCTCACCCTCCAACCCGTCCTCACTTGGGCACTGCAGGAGAGAACGGGAGATGTAAGACCGGTGAACTCCCCTCCCCTCACTCCCCTCTGACATCTAAAAGTGAGCCAGGGCACGACAAATCCACCCGTGTGCACACACCAACGTACACCCATGTGCACCATCCCTGTGCATACGTGCTCCAAGAGATTACGTGCACGCACTGCTTTCTCCCGGACTGTTTGTCCCCAGCACCCCAGGTCCCAACCTGGGTGATGGCCAGGTGCTCTGTGTCCCCGGCACAAGGACAAGCTTGTCATTAAGGGCTGGGTGCTCTGCTGAGGCAGGGAAATGGGAGCTGGGAAGCCTGGGCAGGACCCTGAGACATAAATCAGGGCACCCCAGGTGCAAGTGAAGCGGTTTTGGCACGTGTGGCTTGCGGATGACTTGGGACACAAGCGCTGGTGGATGCAGTGGGGAGCAAGCGACTGTTCCAGCTTCCACCAGCACCTCTGGTCCTTTGCCTCTGCAGTCTCTGGGTCCCTCCCCGCCCTTTGGCCATGAACATGGGAAGGTGATTTCAGGAACAAGGGACAATGCAAGACCGTCAAGCCAAGAAGCCCAAAGCTCCAGCCTCACAGGGCTGCCCAGTGCCTTAAGGCTCCCCCCCCACCAGGACTCAACCAAAAACAGGGACAAACTGAAGCACTGTGAAAGCAAGGCCAGGGAAAGGCGGGCAGGGAGAGCTGCTCCTCTCTCGCCTCAGCCAATCGTACTTTTCACATCAAGTTTGCAGTCTACCGAAGCTTCTCCCAGGGGGTTCACAGCTTTGCAGGTGTAGACGCCCCCATCGAAAGGGCCGGGCTTGCGGATTTCCAGGGAGCAGACACCCTGATCGATCAGTGCTATGTATTTGGGGTCTTCCCGTATCTCCATCTGATTTTTCATCCAGATGATTTTGGGCTGGTAGGCAGCAAGATACATATATATATTTAAGCAGGGAGAGAAATGAGAAATCCGACCGTCCCCAGAATGCAGCCACCTCCTTCTGCTCCATCTGAAGCTGGTGGCCATGGTGGGATCCACAGCCAGAAGCCATTTGAAGAGCAAGAACTCCCACTCTGAAGCCCCAACCACCACCCACAGCTGCTCTCCTAGTGTAGAAGGAGACAGGACACAGCTTGAACTGCAGCCAGCCTCCACTCTACATGCAGAAACACCCCAGGTTTGCCCTAGTTTCACCTGGAGGATAGCTGCTGCCCCCCCCAACTCTATTCAACCCCAACTCAACATGACCAACTATCTCCCAACACTTCCAGCCACCTTGCAAGAGCCCAGCTGGTGGCTGCCCACACGTGGGGGTGATGCCGCCCATGGAGGAGCCACTGACCTGGGGGAAGCCCCGGACAGAGCAGAAGAGGTGCGTGTTGTAGCCCCGGGTGGTGGCTCGGTCTGTCAGGGGCTGGGTGAACTTTGGAGGCTCCATCATGTCCCGTTCGGGGATCTTCTCTGGCTGGTAAACAGTTTCTAGGAAATTAATTAAGTGCAGGTTGAGGCAGAGCTTGGGACCCTGGGTTGACCACCACCAGATGGTCACAAGAACTCAGCTCAAGGTACCCCAAAATCCTTCTGCTCCCTCACGTAAGCTAGACAGCATCTGGAGTGGCCTTGAGGACCTGGCCTCACACCAGCCCTGTCTGCAGACCCCTTCTCATCCAACCATGCCACGTTCATGCCCAGTCCCAGGGGATGACAGGGGCGATACCCGTCTGCAAACCAGCACCGTGACGCTTGCTCTGTGCAGGAGGTTTTATCCAGGCCAGGCACCTCGCTGGACCTTCTGCTCCATCCCCAAAATGAAGTGCACAGAAATAGGAGCTGGAAGTAGGCTCTGGAGGTGGCAGAGACCCGCTTTGATCTCACCCCGGGGATGTTCACTCCTTGATTCCTCCCAGGGGTCTGCCCATGGCACAAGCCTTCCCCGAAGGAGAAAGGAGGTGGAGAGGGAGGGCAGGGGACATCTGTCCGTCTGTCCCGAGGACGCACAGCCTTCACCCAACAGGGCTCATCCCAGGCAGCATCACCACCCACCCAACGCTGAGGAAGCCCCAGTGGGGACAGGAGCCCTCTTGCCCACCCCACCACCCCCAAACCCTGTCCCTGTCCCCACTTTTCTTCTCGATGTGGGCCACCCCGGAGGCGACGGCTGCTTTCTCGCTCAGCCCGCAGGCGTTCTCGGCGAACACGCGGAAGGAGTAGGTGTTGCCCATGATGAGGTCGGATATGGTGCAGCTGGTGCGGGTGCAGCGCTCCAGTGCTGTGAACCATTTCTGAGAGGGGGAAAAAAAGAGCAGTGAGAGGTTGCCCAAAGGAAAGGAACCCATGGGGCAGCCCAGGCAGCAGGGGGCCAGGAGTGGTTGTGCTCACCCCGCTTTTCTTGTCCGACTTCTGCACGGTGTAGCCCTTGATCTCGGAGTTCCCATTGTCCGCTGGGGGGGACCACTCCAGGGCCACGTTAAAGCCCCAAATATCTACCAGCTTCAGGTTCTGGGGGGGACCCGGCGGCTCTGCAATTACAAACACAAACAAGGCTGCATCCTTATTTGCTCCCCTGAGATTCTGCACCCCAACCACCCCTTTTGCTTCGCTTTTAATGTCTTCTCACCCTGTTGCAGCGCATGAGGGATGAGAAGCTGCGATGGGCAGGGGCTGGTAGAAACCCCGCAGCCTTCACCAGAGCAACTCCTTCACATATTAGAAGGACCCCAAAGCCCCTTGCCTTGCTGCTGGGCCTGTCCCATCCCACCAGACCAGGTGCCAACCCTGACCAAAGGGCAGAAATGAGCCCCAGAGCCACGGCACAACCCCACGGGACCCCATCCGTGGCCATACCAATCACTCGGATGTCCAGGATGGCCTTGTCCTCTGCTCCGTTTATCTTCACGGCCAGCTGGTACTTGCCCGAGTCGCCGCGCTGCGCCTCGCGGATGAAGAAGATCGTGTCCTTGTCTGTGTTGCGGATGTTGACACGGCTGGTGTCCAGGGGCTGATCGTTCTTGGTCCAGACCACCTGGGGCTGCGGCTTTCCCTGGAGCAACCCGTGCAGGCAGGTTGGGAACTACTCATGGGTATGGTCCTGGTGGGGTGGGCAGAGCCACCCCGCTGTGTCCAGGTAGCCACGGCCTGGATATAGCCTCTCCTATCCAGCAAGGGCCAGGGAAAAAACTATGCCTGATCCCCACCAGTCCCACTGCCAGGAATCTGTCAGGCTCCAGGGATGGTGCTGACACATGCTGGTCCCCAAAGTCCCCATGGAGCAAGTTCTTTTGCCTGCCCAGGTCTTTGCAGACAGAGCTATGCTCATGCTGCCCAGGTGCTCAGCATCAGGGGCTTGAGTTTGGCATCAAGGGCTGATTCATGCCTGGAACATGGCCAGCACAGGCTCCCAGCTGCCTACAAGACATGGGATGGACACCTCCCATGTTGCAGGGGCACCTTTCTGCCTCTTGCTTCTTCCTGCTTGGCTGGGGTGTTTCTTGGATGGCTTTTTTCCCTTTACAGATGCCCTGGTGTAGGTGCTTTTGGGATGCCACAGGCAGCGTGTAATAAATCAGCTCAGGAGATAAGCTCCAGCTTGGTCCACCACCAGCATCAGCTTTGGTCCCTCTACCACAGAGCCTTGGGACTACCCTGCTCCAAATGCAGCTGCCCTCCCTGGGAGGAGCCCTGAAATTGTGCTTCTGGGTCCTGCAGCATGTGGCTGGGCCCCTGCCCTGCTGAGCTGGGTATGATCTGCACAGGGCTCATGGGCCAGGACAGCAGCAATACCCAGTTCATGCCCTAGTGGGCACGAGTGGGATCTCCATCAATGCCATCAGTAAAGATGCTGCAGGACCAAAAATGGGATCTGAGCAGGAATGGGACCCCATGAGACATGGGGGCCAGGACAAGCCAGCCCTCAGCTGTCCCCCATATCATGCTGGCAAGAAAAGTCACTGTGGAAACCAACTTGTGGTGAGAAAACCCAAGAATTTCAATCCCAAATTGCTCACCTACCTGGAAAGGGATCATCAGGTTCACAGCATCCCCAACGCGCCTGACGTAAGTCTGCCGCAGGTGACGAGGCATGCGGATCCTCGGGAGCTCTGGGGACCAGAAGGTGAAGTTGTGGGGCCAGGAAATCAGAGACCCCAGCTCACAGCCCAAGAGGTCCCACACTCCTGCATGGGCCAGCCCATCCCATACATCCCCCACTTGGCCATCAGGATGTCCTGCCCTGAACCACCTTTTCCTTCTCATCTCCAGGACCGTGCTTCTCTTTGCAGGGCCACACCAGCCAACTCCTTTGCCAGCACCCCCAAAATTACTTCCTCGCCCATTCTTGAGCACGTAGTGACCAACGTGGGCTTTACCAGCATAGCCTGCATGGCAGCAAAGCAGCGGATAGCATCTCCTGGTCAGGAAATACTTCTCCCCCAGCTCAGAGAGCAGACTTTCTGGAGACTCACAACCCAGCAAGGACGAGGGTTGGTGAGCTCCATCGCTGTGGGCTCAGGGCTGCCAAGAGGCCAAGGTGGCTCACAGGTCCACACAGCAGAACCGGAAAAGCCCCAGGCTGGATAAGGAAGGCTAACGTCCCCAAGGGAACATAACAAAGATAAGCAAAAAGTAAAAATAAATAAATAAATAAAAAAGCCACCAGAGAATGCTGATGGAGTGCGCATCTCCTTCCCGGGGTGAAAATAGCAGCCACGTAACCCAGCCGGCGTGGTGCCAGCAGTCCTGCTGGGGAGGCATCGGGTTTACGTGAGCCCCTCATAAAAGAGCCGTGTGTCTCTGCCTGGATTAAACGTGCCGGAGCTCAGCTCTTGGGAGGGGGCTCAGGGAGGCCAGAATTAAACCATGAGCGAGCGATGCCTGAACAGCTGTGAGCGTGAGAGGGCTGGGGAGGGCCAGGAGATGCCCGGCGGTCCCAGATGGCCCCACTGACAGCTGGGGTGGGCTCTGCTCCGTGCAACACAGCCCTTTGCTGCAGAAATCCACGCCTCGGTGCTGCCACTTGGACTCATCCATCCCAGCGGGGCAGAGAAGCCCAGCCTCCAAGGAGGGGCATGAATTCATGGCTGTTTTCCCCAGCTCAGCTGGAGGGGGCTGGTCAGGGTTGGTGGCCCAGGTGAAGCGTGGCCATGGCTGAAAAAGCATTTTTCTTGCCCTTGTTCCCTGCACAACACAATTCCTGTGCCAAATCCTTGTCTGGTTTCTCCCCGTCTCTCTCCCCGCCTCCCAAACCCACTCGCCTTCCCTCGACCCACCTGTTCTCAAGCTCCCTGCCGCCCGTACTGCTGCTATTTAAAAGCCCTTGTGACGCTATAAATGAACCAGGGAGAGGTACAAAATGCAGTCCTGAATAAAACGTAAAGACCAGCATGTAACGGGCAGGGCAGGGAGGAGCAGGCTCCTGCACCCAGCACACACCAGCACCGCCGGGGCAGACACGGGGTGGCAGCAGCCTGGAGGGGTCATTTGTTGCTCAGCAAAGCCAGGAAGGACATGCAGGGCTGTGTTTCAGATAAAACACAGAAGTTCGCAAGTGCCATTTGCTGATAAAGTGTTTCGGTCAGCAGAAAAAAAAATAAATAAAAATAGAAATCTTAGAGGAAGAGCAAGTTGCACATGGGTCTTCCAGCTCTTGGGGTTTTACACCTCTCAGCTGGTGCACGTGGTTGGGAAAAAGTCTGCAGCAAGGACAGGCAGCTTGGCCTGGGGGGTGCAGCACGGGACTAGAAGTGGGAAACCTGAGCCACGCGTTTGGCATCTTCTCCCAGTCCCCCACGGCTCGGTTTCCCCAGTCC
Organism: Netta rufina; assembly: GCF_964035555.1. Classification (NCBI taxonomy): domain Eukaryota; kingdom Metazoa; phylum Chordata; class Aves; order Anseriformes; family Anatidae; genus Netta; species Netta rufina. Next base: position 3,239,054 of record NC_140150.1, read on the forward strand.
CGCAAGGAAAATAGCAGTGACTTTGGGATCTGGAGGTGAACGCGGCAAGGAGAGAGGTGCCACCTGCCAGACACCTCTGATATTTCTGCTTCAGCCACCGAAGGATCTGGCCCCGCCAGGCAGAGCCTGGACAAGGCAGCGGACACAGCACCCACTGAGCCATGCCCACAGCCCCTGCAGGACCCGTTCCAGACACTGACAGTCCTCTCCAAACCCTTTCTGACAAAAAAAGCTGACAGTTTCTGGAATAACACCCGTTATCGTTATTACTATTTTTAAGCAGAAGGAAAAATCTGTTCTTCGAGTAATAGGAAAATTTGCACATTAAGTATTCCTTGTAAAGGACAAATAAGTCTCTATTTGCTGTTGGATAAGTGAAAACCAACTTTGCAATCCTGCATCAGCCTCAGCACTCGCAGCACCCCAGCAGGAATGTGAGTCTTCCTAAGCATGGGAGCAAGTCATTCATTAGCATGTTCAGCATGATTAAAGTTCCCGTGCTCCCGACAACCCGCTCTCGACTTTCCTGAGTTAAACAAACAAAGCTGCCACTGCCCGACACGCGTGTGCTGGCATACTAGAGACGTGAGCGTGGCCAAGGAGAGGAGATTTCCATTTCCCAGCCATTGCAATGTGATGGGACAACACGGCCCTGTAATTTGGGTGCAGCACTTTTCCCCCAAAGCCTCACCATCTACAGGACCGGTGCCTTGCATTCAGGAAGCGTCGTCCCCATCCCACCCCGAGGGAACTGGGCCCAGTTCTGGAGGACAACATCTCGGTGAAAGGCTGGATTGCGACACATGAGAGGGCAGAGGCTGTTGGGGCTGTAGGGATGGGCTGTGACTCCTTTGCCTGCTGGCAGGGCACGTGGGGACAGTGCGTGTCCCCAGTACTCACGGGTGATCTCTCTGACGAGCACCGGCTGCTCCAAGGTAGCTGGGACGCTGGTGCCGCTGGCGCTGACAGCCTTCACCCGCACGTGGAGCTTCTCACCAGAGCTGAGGTCCTGGATCGTGTACCGGGTGGAAAGAAAGGGCTCCTTGTTCACCTCTGCCCAGTCTGTGCCTAGAACAAACCCAGCAGAGCACTTCAGCCGTGACACGGACAGGCGGATGGATGCACATCCCCCAAACAGCAGGATCAAACCCCAAGGGGTGAAACCCAGAGGCAGAAAACCTCTTCCTTGCAGAGGCACAAGCAGAAAGATTCATCCTGTTGGATTTGGGGCACCGAGAGAAAAAGGCATCGGAGGGAGGGGGCTGGCCTCCCCCCCTGCGAGGAGTGTGGGTTACCAAATGCTGGCAGATGCCCAACTGCTGAGCAGGGGGCTGCTTGCAAGGCATTAGGCCAATAAACATGGTCTCTGCTGACCTTCCAGGTGCATTTCTGGAAGTAGTTAAGATCCTCTGACCACCCTGCCAGCCTATCCTCTCCTCCTGCTGCTCCAGGATACCTTGCTGGGGCTTACCACGCTCCCCAGCCCGTCTTCATCATCAAGCAAGCTCTGCCCATCGCCTGCGAATGGCATTAACCAGACCAGCCCTCCCTCAAACTTGACCCCAGCCCCCCCAGCCATGGTCTTGTAGCAGCTCAGATACAGCAATTTGAGTCCACGTGGCTACCACTGAATGACTACAGCTCTCCTGTCACCCAGCCAAGCCCAAAGCAAGCTAGGAGAGCATCCAAAACCGTGCTCTTTGGGAGGCTGTTAGACAGCTCCCTCCAGGAACGGCTTCTCCCAGCAAGGGCCTCCTCACATTCCCAGTTCCCAGCTCATTCACTCTCACCCCAAGCCCCAGCAGGGCTTCATGAGAGTGCCCAAAAGACTTCTCAACTCCTACCTCATCCCACCAACTGGCAACACAACCAGAGAGCCACGGGGAATCGCTGCCAGCCACCAGCCCATCTCCACCCACCGCAGCCTTCATCCCTCTAGGCTCCTCGAGCCCCATCTCCCTCCGGGCTGAGTTTGCCTGCTGCCTCGTGCCAGCCTCTCTGGCACTGCCCAGCCCTTTCCTTCCTCATCCTCCCACCGTCTGTGCATCCTTTTGAGCATGGGAGAATTGTGTCTTCTTTCCTCTCAGGTCTCTTAATCCTATTCTACCCCAAATCCATGCAGAGCTGGCGGCCACCAGGGACCACCCCCAGTGGGCACACTGGTTTCTCCTCCACCCTCTAGCTGGATGCAGCAGTGCTGTTAGACCCTGGGATCTTGCTAAAGAGATCACTGATATCTGAAACCAAAGGGACTCTGCAGATAAAGAACCAATTTGGGCAAAGAAAGGGGAACAGGATACAGGGAAACACTGCCAGGTTCTGCCCAGCTCCGTCCCACACCAGCGCCCCATGCTTACGAGGCAGGAAAGCCCAAGCCTACTTCCATCTTTGCAGATCTCCACCACGTATCCATCCAGGCCTGACCGGCCCGTCTTCTCAGGGGCTTTCCAGGTCAGTGTAACCGAGTTTTCGCTCACTTCTTCCACAGCCAGGGACAAGGGGGAGCTGGGTGGCTCTGTAACAAACCCACAGCGGTGAGCGCAGGATCCCAGGCAGAGGGGCCTCAGCCCACCCACCTCCTAACCCCCCCAGCCCAACCTCGTGCATCCCCCTCCCCATTTCAGTGCACACTCCCCTCCTCACCTGCTTTGGGTTTCTCAGGCTCAGGGGCAGGGGGCTCAGCTGGGGGGGCTGGGGAACCTTCTTCGGGGGCTGGAGTTGCTTCTGCTGTGGGGATGGGAGCTGCATTGTCTGTGGGGGCTGGGGGCTGCTCCGTAGCAGGGGGCTGCTCGGGGGCCGGGGTCTCTTCAGCAGCTGGTGCTGGTGTTGCTTCTTCTTTTGGGGCTGGGGATGCTTCTTCCTTTGGGGCTGGTGCTGGTTCTTCCTTTGGGGCTGCGGGAGCCGGGTCTGCGGCTGGAGGTGCGGTTTTGCCAGTCATTGCTGCAAAGCCTAGGGGGTGTTTTGGGGTCTCTTCTCTGGGATCTCTGCTCTGGATTGGGGTCCCGGCTCCAGACCAAAAGTCTCTCCTCCAGACCTGGGATCTCGACGCTGATGATGGGGTCCCTGCCCCGGACCAGGCGTCTCCACTCTGGATCTGGTGTCTCGACTCTGGACAGACAGTCTCCGCTGCAGGACGGCTGTGCTGGGAGGGGGGGAACCAGGTCACTGAGCCAGGACAGGGGCTGGGAGATTTTTATAGGCTTGGGCTGGCACTTGTCACCTCCCTGCAAACCAATCTGCCTGCGCAGGCGGGGGCTGCCAGGAATAGCCACCCGGGACCTGCACATTCAGCAGCATGTCCCTACCCCCTCCTATGGGACTGCAACACATGGTCCTGCCCCCCCGCCACCTCCCAGGCCCACACGGGACTAGGCAGGCCAGGGCCAGGTCACCTTTCTTTGGGGACACAGCTCCTCTCCCCACCACCAAAGCCCCTGCGAGCTGCGCACCCGCACACACTGCCCCCAGCCTCTCCAAGCCCCCCAAATCTCGTCCCAGCTCCTGCACTGACACAAGGCATCCCCACCTCTGAGCCTCCTGGTAAATCCTGCACTGCTCCCCATGTCCCATGTCCACAATCCCTACCACAACCCCAAGTCGCTTCATTCCTAGCTTGGTTTCTCCACCACGATCCCTTCCAGGCCCCAACACAGCCCCCATGGGCACAGCAGGTGCCCACGTCCCAGCCCTGCACACCCACCACCCTCAAGAAGGTAGATCACAGGCCCACACTATGTTCTCCAGCCTCTGCCCTGCACGTACCATCCCTTGTCCATGGGGTCTGGTCACCCCAGGCCTCATGTCCAGCCACCCTTCTGCCAGCCCCAAACGGATTCACCCCAAAGCCCCATGGTGGCCCAGGAAAGCCCTGTTAGGCTGTAGGATATAAACCTGCTCACCCCTTGCCTGTCCTCATTTCTCTCGCTTGTCGTGTGAGACGCTACTAAAAACGTCTCCGTAACCCATGGTCTAATTCTTCGCCTTCCTCGAATTCGGTCAGCAGAGTGTTTCCTCCTGTTCCCAGCTGCTCGCCTGCCTCCAGAGATGCTGCTGTGGAGGAGCCAAGCAGGCCCGGTTCTCCTGGGCACTGCTCCAAAGGCTTTCGTGGTCCCCATGAAACATCTCCAAACATGAACATCGGGGTCAAGAGGCCACTGCCGGACAAGAGCAAAACCCCCTTGGCCAGGCTGGTGTTTAACGGGATGGTGACATCCCAAAAAACAGCCAGAGGGCTCTGAAGGATGGGTCCCTCGTGGAGCAGGAGCTCTGCACAGGGAATGAAGCTGGTGAGAGGAAGAAGAGTTGGCCAGGGCAGCACTGCCGCTATTTGGCCCAGTGGGTATCAGAAGGCCCCAAAACCCTCTGCCCTACGCAGACAGAGGTGAGGGGACACAGAGGGGTGATCACTGATCCCCAGAAAGAGCACGAAGGAGCCCCTGCACTTTCTGCTAGCCCTGCTCCTGTAAGCCGAGTAGAAAACCCATCGCAGCCCCCAGCCTCATGAGTTACAGGGGGATCAGGTAACAAGAGCACAAACCCTCCTGCTGCCCCGATCTCCCCGTGGGCCCTGGAGGCTGAGCCTGGCAGCACAACCCTTCTGCTCCAGGGATAAGATTTTTCCCCCCCAGTTATTTCAGCGACTGCATTTGGCAGCAGGACAGAGCCAGGACACCAAGAGATGGTATCAGTATCTCAGGGAGGGTATCTTTCCTCCAAAACTACGTGATAACCCCAGCGTTCCTCATATACTTTCACCAGTGAGAAGAAATGTCACTAACAATGGCTCCTCTTTCTCCTACAAGGCCTTTGGGTGCCAGAGGGCTGAGTTCCCTGAGGCAGGGGAGAGTGACACAGGGTTCCCAGTGATTTTACTGCACCCCATGGATGGGTGCTGGCAGTTCCCCTGCTCCCTGGAGCACATTGGAGCCAAGTGGGTCACAATCCAGAAAATTTTCTGCAGCTGCTCTGGCTAAAAAGAAGGCAATCCTGATCCCCAGCACAGCGACGTAGGGCTAGAGGAGACCATCCATCTGTTCTTCTCCAGCTGTCCCCAGAGGGGCTGGGACCCAGAGGGTGGGACTGGGGAAACTCCATTTCCTCTGTGCCACGACCCACAGGGATTTCATCCTGTTCTGGACGATCTCAGCATCTTCTCAACCTAGAGGGAGGTGGGATGAAACCTTTAAAAGCCCCTGTCTAGAACCGGTGCTGGCAGTAGTCCTACCTCTGTGACTATCGGAGTGGCATCTCCATGGGGACTTGAAGTAGACAAACACTCAGCCTTGTCTGTGGGACACATTCACCTGGCCCACGCCTTGATGGCTCCATCTGCTCAAATGTGTTCCATCATCTCCAGGCTCCCACAAACAGCATCACCTCTGCTTGGAAATCTTTGTGTGTTTTTTTCTGAAGGTGGTTGTGGTGTCTAATCTAAACCAAAACACTTTGCAAAAAGCACGTTTCTTTTGATTATGTGTTTAAAAAAAAAAAAAAAAAAAGCAATTTAAAGAACTCAGAAGGGGGAAAAAATCAATACCAAAACTATAGTTCATAAGGAAATGAGCACTCAGATTTCTCTTCTATTTCAATTTGGGTGAGTGCAGCTGAAAATTAAACACTTTCCTCTGGAAAAAGAACATCAATGCAATTATTTCACTTGCAGTTCTTGATATGAATGAAATTTGAGGTTTTAAGACCTGCTCGGTGACGTTTAGATGCTGTTTTCTCTGTTGACTCACGGGATGACTCATAGGTTAAGAGCAAATGAATCAACGTGGTTTATCATCCAGACTTATCTGGGCCACGTTACTGTAGTATGTTGGCATCTTGTTTATTCTCACTTCGCAACGAGACCGCCGGATGTCGAATACACCAAGCACAGAAGCACTGCGCTCCCTGCCATAGATCACAAAGGCATCATGGCAGGTTGCCCAAATCCAAAGTCAAAGGGTTCCTACAGGGACAAGCCACAGGAGATGAGGGTCTTTGGTTATCCACCACGACAGCTTCACTTGCGGGTACAAAATGGAGAGGGAGAAGCTTCTCCCATGGAGCCACTCCACCAGCCAGGGTGGAATGCGGTGTCCCATCAAGAAGCCCCCCCATTTTGGGGGCACAAAAGTTAATTTGGGAACGGAGACAAAAGGAGATGCTGTGGTGGTTTTCCTCAGGTGGGCATTTTGCCTGAAACTCGAAGTATTTGGGGATTTAGCTGAAATGCAGGGTATTCACAATTTCCAGTGAGAAATGATCCTTTCCGTATGGGAAGTAGGCACTATTTATAAATTGGTTTTGGCTAACATTTCCAGCCCACATTTATGGATACATTGCCTTACTTATCTTCCAGGTAAAATATAGGATAAGTGATGAGATCTTGATTTCTTGCTTACAGAATCAGATCCTCCTCATGCTGCTGTAATCCAAGCCCCCCACAAAGAAGCAGCATGGTCATTTTTCTTGCTGGGCTTATTGACAGGACCCCAGTGCAGAGAGAGAAATCTGGCTGCACCCCTAAAGAGTCAGGTTAGGAAATCATAGCATCAGGGACGTGCTGGGTGGAATGGAGGAAAGCCCAGGCATTCCCGACGGTGACAGCTGATGTGTCTGTGTGGGAAGACAGAAGATGCCTCTGACAGCTGGACCAAATCCAGGAGGATTTTAGAGATTTCAGCCCCTGAACAGGTCTCCAGTATTCAGCAAGAGGAGGCAAGGTTTTTCCACTTACATGCCTAAAGCCAAGCAGAGACACCAAAGGCCCAGAATAAATGAAGGACGTGTGTTGTATGGGTTCCTCAAAGTTTTGGTTGGGTTGGAAGGGACCCTTAAAGACCACCCAGCCCAACTCCCCTGCTGTGGGCAGGGGTACCCGACACCAGACCATGTTGCTCAAAGCCCCATCCAACCTGATTTCCAATGATGAGGATAACCACAACTTCTCTGGCCATGTGTTCCCGTGTCTGAGCACATCCATTGCAAAAAATCTCTTCCTTCAACCTAAACCTACCCTCTTTCGGTTTAGAACTGCTTCCCCTTGTCCTGCCACTATGGGCCCTGATAAGGAAGTCTTTCTGCATTATTGTTGGAAGTGCCCTTTATATATCGTAGGAGTCAACAAGGAGCAGCCGTCCACTGCCTGTATCAGGGTGGGGAAGGGGACACCCTGGGCTGACAGCATTCCCATTGCCACCCCACCATGGGATATAGCCAAAGCCAGCCAGCAGGAGGGACCAGGAACCTTCCCCATCTCCAAATGGCCATATCCAACCCTGCATATGCTGTGTAGCCTGGGAGTCCATGGAAGACTCCACAAACAGCCTGAAGAAATGCCCCAAACCCAAGATTTCAGCAGAAAGGAGGTCCTCAGCCCCCTCTAGGGCAGACCTTGCTGCCAGCCACAGATGTGGCTGGAGATGGTTCCCACTCAGGGCTGTCCCCTCCTATGCAGCACGGGGACCTCCTTTCTCCATCCCCTACCTGGGGGGGGTTAAGCCAGAGCTCCAAAAATCAGAGAACTCACACAGAGACCACTCAGTCACCAACCACGGCTGCCAGCTCAGGGTTTCTCGGCGTCCTGCAGGCCACGTCACGCCTGCCCAGCTCCTAGCAGCATTTCCAGGCTCCCCGTCACTGCGATATTCGCGGCGCGCTGAGTCAAGCAGCCAGGGCAGGCGGCAGGTGGGCTGGGACGTAGACAAGCTTTCCGACTTGTGCACCACACGCAAGCAGAGGCTTACTTCACCCTACAGCAATGAGTGCAAGCAGGGTCTCCTGGGCCGAGCGGGGACATGGGCTTGACCCCTCTTCTGAAGTCCCCCAGGCAGGAGATTGATGATTGCACGGCTTTAAAATGTCCTTGTCAGGCGTAGAAAACACAGCCAGGCACCAGAGATGTGGCCAGCTTGATTCAGGGTGTCTCCGAGCTCCCACTGGGATCTCCACCAGGCACAGAAATATGGTTTGTGCAGCCCCACCTGGTGCACGCTTGGGGATGTCCCCGTTGCGTGGTCACGCATCAGCTCCCAGCACCAGCGCCCAGCATCACCACGGCTCCATTCAGCACCTGGGGTTCCCCCACCCTCAGCATCAGCCCGTTGGGTACCTGGAGCTGAAGCCTTCCCACTGGCATCGAGAGCTGCCAGATGTGGGCAGGACTCAGGGATGCAAACACCCAGCCCCACCGGCATCTTCAGGGTGCTATTTTTGGGCAGCGATGGGATAATTCTCCTCCGAGCTGGCAGGGAGAGAGAGAAACAGAGAAACCCACGCGGGGATGCCTGGGCTTTGCCCAGTGCCTCACTGGGAGCTGAGCCCAGCTCAGTTTCCCCGGGGATGGCACCATGATGGGGACACCACGGTGGAGAGGCATTGCCGCTGCGGTCCCGTGGCACATCAGGGCACGAGGTCGGCACAGGGCAGGAGCAGTGACCTCCTGGGACAGGACGTGACGGGCTGGCAGAAGCACTCACGGACCTTGGCACCACATCAGTTGCCTGCCGTGCCTCTGGCACCCAGCAGCAATGACAAACCCAGGGCATCGCTCTGCCTTTGGTGGCTCTTTTTCCAGTCCTGCCCCACCTCCAGGGCTGCCAGCAGGAGCTTACCTAGGACAGGCTGAGCCCACGCCAGCCCCGCTGCCCACAGCTTGCCTGGGGGTCACCTCCACCGAGGGTAGGGGACAGCAGCTGGGGACACCAACAGGGCTCTGTCACCGCCTGCCCTGCCTGGTCCCACTTTGGGACAGGGAAAAGCTGCAAACGGCACCTTGCATTCTGCCCTCCTTCATCAAATGTCAGGTGCTCAGCAAGTCCCAAAATGATCCAAGCAACCCCTGCTATTTTATATCAGATTTTCCCCTGGGGGGGTGAAACGCAGCCACACAGCTACATGTTTCGCTCCCCGAGCTGTGCCCTGGGCCAGCAGGCAGGGAGTTGGGATGCTCTGCAAGAGAAGACACCAGCCCAGCCCCGGGCTCCACCAGCACCAAGGGCAGATTTCTTTCTGCTCAGGTGCTTGCTCACCTTACGCAGGGACAAACATCCCAGCCCAGAGTCCTGCCTTGCTGACCTCTGTGCCTGCAGTCCCAGGCAGTACCCAGTATGTCCCAGTTAGCCCAGTTGGTGCCCAGCCCTAATGTAAAAACCATACCACTGGCCCGTTACAGCCTGGGCACATGCTGCTGGTCTCACTGGACCTTCAGCATCCCCTTACCTCTACCAAGGAGCAAGGCCTCCTCTGGTGTTCTCAAGGCTCCTCCTACAGGATCAGGATCAGGATCAGGATCAGGATCAGGATCACTCCCTCTGCTTCCCCTTCCCAACTCCTCCCTTGCATTTTCACATCCACACCCCTCATTTCTTCGCCCTAAATGTTTCCACCTGCACCCTCACCTGCCTCCATCCTCTCCTCCTTTCTACACCCTCCTCCCCTTACCCCATGCAGAGTCCTTGTCGTGCTCCACCCCATTGCGGTGGAGCAGGGAATGTTTTTTTTTTGGCTGAAAGCATCGAAGCTGCTGGGGACCAGCGTGATGTCCTGCACCCATCCCAGCCCTGGTGGCACCAGGACCAGCCATGGTTCGGATGGGGCAGCTGGTAGCCCGCAGAGGTCCCCAAGGCCACTGTGGTGGGTGGCAGGCACCCTGAGGGCTGTCCCTCCCCAGGATGCTTTGAAGCCAAGGGGAGCAAATCTTGGACAAAGAGCAGCAGGTTTTGGAACACCCCCCACCCCAAACCCCTCTTCCCAGGCACCTTCATGTGGGACCCTCCCTGCTGTGCCCCCCTCCCTGCAGAGTTTGTTGGATCAGAGGGGCTGCAAGGCGTCGGAGCATCCCCAGATCCCAGTGACTCGTGCCAGGCCCCAGTAACTGGGAAAACAAACTGGTTTAGGGTTGTCCAACAGTGGTTCAGCTGCACCCTTCACTGCTGCCACCAGAGAGCATCATGGGGACATTTAATCGAGCAGTCCTCACCCTAGATCCATCCCAAACCCTCCCGACACAGAGCCAGGCTGAGCCTGCTGATGGCTTTTGCCATGAACACATGCAGGGAGCTGGTTCCCATCTCCTGGGGGTTAGGAGGTGGCACAGATCCCAAGGGATCTGGTGACAGCAGAGGGGGACTGTGGTCCTTAGGAAGGAGGAGGACCTCCCCAAAAACAGCGGTCGGACGGTGTGGGGAACACCCCAGGATCCCATGACATTCCTCCCCAGCTCCCGCAAAGCCGTCGCGATCCCACAGGTGGCAAAATGCTGCAGGAACGCTCGGGGACATCCAGCCCCAAGTGCCGGTGATGCTGAGAAGCTGATTTAATTTCACAACCTGCAAAGCCCTTGGGGAGGAAACGGGGCCAGGACGCCGGGGCTGGCTCTTTCCTATCCCTGGCACTCTGACTTCAAAACTGAAGCGCCACAGGCGTGCACAAATCCACATCCCTCTCACATCCCACCCTGCCACCTGGATGGGCAAAAACACCCCCGGTGTCCCCTTTCTGCTGCTGCTCGTGACTGGGGTCACCTCCTCCTTGCAGGGCGCGGGGAAGCTGACGTCCTTTGCACCCCAGTGCAGCAGCCAGCGGGGACTGGGGGGGAACGGGGAGGGGGGGGGGGAGCAGCCAGCAGCCGGTTATCTGATCCCGGCCGCTCCGGTGTAAACTTAGCATGGCCTTTCGGAAAGTTCTTGCTGTGGCAAAACACGCAGTAAATCACTGCTCCGGATGCCAACAATATTTCGAGATTAGCAAATCTTACAGAGCTCCTTGAGTAAACGCTTGGTTCAGGGTCAAGGTTTGCAGCCCTGTCAAGCGTAACTGGGGGGCTCTTGCTGTGCCAGTGCACCCCGGCCCCCCGGGACTGTACTGAGCTGCAAATGCTTCTTGCTCTTTGGGGAGAGTGGGGCAAAGTCTGGGGCCAGCACCACGTGCAGGGCAGCAGGTGTCATGGGGAAGCCCCCCAGGCCATCAGAGGCAGGACTGACCTCCAGCTTCCACCCTCTCCACCCCAGCTTGCTCAGCCCAGCTGGGAAAATCCTGAAAATCCTGATATTCCTTCTTATTTTCAACAAGAAGCAAAACAAGCTCCTCACCGGCTGCCCCGGCCCAGCATCATCCCGTGCTCCCCAGGGGATGAGCCACCACCATGCCCAGTGCCCACGGCCCCCGGTGTCCCCAGCACCCTGGCAGCTCCCTGAGCCACGATGCTCCAGAGCAGCAATGCCCAGAGCTCTGCAAAGGCCACCAGGAGGTTGGACACCTGTTTCCATGTATGCTGCGAGTTTCTCGAGCTCAGCTGGGCACTAATTCTGCAGCAGAGCCCTGCTTGGGGGGCGAAGAGGAGGGAGAAACACAGAATAAGGGCAGCAAGCACCTGGGAGCCAGCACCACATGCACCCAGACGGACGCAGGGCTTTGCATGCTGCAGCTGATTAACACCTGGAACACACTGCCAAGGCCAAATCACCCCGGAGCTGGCATTTTAACCCGGGACACGTTCCTGGCTCGGTATGGGGAGGCTGAAGAAGGTCTCGTGCTACACCTGAGGCGAGGCTGCGCAGCGCGACCCTTTCCATCTATGGATGCCCGCTTGCAAACCAGCGATGCCAGCCCAGCCATGAGCCTGTAAGCTGAGACGTCTTTGCTCCTCCTGACCACCAAACAGCCCCAGAAAGGAACGGTTTCCCTGCACTATATTTGCATGGAGGGGGGGGGGGGCTGCAGCCCAGCACCAATCCTGCCCTCCCATCCAGTGCTGCCCAAGCCCCTCTGCCACGCACAGGGCAGATTAAATCCCAAGGGCAGATTTAAATACTTGGGATTAAAACCAGTTTGGTGCAAGGAAAAGCAGATGGATTTGGTTTTCTTTTTAACCACTGGGAGCTTTGCACCCCCCTCTGCAACCACCATGCAAGAAATAGTCCCTAAATCTAAAAGATGAGGCTTTTTTTTCATGCAGCAATGTGTGGTGTGTGTGTGTGGGGGGGTGATTTTGAAACAGGGCTCTCTGCACCCCCTGGGAGCAGGTGTAGGGCCAAAGGGGATGCATCTTGCTGAGAAGCCCCATTTTCGGTGTCCCGTGAGGGTTGGCATCTCTCCTCCTCACCCAGTCTGGGACTGCTTCACTCCTGGTTGTGGGACGGAGCATCCCAGCTGGCGCTCAGCCCCTGTGTCCAGGCAGGGCCCCCTGCACCCCTGAGCATCAGGGGAAAGGGGCAGGTGGAGGATGTTGCATGGCACCCCGATTTGGGGTAGAAATGGTGCAAACACAAGTGAGCTGAGCCCACCTGCCCTCAGCAAACCTCCTGAGAGCCGGACAAGCAGGGAGAAAAGTCTCCAGAGCAAGCTTTCCTCTGCCTCCAGCTCTCCGGAGAAGTTTCTTTGCTCAAATGCTGCCATCCAGTGGGACAAACACCCTGGAGTGGGAAAAAGCTGGAAACGTGGCCGTGGGGGTCCTGGCCCCAGCCCCAAGGCAGGCCACCAGCCCCAGGCTGCCCAGGGGGGGTCCTGCCAGGAACCTGAGCCCCCGGCTTCGTGCCCCAGCCCTTGTTTGTTTAGGGGGTAAAGTCAACAGCGCTCCCACCCTGCAGGGATGCTGAGCCAAGAAGCTCCAGCTCCTAATGTCCTCCCGAAATGTGGCACCTGGTGAGGGGATCGGGGGTGAGTCAAGGGGCAACAAGGTGAGGGGAGAGAGAAGAGGAGGAGAAGGAGGAGCTGCAGTGCCTGCGGGGTCCCAGCACAATGCCCAGAGCTCCGCAGGGAGAGGGTTTGCAGCGGGATGTTTGCGTCCTGAATACACCACGCTAGCAGAAAACCAAATACCAGCGTGTATTCATCAGCACTGGGGCTGCAAGGGATAAACAAAACAAAACACAAAGCTCCCCGGGCTCAGTTTGGTGAAGCAAAACAATTTTGGCAGTGGCAACGGAGCAGTGCAACGGCGAGCTTTGCATCCGCAGTGTCCAGAAGCCCCCCGGATCCCACAATGTGCCCGTTTGTTGTCACGGTGGGTGGCTGGGTTCCTGCAGCAAAGAGCTTTCAGTGGGAATATTCAAAGTTCAACCTCTTTCAGCAGCGCAAGGTTTGCTGGATTGTGCCAGGGGCACAAAGGGACAGTGTTTGCTTGGGAGCGGGGAGGTTTGTGGCTGGGAACACGGCTCTTTTCTTCTGGGCACAGAAGGCGTCTGAGCAGAGTCAAGGCGTTAGCGAAGCAGGATCGTAGTCAGAAGCTTGGCTTAAAGGGAGCAAGGAGAAAATATTTGTGCATATGGAAAAAAAAAATAAAAAAAAATAAAAAAAAATCTGGGGATTTCTTCTGGCTGAAGGCAGCAGCCATTCTTCCAGAGTCACTCCGGTTTCCAGGAAAGGAGGGATTTTCCTCTGAAATTAAAAGGGAAAACCCCTAAATTTTTATTCTCCTGCCGTGCCAACAGGAAATTTCTCCATGGAGCAACAAACACGCCTGCTGCCCTCTCCTCCAAGACGCACAAGTGCTCTTCCAACCCCTTGAGATCAGCCAGAAACTGTCCCCAGACCAGCAAATCCCTGAGGACCGCAGCAAGGCAGCAGCAGCAGGGAAGGAAAGGGGACAGGAGTTATCGCAGAGCACAAAGGGAAGGGATTTAGTGTAGGAAAACTGGGCTATGTCTGAAAACAGCCACGCTCCAGCACAAAGGCTAAGGTCTGTGCATAGCTCGTCACACCTAAAATCCTCATAACTGTGCCCAAAGCCCCCTCTGGGTACTTTATTTGCTGTGTAAGCACTGCCTAAGAGAGGCAGAGGAAACATTGAGGGTCTGGGCAGGTGAATGATGAGGAAAGGGGATTTTTTTTAAAGATATCACTGGTTTTAGAGAACCTTTTCCCACTGATGGGTCTGGAGTGGTGGAACCATGAGCAAAGCCCAGCAAAGCAGAACGACCGAGCCCTGCTTCCCCCAGCAGCACGGGGAGCTGGCCCCTGGCCTCTGCAGCCCTGGAGCTGGCCCAGCTACCGCTGAGTCACCCGGAGAAGGCAGCAAAGCTCTGCCCACTGGACAAACGCCAGCACAGGTGACTGCACAGCCCGGCCGGCGTTCCCAAGTCCAGACAAGCTCGCAGCCACGGGGATGAAAGTGTGGGGGCAGCGGCAGGGCTGGATCTCCAGCACGCCGCAGAGCAGACCCCAAAACCTCTGGCCCCTAAAAGGGGCTGTTCAGCATCACCCTCGGCTTCGGGGTGTACCCCTGGGCAGCTCCTCCCTACCCGGGCTGGGGCCGGCTCCCCACCTTGATACCCACGGGGCACTTCCCCAGTGCCCGGTTTCCCCATGCCCAGGTCCCCCTGGGTCCCCGGTGCCCGGTGCTCCCGGTGCCCGGTGCTCCCTGGCCCCTCGTACCCAGGGATGCTCCCGGCTCCCCCACACCCAGGTCCTCCCAGGACCCCCACGCCCGGTGCTCCCGGTGCCCGCTGCTCCCGGCTCTTCCTCCCCCGGCCGCTCCCGGTGCCCGTGCCCTGTCGCTCCCCGTTCCCGGTGTCCCCACCCCCGTACCCCAGCCGGTGCCAGGTGCTGTCCGGCTCCCCCTCCCCGGTTCCTCCTCTCCTCTCTTCTCCTCTCCGCCCCGTCCCGTTCCGTCCCTCCTCCCCCGGGAAAGCGAAAGCGCAACGGCTGGGCGGAAGCCGAGCCGTGCCGCGCCGGGGGCGCACCGGGGCCACCATGGCATCAAACATCGGCAACTTCTTCCGACGGAGCCTGCGGCGATCGAGCCGCAAAGGTGAGGGCAGGGAGGGACCGTCGGGACGGGACGGTGCCGGTACCGGTGCCGGGGACGGTGCCGGCGGAGTGGGGACTTGCCCGGGTAGCGCAGCTCAGCCCCACCGGGAACGGCCCCGGTAGGGTCCCCCCAGCCATGCCCGGTGTCTGCCCCACATCCCCGGTGCCCTCCCCACATCCCCGGGGCTCGCCGCAACCTCTGCGGGGCTCAGCCCTTGTGCTGCGCCCCGTCCCCGAGGAGCCAGCCCCGTCCCGAAAGAGCCCGCTCCATCCCCCGGGGATTCGCCCACCCCCGGGCACTGGCACCCAGCCCTAGAGGTTGGCACCCACAGCAGGGGCAAGCCCCGGTTTCCCCCCAGCCACGTCCCCAGAGGCTTTGCCAGCCCTTTGCCCGCTGAGCTGGCATCGTGGCTCCGGGCATGGTGGCCACACGAGCCCTCGAACTGGCCCGGAGCAGCTCCACCAGCCCCGACATCTACGGGGTGCGGTGCCACCAGGGCAGGCAGCACCGCAGGGCCCCCGGGAGGGTGGCACAGAGCTTGGTCCTTTGGGATCTGCCAGCACTGCCGAGACAGGGGATGGATGGGGGGCTTTGGCTTGCCCCCACCTCAAGCCGGGGCCAGGCTGGGGATTTTGGGGCTCGGTGTGACCCCCCCCCGTGAGCGCTGTTGTGTGCAGGCTGGTTCTTGCTCTCGGTGTGATATCTCGTTTGTTTTTCCACGCTCAGCAGAAAAGGCTCACTGAGGCAAAAGCCATTTCCTCCCCGCCGGGGCAGGTGGGTGGCTGCGCGGTGCGAGCGGCTCACTGCCATGCAAATACACGCGTGGGGCTGGGAGATTTCCCCCAAGCCGCAGCCCAGGAGCTGTTTGGGCAGAACAAAACAGGTTGTGCCGCATCACGAAGCGGCCCCGAGCGCTGCCTTCGGCTGATAAGGAACTCCCCCAACAGCGTGGGAAGCTGTTCATGCAGAAAAACCTCCTTCTTTCAATGCCGGTGCCTTTTCATCGCGGGCCAGGGTGCAGTGCAGCAGCCTTTGCCCTCTCCGTGCCCGTGGGAGGGAGGGGTGGGAATGCACAGCACCAGCAGCTGCTTCCCTTTGGAGCTGCGTCCCCACCACGGGGGGACATTCCCTGCTTGCAGCGGGGGGCTCTGGGCTATTCCCTGTCCCTTCCAGCTCGGACTACGGCAGAGCTGTGTGTTGGCTGAGACAGCAGAGCAGCAAATCCCATCCTGTGGCAGCAGCCTGCATCCCCAGGATGCGTGGGGAGCTGCTAATCCTGGTGGTTTGGGGGAGTGCTGGGATGCCACATTACACCAGTCCCGTACTGCACAGCGGTGCATGGGCCTGTACATCCCCAGAGCTCATCTTCCAGCAGCTCAGGGATGAGGTGCTGTGGCCTTGGAGGGATTTAGGCTCGGACACTGAGAGCTTTGCAGCCCAACGTGGTGCAGGGGAGCCCAGCCAGGTGGGTGGCACCGTGCCCTCAGCAGTGCTCTCTGGGCTGGGCAGGATCGTGTGCTGACACCACAGCTCGGTGTCAGCAGCTGCCCCGCCATGGAAGGTTTTCTCTTAAGTGTTTGAGAAGATGCAAATGCAGATCCTGTTGGAGAGCACATCTTGCATTCCCTGAAATACAGGCCTGGACGGGACAGGACAGGACAGGCAGGATTTAACCATGCTTTCACCTTACAACGTGCGAGGGGAAAGCAAGCAATGCTGGCAGCCAGCAAGGATGGGAGCCACCAGCAGCCCTCCCTATGGCACAGCCTGTGCAAGGTGATGGAGAAATGAGAGATGCCCGGGGACAGGTGATTCTGATCCCTGGGCAGGGACCATCCGTGATGGGACAGCGAGTGTCACCTCCTCAGCCAAGCTTTATGCTCCTGTCTGCTGCCAGTGGCCAGGAGTGAGGGCTGGAGCCCTGCTTCAGGACTAAAGGAGATGGCTACGGAGCTGGGGGGACACGCAGGGTGGGCCTGACCCCAGAACTGCCATCAGAGGAGGACGTGGGAGCAGCCAACCACAGCTGGGTATTGAGCTGCTGAGCTGCAGGAAGCCCACGGGATACTCCAGGATCCGGGGACAAACTGCAGGAGTTGTTTCACCCAGGCGTTTATTTTCCTGCCCGTTACACCTAGAAGCAGCTCAAGCCTTGCTGTAATGCCATAATCAGAGGCAAGACCAAGCCCAGGACAGCTGCGGTGCAGGGAATTGGGTATTTAGAAAGTCACAGACTTGCTGGGAGAGGGCAGAGCTGTGGCATGGCCTCAGCCCCCTGCCAGCTCCAGGCTCCTCCACTGCCAGCCCTCGATCGCTCTGCCCCGCGGCACCCACCCCAGGGCCCTCGGAGATGTCAGCTCAGGCTCTTCTCCTTCTCATTTCTCGGTTTGGGGCTGTGACAGCTGACACTCCCCAGCTGTTTCCCCCAGCCCGCCCAACAAGAATGAGGATGCAGTCGAAAGGAGCTGCTTCACGCTGGGAGCTGCAGCTTAGGGAAAACCCTCGAGTATCTCGTTTGCAATCAGCAGTTCCCAGGACCGAGAGCATCTGGCAGGGAGACTTTGGGATTCATCGCACTGGAGCTTTTGGAGGTGCTTAAGCAGTATCCGTGCTGGCTGTTTGTTGTTTTTTTCCCCCTAAGAAAATAAATTTAAGTGCTCTGAAAACATTCCCACACATTTCTGCAGAGACCGTCTGCTCTCCGCCACCCCACGTGCCAGCTTTGCTCTGGGTACCCCTCTGCCCTCACTGACACAGGGTGAAGGAGTTCTGGGGGTTCTGACAGTGCTCAGATTTTCTCCGAAAGACTCCTAAAAGCTAATTATTTATTTCCTTTCCGTGTCCTGCGCTGATGGGTCCCTGGCTGTTCACCACCACCATTGCAGGGTGCACAGGGCATCGTGTCCCGCTCCCCTCTGGTCGGATCTTGGGTAGCTCTGCATCTCCCGTCCTGCCACCAGGACACCTCCTGGCCTTTCATTTCACTGTGCTCTCTCTCTCTCTCTTTTTTTTTTGGTTTGGTTTTTGCTTTTGTTTTTGGCTACAGAAGGAAAACAGGAGGCCCCTGCTGCAGAAAACAACTCTTCGCGAGCGCTGCAAGGGAAGGCAGGAGACCGGAGCTCTGTCCTCTACTCTGCCGGACAGTTTTTCTTCGAGTACCTGGTGGTGGTGTCGCTGAAGAAGACTTCAGATGGACGTTACGAACCCAAGATTACATACCAGTTCCCAAAGGTATTTAGCCCCATTTTGGGGGACAAAGATGAGCTTTCTGAGGTTAAGAGGAAGAGGGGACGTTGCTCTTTCCCCCACCGCTAGAGCCAGAGCAGGAGAACAGGAAAGCACCCCGTGCCCTGGAGGTGCAGACCCCAATGTGGGGCACTGGGGCTGCTGTGACCCCCCCTTCCCTCCTTCCCTCCCTCCCCGTGGTCCCAGCCCGGGGCACAGTGCCCAGGTGAAGCAGCCCATGGGTGCTCCCTGCTCCCTTCTCCCCAGCAGGGAGAGCCCAGTCCTGGTCCTTGGAGCTCCCTGGGAGCTCCAGCAGCAAAATCACCTCTTAGGGAGGTGACACATGGAGACGCCCCCCCTTTGAAGAGTATTAGGTGCCTGCACTGTGCCCTGATATCCACGAGGTAAAACAGGCTGAAATTGGGACTTTGGGGAGCTGCTTGCCCAGGGGTGTGCAGGCACCTTCTGCTTCGGTCTCACCAAGGACGCTGGGGCCAAAAGGTTCCCCCCTGCCCCCAGCAGCACCCCGGGGCTGTGGGCATCACCCTGACTCGTGGCATCACTTCATTCCAGCGCGAGAACCTCCTGAGGGGCCAGAAGGAGGAGGAGGAGCGCCTCCTGCAAGCCATCCCCCTCTTCTGCTTCCCCGACGGCAACAACTGGGCGCCCGTCACCGACTTCACCAGGTACCCGCACCGCTGAGGGGTCCCGGCCACTTCTTCCCACCCAGTGCCACCGTATGTGGGGGCTGCGGGCTGGGAGAGCTGCCCCGTCCTCATGCCTTGTCCCTCCTTGCAGTGAAACCTTTTCCTTCGTCCTGACGAATGTGGATGGCAGCAGGAAGATCGGCTACTGCAGGCGGCTGCTGGTGAGCATCCCCCATTAGCCCCAGGGGATGGTGGCGAGCGCGGCAGGAGGTCACAGAGGACGGGGAGGCAACTTTGGGAATATGCCAAAAGGCTTTGCACCAAAACTATTAACAACTCCGGCATCCAAACTGCCTTCTCCAGGCCCCAGCATCATCTGCTTATGCAGCATGGGCTGCGTCCTTGGCCAGAGCACCAGCTCTGAAAATCCTCCAGCGGGAAGTTGTTTCTTTTCCTTTGAAATGCCAGAGCCATCCCTGCCCCTCAAAGGGCATCTCCTCAGGTTCCCAGCACATCTCATGTGGTGAATGGGGCTGGAGATCACTGGGGAGAGCATGGAGGTGGTGTCGTGGGGCTGGGAGGTGCTCCAACCTCTTTTCCATCCTCTTCCAGCCCTCCGGCCGTGGCGTCCGCCTCCCTGAGGTCTTCTGCATCATCAGCTGCCTGGGCTGCTTTGGGCTCTTCTCCAAGGTAGGGACGTGGTGGCTCCATCCAGCGCCGTGGTGGCCCTGGCAGCCGTCGGGCCACCCACCGGGGTTTGACGGCTCCTTTCTGCCTCCCCCAGATCCTGGACGAGGTGGAGAAGAGGCGCCAGATCTCCATGGCGGTGATTTACCCCTTCATGCAGGGCCTCCGGGAATCGCCCTTCCCGGCTCCAGGGAAGACGGTCACCATCAAAAGCTTCATCCCCGAGTCGGGCACAGAGGTTGGTGGGGTTCTGGGGGCTCAGCACCTTCTGGTCTGCTCCAACTGTCCGCTGGAGCATCCTCCGTATCTGCAGCACCCGTGGGTGCTCCCTGGAGCAGTGGGTCAGGCTGGGAGACGTGGGTGCCCCCTCCTTCCTCGCCAAGGAGGAGAGCAGCCAGTGGTGAGGAGGAGGAGGAGGAGGAGGAGTAGAAAGAGGAGGAGAGAGAAGGAGGAGAAGGAGAAGAAGGAGGAGAAGGAGGAGAAGGATGAGGATGTGGATGAGGATGAGGATGAATCCCATCCACAGTGATGCCACCTTTCATCTCTGCCAGCCTGGAGCTGGAGCCACCAGCACAAAACCTTGCTCAGCACCGTTCCTTAGCTCGCTGCCGCCTGCACGAGCGGCCTGGTGGCACAGTGCCCACGAGGCTCATCTCGCCCATGCACAGCACGGGGCCACGCTAGGACAGGCAGAGCCTTTGCTTTTTTGCTTTTCCTTTCTCCTCCGGTGAAGCTTCAGTGAAAAAAATGGGTTGGATCTGTCCTGGCACCCCGCAGGATAACGTCAGTGCTGAGCATCGCTGGGGACGTGTCCTGCCAGGGTGGGTCTGGGAGCAGGATCCCTTCTCTCTAGTGCAATTTGGCAGCTGGCTATCACATTGCAAGAGATTTCTTCATCCAGGAAAGCTTGCGCAAGGGCTTTGCACATTGCTCAATGCTCTGGCTGAGGGCCAGGCTGCAGGGTGCGTGGCTGGGGGTGACGGAGAGGGAGGACACATGGGGACGTTCTTCGAAAGAGATGGGCTTTGGGGCTCCAGGCAGGGGCTGGAGCAAGTCGGGGAGATCCATGAGAAAACGGGAAGGGGGTGAAAATAAATCCTGGCAGATGCATGGGCCAGGAGCTGGGGACCACGCAGGATTTGTGCTGGAAAGGGGCTGTGGAGCCCAGCCAAGCCCTGAGCTGCTGGCTGGTAACACAGCTGGAAGGGTGTCACAGCACGGGGAGGAGAGGGACAACCCCAAACCCAGGAAAAACGGGAGCCAGGGCTGTGATGGGCAACACAGTCCTGCCAGTCCCTGGCTGGTCGCTGTCTGGGGCTGCCCACAGCGGGGAACATGCACCCACCAGGTTTAGGAGGCTCCTCTCCAGGGCAGAGCCAGCAGGATACACAGACCACCCGCAAATATCTGCTCGATGTTTCACCTTTGGGCCCTCCTAGCTGTCACGAGGCGAGCCAGCCCTCTGAGGGAGTCTTTTGAGGAAGCTTATGCGGTTTTTATAGCAGAAAAGTCATGTCTTAAACCTTCCTCCTTTTCCCGGGCAACTTTCTCCGCTGTTGCTCACAGGCGAGCTGTCAGCTGCTGAGACACTGGCAAGGAAGTGCGGGGCACTTCCCTGCTGGGCTCCTACCAGAGACTCACGAGCACTGGAGAAAAGAGGCATTTTGGTTAAAATTCCATTACCCTAATTAATAAAAGCCACCGTACGCAGCACCACTGCACCTTCATTGCTATGTGTCCCAAATCACCACGCAGGACAAGGTGAAGCTTGTGCTTTGCAGAGGGTCTTGATGGAGGTGCTGCAAACTCCAGGAAGGTGTTTGGGCAACGCTGTGGTCATTAATTGCTCCCAAACTGCCTTCCTGGGGAGCCAGATCGGTGCTGGGGGGATGTTTCACCTCCTAAGGGGTTTTGGTGGCTCTCCCTCCACAGCTCATCGAGCTCACACGGCCCCTGGATGCCCACCTGGAGCACGTGGAGTTCCAGGCACTGCTCCAGCGGCTCAGCCCCGACCTCATCCTGCACATCTTCGCCTCCGCCGTGTTGGAGCGCCGGCTCATCTTCCTGGCCGAGGAGCTGAGGTGAGTCCTGAGCTCTTTATTTTCAAAAAAAAAAACAAACCACAAACACCACCAAAACCTTGCAGGACGCAGCTGAGCTCAGGGTGCTCCTTGTCCTCTCGCAGCGTCCTCTCGCAGTGCATCCACGCGGTGGCCGCTCTCCTCTACCCCTTCACGTGGGCTCACACCTACATCCCCGTGGTCCCCGAGTGCCTGCTCGACACCGTCTGCTGCCCCACGCCCTTCATGGTGGGCATCCAGATGCGGCACCTGGAGCGGGTCCTGGACCAGCCGATGGAGGAGGTATTTGAGCCAGGGAGGGTGAAGGTGGCTGGATGGTGATGTGGATTTGTCCATGGCCCTGCGGTTGTGCTGGCGCTGGGGCTGAAGGCTCAGGTTGTGCCCTTTTCTCTTCTGGAGGGATATTCTCCGGATCAGGGTTTTGTGTCCATCCTCCTTCTGGCACCTGGGGCAACGCCTCCATGTCCCCTGGGTGCTGCCCCAGGAGCCACAGCCCTGACCCTAAGGGATCAGGGAGCTGACATCAGCTGCTGGCTGCTGGCATCATCCCAGCCCTGCAAAAGCAGAGGCTGGGGACAGCGACCAAGCCTGGGGCAAACACAGCCCCTGGGGAGATGCCTGCAGCACAGAGGGACCGAGCCCTCTCCTGCCACCCTCGTGGGCTGCAGACACAGTGGTCTGATCCCAAAATGGGTGGGAGGAGGCCACGGTGCCAGGGGATGTCTTGGTGAGTCTGCTTGCTCAACCCGGTCGCTCTCTCTGCTCTCTTTCAGGCTCTGATAGTTGACCTGTGCAAAGGGAAGATCATCCGGGCGGTAGGTGCCCCTGCACAGGGTCTGAGGCTGGGCTGGGCCCCCTGTTCCCCCTCGGTCCCAGCTGCCTGGCAGCTCTCCCGTTTGGGTGTCAGAGCGGCAGGGTGTCCCCCTGCTGCGGTTTAACCCGGCCGGCAGCTCAGCACCACGCAGCTGTTCGCTCACCCTCCCCCTTCCCCCTCTGGGATGGGGAAGAGAAACAGGAAAATGAAGCCTGTGGGTTGAGATAGAGACGGTTTATTAGGGCAGAAAAGAAAATAAAAGAACAATAGTAACGATAATAGTACTACTAATAATAACGTGCAAAACAAGTGATGCACAATTGCTCACCACCCGCTGACCGATGCCCAGCCTATCCCCAAGTGTAGCCACCCCTATATATTGTTCAGCATGACCCCATAAGGTATGAAATACCCCTTTGGGCAGTTTGGGTCAGCTCTCCTGGGTCTGCACCCCCAGCCTGCCCGCTGGCAGGACAGAGCGAGAAGCTGCAAAGTCCTTGGCTTAGTGTAAGCACTGCTCTGCAACAATTAAAACATCAGCGTGTTATCAACATTCTTCTCATTCTAAATCCCAAACACAGCACCCTACCAGCTCCTAGGAGGAAAATTAACTCTGTCCTAGCTGAAACCAGGACACCCACAAATGGGTTTCTCCACCCGCTGCATCTGTCCCATGAGCCAGAGCACCTGGGTCTGTGGGCATGCCATACCCAGCATCACCGCGCGCTAATTAATTAATGAGCCCTACAGAAAGCCCCGCTGATGGGGCACGTTCCCAGCAGTGCCAGGTGCTTCACAGCCCCGTTGCTTTCCAGGTCGGGGATGAGGAGGAGATCTTGCCCATCAAGCTGCAGAACGAGATGCTGACGTCTCTGAACAGGCACAACAACAACAACAACGTGCACAGTAAGGGCACCTCGTTACAGGTGGTAAAATACGTGCAGCTGCCCTCCACGGGTGGCCACAGTCCCCAGCAAAATGGCTTTTCTAATGGAAGCTGGCCTGAGGTGTCCCTGCCCCAAACTGGGGCAAAATGCAGCCACGGGAGAGAAATGCCTCGGCCCTTCTCCTTCCTTGCAAAATGTGAGGGCAGGAACAAGTGATTCTGCTGCAAAAATCGGGTTTTGTCAATATTTGGCCTGCAAAGATGCTGCTGCCCTGGAAAGCAAATGCAGCCAGTGCTCCTTTATCAAAATTAGCTTACAGACAGAGGGAGGTTTTAGGCAAATAACAGTTTGTTGGGATGGAAGCACAGTCTGTGAGCTGGCCAGGTTAAAATAGGACCATCTGCCGTATGTCCACAAGTGCCATCCCCACCCCTCGTGCTCTGTGTCCTCTTCCAGCACTCGAGCAGGTGAACACGCTTGTCTCCGAGGCCTTTGTGCAGTTCTTCGTCCGAATTGTTGGACACTACGCCTCACACATCAAGTGGAGTAAAAACGGCCCGGGGACCTTCCAGGAGCGAGCCTTCTGCAAAGCCATCGCCTCCAAGACCAACCGCAAGTTTGTGAAGAAGTTTGTGAAGACCAACATGTTCTCCCTATTTATTGAGGATGCAGAGAAGAGCAGGATCCCGCAGGAAGGTAAACGGCCTCATCTCTCCTTTCTTCACTGGTCGGGTGAGCTCTGCAAAGTCTTGGGGCATTTGGTTAAGGGAAAAAGATGCCCCGTGTCCAGGGCAGGCTGCAGCACCGGGCTGGGGATGCTCAGGACAGCGAGAGGCACCCAGGAACCCATTTGCCTTCCATACTTACATTTCTCCGGCCCTGTCAAGCAATCAAAAAGCCATCCCCAGGCTCATTTTAGATCTTGTCTGGGGCTGAGGCAGGCTTACCAAGGGCTCAATGTTCAGGCAAACATGCCAGTAGCAGCACAAATATTTGGCTTGCACTCAGGCAGCAGCTGGGAGCTGGCTCCTAGCTGTGCTGCCAGCAGGTCCTGACTCATCTCTGCCGCCGGCTCCAGTGCGGATCCGTGGTGGCTGGGTTGGTGCTTCCTCGTGCCCAGGAGGACACCAGCCAGAGCGGAGCCTCCTCCCAGCTCATGATGAGAGCAAACAGAGGCGAGAGAGGTTGAGGACGTCACCAAAAACATCTGTCGGTGGCCAGAGATGTCGTGGCCTGGGGTGCAGCACAGCAGAGGGCACGTGGGGCAGTGCTGCAGGCAGTGGGCGGCACGTGGAGCCCATGGTGGGTCCCTTACAGCCTGCCTGCAACCTGCCCAGAGGGGCAGAGGCATGGCACAATCCCAGCTTTCCCATCATCTTCCCAGCCCATGTCACCGTTGTGGCTGGTCACAATCTCAGGGCCTCCCACTTTGTTTCCTCCTCACGGGTTGGATAGGAAACAGAAACTGAGCCAGAGTGACGCTGTGGGTTAAAGCCTTACGCTAACCCAAGCGTGACAAAGCTCATTTGGGGTGGGTGGAGAGTGCTGGGTGGAATTGCCACAGCCTTGATTCCACCCTCACCTGGGTGGCAGCCACGCAGCTGGGCCGTCCCCGCACCCTGCTGCTCAGCACCGTGCACGAAAAACGGAGCGTGGATGCGACAGCTCTGGCACTTGCGGTGTTTGGTGACGGCACACGACCTTTTCTTGTCCACAGTGTATTTCCAGCAGAAGATAACAGAATACCACGAACAGAAGAAGCACCGGAGGGACTCCTGAAGGGTAGCCAGGAGCACCGGAGCTGGAACTGAGCAGGTCTCTGCCAGCAGTGCTGTGCTGGCTTGAGCCGTGCCCCATCCGAGGGCAGAGCACGCTGGACTCTGCTGGATCTGCCCACCCGTTCCTGCCTGTGACTCATGAGAAGCACCAAACACCAGTTTCAACCCTTTCCTTTCTCCCTCAGGGCACCATTGCACTGGCAGACTTTCACACAGGGCTAGCACACAGGCTGTGGTTTCTTTTCCAGCCTTGCTAGCGACAGGGACAAACCACACCTCAGTGCCCAGCTCTGCACCGAGCCTTTGGCCACACCAGGACCTCACGTGGAGATGGAGGGAAGTCAGGGAGCAGGTGCCTGCTGGCTGCAGGACAACAAGGGCTGTAGAGTAATTGTTAAAGAAAAAAAAGAAAAAAAAGGATGAGTAGGAAATGCTGTTATTTCTAATTAAAACAAACCTAGGTTTTGCAAATAAGCAACATCCTATGAAATGTGTTTCCGAGGATTCTGGTATTAGCAGTTGTTTCACTTTGTTTTCTGTCGAGATATGCTCATTGTTCAATGCCAGCAGGAGCAGTCTCAGTGGGTTTTAGCAGTTTCCTCTGTAGTAGCTCTCTTCTTTGTTGGTACTACTTGGAGCAACAGTCCCAGTTTAGCTCTTTGAAGAAACTAAAATACTCTTTCCCAACAGGTTATTTATTCGCACTGTAAGCAAACTGTGAAGGCCACCGGGCTATGTTTTGTCGTGGAGGGAAACAGCAGATCAACAACTTCGGGCAGGGAGGAAATAATAGTTAAATCAAGTAGTAAAACATCAACATTCTACTTGTTCCTGGTTTTGATGCCAACTTTTTTTTAAAACCTCACTGTTGTGTTTTTTCAGTGCTGTTTCTGAAATGTGATGCCTGTAGCAGATAAAGCTAAATTGCAGTGCTCCCTCCCTCCTTTTGTAACACATTCGCCCAGGGAACAAGCACTGCAGCACAGAAAGCAGGGGCTGGCTGCAGATGCACCTGGTTCCTTCCCAGCCATGGAAGGAACCTTCCCTTGGGGGAGAAGTGGATGAACAGGGAAGGAAATTTGCTTCTCCCCAGCAAGAGCTGTGGTAAAAAGCAGAGCTTCATCCTCCTCTGTGGGACTGTAGAGCCAAGCTGCCGTATCGCTCAGGAGCTGCTGGTCATATGTACCACACAGAGATGGTTATCAAAATTATCTTTTAATACAGCTTTTGCAGTGGCATTGAGTTGCCACTGAATGCCACAGTGAGAGATTTTATATAAACGCGACAAAATAAGCAGGCTGTCTGCCAGACAGCTTTCACTTTCGGAGCCGTTGAACTAACAAAAACAAGAGACGCAAAGGGCAATTATTTTAGAACTATTTGTGTAGTCATGCACAAATACAAGCAACAGAAGAACACTCGGACAGAGGATAAAAAATGAACAGCAACGAAACACTCCATCCACGCTGAAAGAAAATCAGTGATGTTTTGATCAACTCCCATGTGTTTTTGAGGGAGAGAACCAAGAACAATTTGTCAGAAAAAAAAAAAAAAAAAAAAAAAAAGAAGAAAAGAAAAGAAAAAAACAAGTGGTTTTGGCAGTGTAAGTACCTTCTTTGACTCCACAAGTTCGCTCTCATGGGTAGAGAGAAGGTTACAAGCAGTCAACAGGAAGTTAAAGGTTAGCGATCTTTCTCTGTGCTCTTTTCAATTGAATCTGCCAGCAGAAAAGGGAAACGGGTGGGGAAATTAAAGGCACTAATCAATAATTGTCCCTTTGGTAAAGACCACTCGCCTCCCTCTTTTCCTTCTTGCTCACCACCACTTTGAGAAGATGCTGACCTCTTTTGGTTGTGAGGTGTAACACAACATCTCACTGAGAAAAATGGGAAGTGGTCCTTGCTTTGGCAATGGGTCTTCGAAAGAGTCAGAAGTCACACAAGGGACTGGAAGACTTGCTTCCGCCTCAGAAAAATGTCATAGAAGGTGCTTCCCTAGGTGCTGAAAAGAAAATGGATCCCTAAATTAAAAAAGATGTCATTCAAAGGCAGCCAGTGCTACAGACATGAGCATGGGTTAACTACAGCGGGTTAGAAGGGTTCATGCTCTCCTGCGTGCTTGCCAGAGAACAGTATGAAATGCAGCCTTAAGCTACTTAAAGCACTTTTGCTTTTGATTTTGTCATGGAGTAAGGGACTTAGATCCATTTCCAGTGACCAGCTCAGAAAAGCATTGTTTGGGAAGCATCCAAGTCCTTAGCTCAACCTCTCACTTGGCTACAGGGAAGACAAAAGGGGAGAACAGGGATGGGTACAGAGAACTGGGCAGCTTCCTGGCACTAACCCCTCCGCCCACTGTCCAGCAGCAGCTCCAGAGCTACAAGCAGCTGAGGATGCTGGAGCAGGCTCCAGCCTGCTGGAAGAGGCAGTCCCCACGTGCTGTAAGATGAGCTGTCAGGGAAGAAGACTGGCGTGGCTGAACAGGGAACTTTTGCTGAGTCTCCTGGAGAAAAAGAAAGTTTATGTCCAGTGGTAGAAGGGACAGGCAAGTTCGGGAGAGAACAAGGAAACTGCCAGCATATGCGGAGAAAACAAAACAAAAACAAAACAAAACAAAACAAACAAACAAACAAACAAAAAAAAACAGAAAAGCTGAAGCCCAGCATGAGCTCAGCCTGTCCACTATGGTAAAAGAAAATAAAAAAAATGTTTTTATAAATCTATTAACAGTAAGAGGATGGGCAAGGAAAATCTCCATCCTTTACTGGATGCGGTGGTGAACATGACTACTGAAGACAGGGAAAAGGCTGAGGCTCTTAATGCCTTCTTTATATCTGTCTTTGATAGCCAGACCAGTTATCCTAGGGGTACTCAGCCTCCCAACCTGCAAGTCTGTGACGGGGAGCAGAAGAAGCTCCCCGCAGTTCAGGTGGAAGCAGTTAAGACCTGCTGCTCCACCTGGGCTGTCACAAGTCCATGGGGCTGGATGGGATCCATCTGAGGGTGCTGAGGGAGCTGGCAGATGTGATTGCTGGGCTGCTCTCCATCATCTATCAGTGGTCATGGTCATCCAGAGAGGTCCCGGATGACTGGAGACTTGCTAATGTGGCACCCATCTGTAAGAAGGGTCATGAGGAGGATCTGGGTTATTACAGGCCTGTCAGCCTGACCTCGGTGCCAGGAAAGGTTAAAAACTGACATTTGAGGGAGCTGGGGTTGTTTAGTCTGGAGAAGAGGAGGCTCAGGGCAGAGCTCATTGCTCTCTACAACTACCTGAAAGGAAGGTGTGGGGAGCTGGAGGTCAGCCTCTTCTCACAGATAACCAGTGATAGGACCAGAGGAAATGGCCACAAGTTGCAACAGGGGAAGTTCAGGTGGGAAATGAGGAGACATTTCTTCACAGAAAGAGCAGTCAGGTATTGGGAGGGGTTGCCCAGGGCGGTGGTGGAGTCACCGTCCCTGGGGGTGTTCAAGGAGAGGTTGGACGTGGTG
The DNA here is from genome assembly GCF_964035555.1 of Netta rufina. Taxonomy (NCBI): domain Eukaryota; kingdom Metazoa; phylum Chordata; class Aves; order Anseriformes; family Anatidae; genus Netta; species Netta rufina. The sequence continues at coordinate 3,267,401 of NC_140150.1, forward strand.
CTTGGGGACATGGTTTAGTGGGTGACATTGGTGGTAGGGGAATGGTTGGACCGGATGATCCTGGAGGGCTTTTCCAACCTTAATGATTCTGTGTTTATATGAAAGAGGAAGAAAATGGCCCAGGGCCACAGTCTTCCCGCAGACCTCCAAATCCTCCCACTGTTACCCTCCACTCCTCCTGTATCTTCTCCCTTCCATTATGCTGTAAGTCTTCCTGACAGCTCTGCCCTCATTTCCTGTGCCTTCACGACTTCAGAATGTACTGAAGAAAATACACCGTTTATTTCTTTGAACTTGGTCTGCCTCTCAAACCAGCTGCTTGTAGGTGGAGGCACAGCATTTGCTGCTAGAGACAGAATAACACAGTGTTAGGGACTGGAAGGGACCTTGAAAGATCATCTATTCCAATCCCCCCCTGACTAAGGGAACTGGGCCTCCCACCATGGGTTCTCCTTGTGCGGGTGCTACTCTGTGACACCTCTGCTTGGCTGGTAGAGAAAGCCTCCATTTTTCCAGATGGCCAGAAGAATTCCCTTTCCTAACCAACAAGGCTAAAGAGGGAACCAAGGCATTGTTACAAGCAATAAGACTGAGATTTGGGTTCCTGCGGTAATTTTATCAGATCGTTTCAACACTTCGACGCTTTGTAATTACAGCTTTAGTTAGCATGTCTGATGCAACTTTTGATGCTAACATGTATGTCTCACTTGTGAAGAGCGTTGTATATAGGAAAATAGAGACCAACATTCAGAAAATTTGGGAACATACCAAAGTTCTCCATTGAGTATTTCAATACGGAGCTACTTAGGGACTCCAAGAGTTGTGCGATAAATTAACCTCATGGTTGCCCAATGTCACCTGGCTAAAACAATTATTTGTATTATTCTGTTGCTAAAGTGTTGTATGTGTTGTAGTAAGAATGTCCTAACTGGCTATGAATCCTGGAAAAAGCATCAACTTTGTTAGAAGATAGAATCAGGAAAATACTTTAGGAAGTGCCTAGAAAAAGAAAGTATTTTGTAGAAACACGTAAAAGAATTTAATAACAGTTTAGAAAATGGGGGATTGGAGTAAGTAATAGATGCTAAAGGGTTAACTGTAGAACTATAGCAGGTCTGGAGAGGTCACCCCATGCTGATTTTGCAAGTTTTAGCTAACACAGATGTATATTGTAAACTAATGACAAGGGCAGGACTGAGACAGGATAGCTCTGGAAGATAAGGATTTCTATAACCCAGGCCATTGTGAACACTAGTTAGCAAGAAAAGAAAAGCGACAAAACGAGAAGATAGCACATTCCCTGCTAAGCAAGAACGGGTTTAGGCGAGTTTTAAGGCTGAAGTGCAAAGTCCATAGCGAGGAAGACGTCCAGCCTTCATCCCGAACACCCCGGCCCACGGCCACAAGGTGGCACTGAGCGTGTGCACTTGGGAGGATTTAAAGGCGGAGACACTGGAAACGATTTCTCGGAACTCATTGTAATAAAACCGCCCTTTAAGGGAAAAGTTAAGAATATGTATAGGCGTTTTCTTACCGGTGTAACACCCTCTGTATAAATACAGGGTGAACTACTGTGGTGGGTGCACACGATTGTGGTGGGGCGACCCCCAGTGCTGCCCAGCGCTGAATAGACACACCTACTTTACAACTTTACAGGTTGTGGGGTCTGTTTATAGATTGTGGAGTTTGTGTACAGGTTGTGGAGCCTGATTACAGGTTGTGGAGTCTGTTTTCCTCACGTCACCATCTTGTCCCACCTTTCCCTCACGGGCTGAGGCAGCCTCAAGATGGCGACTGTAGGGCGGCCTGTGGGGAGGCAGGGGGTTGTGTGAGGGAGGGCTGCAGGCGGCATGGAGGGCAGGCTCAGCCCTCAGCCATGGGGCTGGGGAAGATGCTGAGACCCTCCTGGAGTGGCCTCGCTGGTCTGGAGAAGGGAAGGAAGGCTGCCTTGCCCTGGCCAGCGTGCCTTTTGTGTGCGCTTTGAGCGTTAGGTGAATCTCTGGGTTGTGAGCAAAGGTGCACGCTAATGGTAATTTTTGATGCAAACAAAATAAAGGGAAATGTGCCCAGAAGTCACACCGTCCCACTTCCTTAGCTGGCCAGTTCCTGGGTGTCCATTGGCATAATGCTTAGGGTGACATTTCAGCCTCTTTCATGCTTGTCGCAGGAGTCATTGTACACCTTGGGTAATTATCGCTGAAAGGTTGTGCAGAAGAATCCAGTGTTAATGCAGAAGGGATTGTCCAGTGGGTGCAGTGATGGAATTCGTTCAGGGTTGCATAAGTGTAAGAGATGACCGTCTACCATCATGTTACCCAAATGCTGTTCTTTCCCAGGCATTCATTCCTTTATATTCCTGGTTATCTTCCAGAAAGGTGGTTTATTCTTGTTCCCAAACCCTCTAGTATCATGCCATTACCTTTTTTTTTTTTTTTTTTTTTTTTTGTCAAATATGATTGAGTGGAGACCATTAAAAAGAGCTTTTTTTGTACAAAAAGGAAGGCACAAAAGGAAGTTTTCCTCATAAGAGGATTGAGCAGGCTTTCAAAGGTTTAAGAAATACTCAGTTTCCATGTCTGCCTACTAATACCTCTCAGACATACCTGCTGTTCCTTTCACATATGCTGCTCAGGCTCTTTCAACGGTATTGGAACTTCAATGTTAACAGTGATAACGTAAATACTTTTACCAAGTCTGAGGTCCTGCGCTGTCAGGCAGTCTTTTTGTGTGGTATCATCAAGTATGTTATTGTTGAAACAGTTCTTGCACATGTTCAGAGTTTGCAAAGCTCTTTGGGCTAACAGCCATATAATAAATAAATAAATATGTGCAGCCTATTCCATTTCCTGTGTTTTGGGGATGTACTCTGTTTTAGAAGAAATACACCGAGCTTCACAGGTATTTATAGACAGATATGGTAGATATTATAGATAGGTATTCATAGATATGCTTGAAGGAACTGTAAGCACTCCTGTGGTTCCCGGAGCCTGGTTCTACCCTCGCTGGTGCAGAAGCAACTGTCTGCTAGCAGAGATTGAGAGCACACGTGAGCATCACCAGCTAGCAATGAGCAGAAGAAAAAGGGCAAGTTTTGCCCCAAGCACTGTTGTGTTTCTTTCTCCTGTGCTGGATGCCTTAACAGTGTTTTCCATGTGAAGCAATGGTGGGTGAAGTTTTTGTACTGTGAAACAGCATGGGGATGCTGAATGAGTTTGTATTTAGGTATGCTGAAGTTGTCCCAGAGCTCCAGCTGAAAATTGGTGTACTTCAAATGCTGGTTAGAATGGGGTGTTGTCATACTGCCTGTGTTAATTATCTAAATTGGAGGGGTGGTGTCCACATAGGTGAGGTAGGGGAGAATTGCCTCCAACAGGCAGTTCAGAGCACCCTGAACAGCAGTCCTCCTGTTTTGGAGTTTTCTTCTGAAAAATACTTTATTTATTTATTTATTTTCCCCTCTGATAATTAAACAGGATCTGGCCTCTTAGCTTGGTCCCTGTTGGGTTCTGTGAAGCCCTCACAGGCTGGCACTCATTTTGGTCCTGAAGAAAGCTGGCCTGCTTTCTGACACTGCCTTGCTGGCAGCTCTGCAATCACAATGAAATGCAGAAATACTGGAAGTGTGATTGTTGGTAAATAGAGCAGAATAAATCCTCAAGGACATCACAGCTGAAGATTCATGAATGCAGAAGAGCATGAAGGGCAGTGGCCCAAGGGAATAAGCAGACACCATAGGCCTGGAGGGAATGCCCGTAGCACGTAATAGGTTATCTGATTACAAAGCCACTCAGATATTGATTTTTACAGCTTTTTGCTTTATGCTTAATTTGAAATTCTTTTCAGTTTCCTAACAAGAACAGGAGCAGACTAATTTAAAGCAGTCTCTCGCTTTGGAGAGAAGTTCCTATACCTGCTAATCTTGGGCTAATCATGGTTGCCAGGATCCTGTTTTTTTGTTGCTTATCTTTCCTTTCTGGTATTCTATATTTTGCAGTTGCTGGGGATGAGAGAGAAGTAAGGCATGAAGTAGAGAACAGTCTAACAGGTATTCTAGGGTGAATAGAATGAATAAAACTTTGTACGACTAACTTGAAGTGGATAAGTGTTGGGTTTTCTCTGTTCTTTAGGTTTCTCATGCAAGAACATATTGCTGATTCCTTGTATTTTGAGGAGCTAGAGACAAACGTTCCAAAAGTGTTCTTGTGTTTTCATGATTTCCAGAGGAAAACTATGAAGGATCCAACTTAAATTTGTCTAGCAGGAAACTCCTTGATTTCTATAGTTTTGCACCCAAGCAATATAATACAAAATTCAGTTTGCTTTCCCATTTATTTTATTTATTTATTTATTTATTTGTGGGTCTTTCAGGACATGGAGCAGAACTGGATGGTTTATCTAGTAGCTAATAAAACATTATGCTTTTCATGTCTTTTGCTCAAATCTCTGTGGTTTCTCATGCATATGGCAAATTTTACCCAATTCGCAAAACTGCTGCTGGAAGGCACTTAGGTGGCATCGTACTATGATGACTGTAGCAGAATCTCTAGAGTATAATTTATTATATGATTGCTCTGTTCTTATAGTCCACTTAGGGCAAGAGCCCTTTGCAGTGAGCAGATGAAGCTGCCTAGCTGTTAGTCACATGGATATACTTTTACTACCTATTTGAGATGAAAACAGTCCTCTTAGTGTTTTCTGCTGTTGAAGTGGACAAAGAAGAAACAAATATTTCAGGATAGGCTGCAGAGAATGTGTAGATTTGGGAAGAGTTTTAACTAGACCTCCTGGAAAAGGACAGAGGTGATGTCTGGAGGCACTGGAGTGGAAAGTATTGACTGATAGCGTCAGTCTTAGAAAAAACCTCCTATCCTTTTACATCCTGTCCACTGTGCCCTACCTATCTCATATGCCCAGTTCCTAGAATGTTGCAAATTTATTTCCTGCTGCTGTCAAATGAAAGATAAGCTGGGAGGATATGAGAGACACTAGCCACGTGCAACTCTACATCGCTATTCAGCAGCTAATACAGAGCCGGTTCACTGCGTAGATGTTTCTGCCAGGCTTATTTGAAGACACGTTCAGGTTTGTAATGTCCCAGATGTCCAGAGGCTGCTTGTACACAACTCAGAATGCTCCTGAATTCAACAACTGACTATAGAAGTGGATAAGTGTGCTGCTGATGCTAACTAACATAACTACTAAAAGTGCCAACCTAAATTAGCTGTTCCAACAATGCTGCCTTTGTTGAAGGCAGGTCAAGTTACTAGCAAGTCTCTTTCATTTACACCTGTAAGATGTTACAATTGGAAAGATTTGTGAATATTTCTCGTGTACGAGAAATACGTAACAGCCAGTTATGTATTTATGTTTCATGACAGAGGACTGGTGCAATCTGTAGAGATAAACTATACCTAGAAATACCCTCAATTTCACCATATGATATCAGATTATCTACGGCTTTGTAGACCAGAAGTGTGTACCAATAAGCCTTGCTATCATGACTTAGTTATTTAACTTCTATGTTTTTAAGATCTTAGGCCTTCAGGGCCTTTATTCATTGCCTAGGTGAAGAATTTATGCATAAAAAGTTTAATTGCATTCAAAGAATCAAAGAGGTTAAATAAGGAATAGAATTTATATATTGAAGCTTATTATATTAATTATTTGTCTTTCACAGTGCGTGTAATTCAGACCTTAATGGTATGGTCCCCACACAAATGCTTTTGCTGTCTCAGAAATGACCCAAAACATAAGGGTGTCAGTCAGTAAGTCATTAGGCAGTTAGTGAAGGCAGTGGTGAGGAAGAAGGAAAAAAAAAAAGAAATAACTTAGCGAGAAGAGAAAACAGGAAGTCAGTATAGGAAGTGAAGAATGCAATCATCTAAGCCTGTTTAGGAAGGAAAAAAATGATTTTGTTAGCTATTATTTTATGTTATTTTAATTTTATTTTTTAGATAATTTGCAATAGAGAGACAAAATAATCTCAGATACAGTTGTAAAGAGCCTGATGTCCTGTAGCCACATCAGACCAGGCAACAGAAGTTCCTTCTTCTCTCCCCTCTCTTCTCTCCATCTCTCTGTCCTCAGAACTGGACAAGAACCCACAGGCAAGATGAAGTTTACATTTACATGATATGACTCATGGACATCTTTGCCTTTCCACGTTCCTTTTTTTCCATGCCACACAGTACCTAAGCTGGTGCTTCTTCCAATCTTAATATCAACAAGTTAAAGCCATTTTTATATCATATTCAGCACCTCTGGGCCCAACTCACGGGATTAAGATGAGAATCTTAGCTGAATTTTGGGATTTATCCATAATCCTTAGTGGATGTTTGTACACATCACTATGATAACAGAATTCAGTAACTTGATCAAAATATGTGTAATCCGTAAAATTCAGCAGATGCTTTACCACTTTGCTGATTTGGACCTAATAAGCATGGGCAGTAATTAACATTTTATGTGCAACTATTTATGTGAGTTGTTGAAGTTAAAACTCTAGAAGGAAGTGTCATGCCCCCATATCTCAAAGCCCATTGCTGGCTGTGGCACTGGATCTGTTGCCATGAGAGAGAATCTGTTTCCTGTATTTGGGTTTAGAGTCGTTCATTGTTTAAAAATAGAGCAATTTAGAGAAAGCAAATATACTACAGCCTTCCACTACATTTGCTTACTAATAGCTGAATTGTGATGCTGCACTACTGGAAAAGTGTGGTTATTTTTTCAGGGGAGGTTTGTGCATCCATGTGTCTCATCCTTTCAGCAGCTTTCAACTGGGCAATCCCGTGTGTACCCAGCTTCAGCAACCGGTTACAAATGGATTGTTTCTAAGCCCGGTTCAGCAAAATTCTGTGAATAAACCCAAGGCTTTGTGCTGCTTCATTTAGGTGGACCTGTTTTCCTCTTTCTCAATTCCAGAATGTGGAGCTGTGGCTCTGAAGAAAACAGTAGCGTATTCTACAGGTCCTGAGAAAGCTGAGTTCCCTGGTGGTTCTTCAAGGTGGAATAAAACTTTTGGTGAAGGCTGCACATTGACATATGTAACATCTTCAGGCTCTGGTTGAGTTTGGTGCCTTAAGACAGCATATGTTGTGCAGTCATTCTTATCCCCATCTGAACTTCTATTTGTATTTTTTCTTCCATCCTTCTGAAAAGAAATGAAGAGGTTTTTTTTCTGAGTATTGTAAACAAAAACTTGTAGAGGGGTTATGACTTAGCCAAATAACTGAGTCAGGTTGTGCCTGCTCTGCAGCCACATTTGGCAATCACAAACACAGACCGCTAGCTGCAGTCTGCTGGCTTGAGCGGATGCTACGTGTTCACTGTAGGATGTGTGGTATCGTGTGCTTTGTAATCGCCTTGAGTGGTAAGCACAGAGCCAGCGTCTTCACGTGACAGAGATCAAACAAAGCACCAAGAATGAGGGATTTTTGATGCTCTCTTACCTGCTGCACTCCTTTTCTGAAATCAGGATGTCTGCCAAAGTCCATCTCTTTTCCTGCCACAAATAAAAGAGTCTCCTTTGAGTGCAGAACCACACCTTTACCTTTTCATCGTAAAAATGATTGCCCTCTCTCTGCTGTCCCTGATGTAGCTCACATGTTGCATTTCTCTCAGCTTGGTCTTGTTTCTTCCCTTTGCAATGATACTACAACTAAACCTTACTGGCATTCAGGATGCTGGGAAACCAGGCCCTAGGGGCAGGGAAAAATAGAGAAGAGGATTAGAGAGCTTTACCTTCTCTTTTCCTTCTGATGTAGCTGGTGACAAGGAGTGTAACAATAGCAATCAGGGCAGTTGTAGCCAGGATGGAACTCAGCACCATGACAGCATAAAGAGTCCTGCAAGGAAAAGCGTGGTATCTCCATTACTATTTACAGCATGAGAGGTGATTAGGCTGATTTGGAAGGGGATTTTGTGTGTTGGAAAATGCAGTTTGGTTCCAGGATAAAAATTCAGCATGCTCTCTCTAAACAAGTTTGGTTCTGGGTGGCCAGTACTGGTCTACAGACACAAAGGATCCATCCCAGCTGTATTTTCTTTGGCACTTGGCAGGCCCAGGGCAAATTCAGAAGCTTGAAGTCTCTTCCTGCACTCAGTTGCAGTGCTACTAGAGCTCAAAGGCATCCCTCATCAGGATGCAGTTGCCCTTCTCATGATCTCTAATCAGGATCATTATGGGGGTCTCTTTTGATCAGGTCTGGTAATAACTCTCATCTAACATGCTGTGTTGTTTAGCTGGGGTTGGTCTTAGGCTGGTCTGCTTGCACCAGAGGCAGAATCATTGTAGCATTGCATGGGCCATATGGTTTTCCCTTTTAACCACGTAGAAAGGAAGGATGCAGTCAAAATGGGTATTGTCAGCAGAGGCCTCTCCTGGTGCTCCTGAAACCAATAGGAGACTTCTGCAGCTTTATACGGGGCTTGGGGAGGCTGGTCCAAACCCCGTGGCAGAGAAACGGAAGCCTACATGTGTGTGTGTGCGTGCAAGTTTCAGCAGTTTGTCACAGCACCCCTCAAATCCTGCACTGCCTCCAGAATGCTATGATTAGAGTCAGAATCTTTGCTTTTACCTCTTGTCCTTTTTGCTGGCATCTGTGGGGCTGGCATCCAGTTCCTGATTTTCCCCTTGAAATAAAGAAACAAAACACAAGAACAAGGTGATTTTCCCACATCAATCCATCCCTAGTGACTTTCTCTCATGCTGAAAAATCCTGCACTGCAGGCTGATAGGATGCTCCGGAGTTATTGCTTGTTTGTTACCCATGAAATTGTGCACAAGAATATTCCTCCTGTGCTATTTACCCACGGAAGAAGGTTTATTAATGCAGCAGTCACTGGAGTGGGATCATCCAGTTTGTCAAGAAGGATCTGGGAGTTTTGTTTAGGTTGTTCAGTAGTACTTTTTATCAATGAATCTAAATAAAAACATCAGGTGTAGGCCCAGCCAGACAGCTAGTAGCTAGCTGGACTGGAACAGACATCCTGTGAGTCCAGTTTTCTTCCCTTTTGGTTATAGTCCTCTGTTTGTTTTGTTTTGTTTTGTTTTTAATTCTTGTGAAATATTTCCTACTGCATTTCATCATGCCTTGGAAAACATACTTATATGATGACTATATCACGTGCAGAGGGGCAAAAGAGTTGTGGTTTCCGCTTCCCTTTTAAGTTTGGGTTCTGTGACAGATCAAAGGGAAAGGACAGCTACTGTTGGGGTTAAGTTTTGTAGAAGGGATAGGTAAGCCATAAAAATTCATACAATTTTAGAAAGTGATGAGTTGCAATTGAATGCTGTTAGAAAGGAAGCGTTTTAGAAAAAGAAAAAAAATTCTTGTTATCTTTTTCTTAAAAAAAGAAATCTTGTGGTTTCCCCTTCCCTACACATTTTTCACTTGTCAGAAAAATCAGATAGCTTCCACCAAGTATCTTCTGTTTTGCTGCTTTCTGCACCGGCTAAAAGCAGAAGAAGTAAAGTGTGAAAGCAAATAGAAAAGTTTATTAATGAACAGTGATAAAGAGGTGAACTCAGGTAGAAATTCAGGTAAGTGTTCAGATCTCTTGGAGTCTGTTTCATCTGCTGATGTGAATGTTAAATTTCATTAGTCAATGAAGCCAAACCAGACTGCCTCCCTCCCAAGAATTGGCTGCAATTTCTACCATTAGTATGTATCAAAAAAATCTGTGTAAGAAAGGAAATTCAGGAATTATCTGTGTCTCAGGAAATTTCAAGGCTCAGAAGAGAGCTCTTTAATGTTGAACTGGAGTCTTTCTTGTCAAGTACTAAGAAACTGCTGACTTTTAGAAGATCATCATTATTTCTTTCATTAACTCACCCAAAACTTCCAGCATGATCCTCTTCAGCAGTTTGTTTCTCCCCTGGAAATGGCTCTCGAGACGGTATTCTCCTGAGTCATTAAGTTGGAGATTTTTCAGCCACACTCTAATCATTTTCCATGAGAAGTCATTCGTCATTTCAGTCCTTCCTACTTTAATGATACTTTGATCAGTGTTAGCTCTGATAATAGGTTGACATGTAACTCGGGACACCATTTTGCACCACAGAAAATGTTGAAGCTTCCCGACGTTGATTGTCACAGAATAGGAGCAATGAAGGAACAGGGATTTCCCTTTTTCTGCAAATATTATTACAGGTTCTAAAGACAACAAAGTGATGATTCATTAGAGGGGTAAGAGACAGGAAAATGCAATCCCCACAACAGCACACATCACACCCAACAAAGGAGCAGAGCAAACACCAGCACAAAGAGAACTGGCAGACGTGGAAGTTAGCAGCCTTGGTATCAGGTTCCAGGGCTGTCATTGCTGTCAAATTCCCCGGGTGCTGTGACATGGAGCTACCTCTGTGCTGTGTTCAAATTTAGGAGGGTGTTGCTCCATCTCACAAGTCTTTTAACACCTTTAATAAGTCGGCTACTTGAGTTATCAAAGCCTATGTGAAAGATCTCTGTGACTGGAAAATGTTTTCAACAAAATGGAAGATCTTATACCAAAAAAAAAAAAAAAGCATTATGTTTTTTTTGTTTTCAACAACTTGTCTGAAATGTTTCTGCCCCAAACCTAAACCCATTTGTTTTTGATGAGTATAATCCCACAAAATTGTATTCATGGTTTTTGATAGTAATTTTTTAAACAATGATTTATTTCCCTTTGACTTTCTTTCCCTTTCCCTTTTTGATTTAATGTGGAAAAAAAAAATTCCTGGCCATTTCTGCCTCTAGATACATGCAGATACATATTGCATTTTCTTATTGCCCTCGATAATCTCTAGTGGACTCAGTGACCAGATACACCATACTTTGCTATGGAACAAAAACTGGAAATGAGGCGTCATTCTTGATTTATTTTGGCTGTCTCCCACCCAGTGCACTGTTGACCTCACAGCTCACCCGTAGGTGAAACCACCATCTGTATTCTTTGCAGCAAAATTTGCTTCAGATCTACCCAGACTCCACACTGGTATGTGCCAGAATCCTCTCGTCGAAGTGCTGCCATGCTAACAGAAAACCAGCCGCCTCCAAAGTCTTTCAGCTGAACAGGACGATACTGTGCACGGTTAGGATTAAGCCCTTCTTCTGAAGGGAATCTCGAGGGTAAGCCTGGACAATATTTTTCTGGTTGCTCCTTGCACCAGAATTTCTTCTTATGTAAATGCTTGTGCACATCATATGAACAGTTAGCTCTGAAGGTGTCTCCCTCTACTTGCAGAAACATGTGCGTGTCCTCTCCTGGCATGCATGATCCTTTCAAAAAAAATAAAAAATAAAAAGAAAATTGATGCTAGAACTAATGTCATCTTAGTATGTCACTTTTTCTTACGTTATACCACTAATACCGCTGGGACTGTGAGAAGAGTTATTTAACTCTGCAGTTTTGCATAAATAAACATCCATGCCTAGCCTAGAAAAAGGGTGCCGCTACCCTTTTTCCATTGTTATTCAGATTGTTCCTCTCTGTGGACTCAGTATTTATTGGCAGTAAGAAAGCAAACAGCAGCTAGCCTGTCTGACATTGCTCACAATACCTCATCCATCACGAATCTGGAGCAAGCAACACAGATTTCCCTCCCCATATGCTGGATGATTTCAGGCTAAGAATGCTTCAGTGGTGGGAGAGGAAGGTCTAAGAAGGTCAGAAATTGCCAGGTATCCCTCATAAAATTAATTTTTGGACAAACTAACAAACTACTGTAAAGAAAAAAGAGAAGCCAAAAGCTTGTATAATTAAAATAAGCACATTTCAGGCTGAATGTGTCCTCCCCTTGTAGTCCCTCATTGACATCTGGCAGTCTTATTCTGTGTCTGGCCGTAGATGGCCTGAATAAAAAGTGTAAATAAGAGTGTGCAATGCACACAACAGCACAGACAGTACCCTGTTCCCTGGAGAAATAAGAAGTCTCTGAGCCTTACCTGGTAGTGCCAGCAAGAGCAGCAGGGCTGGAAAACTGCCCATCCTCAAGTAGAAAGTGGTTTAGGGCACGGAGAAAAAAATTATCCCAGATCTTCTGATCTCACTGAGGAATTCTCTAGTGCTGGGGAACTTAACTTGCTTTGTCATTTACAGTCATCTGCTGCCTAGTGATGTTTCCAGTTTGGAGTCACTAACATCTTTTAACCACAATCTTAATATTACTTCCCATGTGGGAAGGCTGCACCATGTCTACTGGCTGCTTTTTTTGCTTTAAATATATTGTTTTCTAGATAGCCATATTTAGCAACCATGCTGTGTAGCTGGGAAATAAATGGATATTTTTGGTCTCTAGGGCCACCTTGACGTACTACAGAGCAGCTTTCAGTAGGACGTGTTCATTCTTCCTGCTGTTTTGCACTTAGATGCAAGACCTGCCAACCTGCCCCGGTGTCCTGGGGCACTTCTGTACACTATAAATGTGCCAGCATGTTCTAAGTGTTACCGTTTGGGCGATGTATTTTGAGTTGGGGTACTCCAGCATTTTATCATGAATCCACATTAAGTAAAATAATCAGTTTTTTATTTAGCTTTGTAGGCAATGCAAGGAAATACAGAAATATGTGGCCTTGGGTTTGGGGTGTTTGGGCAGTTAGATACAGCTTCATTTGGGGGAGTGATAAACAATGATCATGTTGGTAACATCCCTTTGAGAAAGTAGATGAAAGGCAGGGAGAAGCACAAAGAGTTCATGCTTTGAACATTTCACTTGAGAAATGAGGAAGCAGGCTCAGGGTTGTGCGTAGCCTTCACATCCCTTTCTGTTACATTCTGCAGTTTCGCATCTCTTTCCACACCAACTGTCCACTAAGCATCCATTCTGCCAGAGGAAATCTGTGGGAGCTGGTCACTTTGGGAAAAGAGAACCTGTAACCTCGCAGTACTGTGAAATAACATCACATTGACGGGTCTCAATCCAGACCCCAGTGGAATGATGCTGGAGATAAATTTCTGGAATAACTGCCTGGGTATGGAGCAGTTACTCGCAGTGACTAGAGGTGATAGCAAAGCACTGCATCGCCATGAGTATAGCAAAAAGGTCAGTCATTAGAGGGTGGAGTCTCAGTTACAAAACTAATTTCTAGACAATAATACTGGCTTTCAGTACAAACCACACACTTCTGATTATATTTCACGCTTCTGGAAGAAGCGTTCAGCAGTTTTGTAGAGGTACAGGACATGCTGAAAAAAGCTATTAGCTCTTCAATGAATCAAAAGTTCCTTGGGGAATTTTGACAGAACCACGTCTTAAAATTTTTACATTGTCTGTGTGTGCATTCATGAGTTCCACAAGAACACACAGTGGTTGAGCTGCATTACCTGAACTCCTGTTTATGTTCACTGGTATATCTGTACTTTTATTTACAACAAAGCATTGTCTGGCCTGGCACTGAGCTGGGGGAAAATGGAGCAGAGCTCTGTCAACTTTACTGTGTCTGGGGAAGCATCTCTGCACATAGGTAAGTCTTTGCTGGATCTCTTGACAAAAATATTTCATATTCCTCCTTCCCCCCAACCCCCAGTTCCATCTCCTTCCACCAGGTTCAGGTGTTGCTGGTAGCATCCTTTCACTTCAGTTGCGTTGGGAAAAGTTGGTCAGTGGCAATGAGAGAAGGTGACATGGTGACATTCCCTCTTTAGGGCGATAGGTCTGTCAATAGCTATGTCCCGTGGGTCATCCTTTTCTTTCTTACAGCAGGTGGCAAAGCTTTGCCGGAAAATGATTGATGTTCATTTCCCTGTCGATTGTCTTGGTTCAGCTCTAAGCAGCGCTCTCGAGGAGGAGCTGATTCCATCTCGTGCATGCTTTACGAGGTCACCAGGGAAAGGGAGGACCCGCTGTTCATTCAAGCTTGAGTTGTTCTCCTCTGTCTCTCTGTTTTTCCCACTCTTGCTAATGACAAAAAGATCAGCACGGCCACCACAAGCTTGACAGCCAGGAGTCCGCCAAAGACATAGAAGACAGTGAAGTCAGCTTCAGGATGGATGCTATGGGGAGCCATAAGCACAACAAAAAAAGGCTTAGCAAGGAGGGGGATGGTTCAACCTTTAAAAAAGTTCTTGTATCTTGGTAGTATAAAGTGCAAAGATGGTAGCATTTCATGTGACAAGCCCCGTGCCTGGGCATAGCAGAGCCTTGGGGGTTAGGACAACTATTATAAGTTTTAACTTTAAGATCTCACATATGAATAAATTATAGAATCATAGAATCTGTTTTAGGTGGAAAAGACCTGCAAGATCATCTAGTCCAATCTTTAACCTAGTATTGCCGAGTCTACCATTAAATTGTGATCTGCAGGATTTGTTTTGCCTGTCCCTGAAGCACTGCATTCCATTTAGAAACTACACAGCAGCTTTGAGAATTGTCATGGATTAGGAATAGGCAGAGAATATGCGTATGGCGGTATTCAGCTTCAAACAGAGGAGCAGATGCTAATCTAGTTTAGTCCTAGGAAAGTTAGAGTTCACGGCCTGAGAAAAAGTTTTATGGCTTACCTGGAGATGCTGTGAACAGCTCTAGGCTCCTCTGGCATTTGGGTTTCCAGGACAGCTGATGACAGAAACAGAATAGTTTAGTCTGCAAGTGTTTCTGCGTGATACCCGTTGGTTTCACAAAACCAGTGCCCCAGTTAGGCACAGGTAACCAAGATGAGACTGGACAATGAGCTGCATGCTAGGAGATTAATCTGGGTAACTATAGATGACGTGTGTTTCGATGATCTTGAGGTCTCTTCCAACCTAGAAATTCTGTGATTCTGTCACCATCCCTGGAAGTCTTTAAAAGACGTTTAGATGTAGAGCTTAGGGATATGGTTTAGTGGGGACTGTTAGCGTTAGGTTAGAGGTTGGACTCGATGATCTTGAGATCTCTTCCAACCTAGAAATTCTGTGATTCTGTGTTAGATGTCTGTAGTGGTTGCTGTAAATTAGAAACTAAAAAGAGACAGTGAAGCATGGTACTTCCTTAGGAAAGTAGATGTTTACCAAAATAAGGCCTTGACATCTGCAGACACGTGAAATTTAAGTTAAAACTCAGGAACTCATAAAACACAGAGCCTCAGGACCTACCTGTCAGCACTTTCACTTGCACCTTCTGTAAGGTGTTTGTTTCCCCCAAGAAGTCGGTCCGGCACTGGTACAGCCCAGCGTCCTGCTTCTTGAGTCGCTTCATGGTCACCGTCAGGACCCCTTTGTGGACGTCGTCACTGATGGCAGTGGTGCCGTTCCTGTTCTTCAGGAAGGGCAGCCAGAAGCGGTGGGCACTCACCACGTGTTGGCACTTGGTCTCATCGATCTGCTTGCACCAGCTCTTTTCTCTCCACCGCTGCTGCCGGGGGTTATAGGTACAATTGATAGATATGGTCCCCCCCTCCACTCCGTACACCAGGGTGACGTTGTCTGCAGCACAGGATGCTAGAAGGAGAAAGCGGTGAGCCACATCTCTTTTACAACTATTGCTTATCACCGTGTTTAGGCTAAACAAATGCCATTTCCCTCTTTTACAACTCTAATGATGACTGCTGCCAACTGTAGGGCTGGCTAACCTGTCTGCTTCCCTCATGAGAGTCTTGGTTCAGACTGTTGAAATATGTCAGTAGTGACCCTTTTGACCGGTGTGTCATCTGGCTCGTGCCAGGCAGCTCTTGGGGTAGGGACTGAGGTAACCGTTCCATTAATATTTCAGATTTTCTGAAGCTCAGCCAATTTTGGTCTTCATCTTCCCCTTCTGGCCCTGTGGTGACGGCTGTGGATTGCAGTCTGGAGCGCAACCACATCACGCTTGCTGTAGTCGTTGGGCTCCTGCCCATTAAGAGGAAGCAGTTGGCCAGCATGACTGGGGGATTAAAAATAAACTTGCATTTTCCTCTTGTTCTGAGGAGCATGAAGCTGGGTATTTAAGTAGATTGACTGGGCGCCAGGCAAACTGGCTTGGCTTTTAAGAGGTCTTTTCACAAGGCAAATCATCAAAACACGGCTTGACACAATAATGACCAGTTGTTTCTGAGTAACACTCAGATTTGTCCTGCTGTAACACCCCTACTTTGCAGCATCCGACCTGCCTACTTGAATACAGCTGCAGCAAGGTTCAAAGGTATAGATTCCACATATGTTCAGAAGTACGGATTTGGCTCCAGTGTGCACTCTGCTGTGGAAAAGGTCCTGTGCAGTAAATGCCCATGAAGATTACCCCAATTTTAAGGGCTTTACACAGCCAAAGGGAAGCAAAACAGCCTTGGTGGATGCTGGAAGTGATACCTACAAGTGCCCAGCTAGCTGTTTAGCAGGTTACTTCTTAATCCGAGTCCTGATTCCAGAGTCAGCAGATGTTTTCACCCTGTCTTTTAATATCCTTTTAATTTTAATCCTGTTGATAACTGATCTTCAGCTTCTTTTTATATATATATATATATTTTTTTTAATTTTATTTTTTTTGGCTTTAGTTCCTTATTTCTGATTTCCATTCCTCTTTGTGGTGGGCAAGGACAGAAGGGACCATCTTAACTATAAATAATTCTGGGGAAGAGTGCAGTGTGGTATTTATAAAAGTATTTGTATTTCTAGTGAAAAAGGCTGAGGCTTCTGTGAAACCATACGTAACACTAAAACAGAAGTAAATTTAAAAAAATAGGTCATTGTAAGGACTTTGAGCTGGCAGAGCCTTTTAATAATATGTCTTAAAATAATCATAAAAATTCTGAGTGAATTGTAAACTAAAAAAAAAGAACCACTGAAGGTCTTTCAGGCTTTCCTAGAAGAAAGCCTAAAAGTGGAGCTATGCTCTCCAATTATCTAGCACCTACAAGCCTTTATCCTGATATTTTGCTCCACTGGGTACTTCCAGTCAAGGTTTACCTCTCTCCATGCCCAGTCCAGTCCTGTGCAAGCCAACTAAACATGTTAACTCCCTCTCTTATTTCTCTTGTGGACCGTTCCTTGCCCCTCGTTCAGTTATCTTCAGTTCCTTGGCAGCCCCAGGTATTTCTCTTACTGACCAAAAACACCTCTGCAAAAATGTCTTGATCAGAGTCATGGCATTTAAAGATTTGCTGATGCCCCTGTGGAAAAACTGTGTCATTATCTTTTCAGCCAATTCTGCTGACAGGTCCTTTGCTTTTTGTTCTCCCTTGTTGCTTGCTTCCGGAAACAATATAGTGGACTTTTTTCCAAGTTCATTCAGATTTTTGTCATAATTGAGATAGGTTTCTGTGCTCCCAAAGCCTACATCTGTTACCTTTCTGTGCACTCTTTCAGATATCTAGCCTCTCCAGAATTTGGCTGCAGAGGGGATGCTTTGAGCTGGGAATACCAGCTAGATCCTGTGCCTGGTTTCTCATTGCAAGTGGACATTGCTGTCCAAGCTGAAAATAGAGACTAGGAGTGTTGCCCTCTACAAAGATGTTCTTCTTGGCTTATTGTGATGCCTAAGATTTCAGAGGAGAGGCCCCTGCTTCAATGAATTTTATTTTCCTCCTCTAGAACCACAGCTGCTGCATTTTACATTCAACCCCCTACGAATGCAAACAAGTAGGATTTTGCAGTTTCACTCTCAGAAGGCACATAAGACTCCTGTTATAACTCAAAAGGATCACTGCGAGAAAAGGTGAGTGCTTGGATCATTGCCGGCCCTTTGTTAAATTAAGAGAAAAGAGCAAACGTCAACCATAATAAGAGTTTTTATTGGTCTTCCGAAGAGCTGCATGCTACCACGAAGATACCTTTGCATCCAGAAGGAGCTACTGTATCTCATGGCCTGTGCAGTCTTTTCCTGTGGTATTATCAATAATCTTATGTGAGGCACAGATCTAAAGTTTACACCAGTCCTTTACCCTGCCCGTTAACTGAAACCCAAGGCTATGCATGCTTTCTTACCTGACAAAAGCAACAAGATGAGGTGCGTGAGCTTCTCCATGTCTGTCCAGCAGAGAAGCAGTAAAGAGATGAGTCTGGACAAAAGCAAAAAGGATTGTTGCCCAAGAGCAGCTTGCTTTTCCCCCCTCCTTGCTCTGCCGGAAGGAATGAGCACAGGAACTTGGCATCTTTTTCAGCCTGTGTATTGAGCAATTCGTCAGGGACGGGTATTTCTCTCACAAGCTGAAAATTCAGGCATCAGCATTGCCCACTCACCGCCAGAGTTTAGTCTAGACAGACCGAAAGAGAACATCATGTGATGGTCTCCAGCATTAGCAAACTGACTGGCTGCCCTTTTTTATTTTTTTGATTTATTTACTTGGAGATCTTCCATGCTAGTGCTGGTAAAGCCTTGCTTCCTAACTTACTGAAACTGGCAGATAAACATGCAGGTCTACCCATTAATAAACGTGCCTTCTTTTTCTTTCCTCTAGTTAGTGTTTAAGAAAATGGTAACTCATAGCACCTAAAAATTCTCTTACACATTCCAGCTCTTGTTCATTGTTGCTCCACTAAGCACAAATCTGGATTCTCTTTGATCAGAAGCAACTGTGAACCTGAAAATGTATTTCTTCCACTTGATTGTCTTCTACTATTACTCTTCTGCTGTTTGACCCATTGTAACTGACTGCAAGAATAGCAAATAGTTAGGGGAATTGTGGGCTGGATGATCCATTTCTGGAACCATTTTTCTTCCTTTCATGTCAAGATAAACATGGAAACCCTGACATTCTCAAAGAAAAAATCAGCTTCCCTGCTGCAGCTTTCGCAAGAGAAACCGATTGGAAAGCTGGATGTGACTGGCCTGTGAATAACGAGAGGTTCGGGCCCCTTTAATCTGCCACCTGTCTGTAGAGCTTGGTGCAGCTGAAAAAGTGCTGGGGCTTTTGGTCTTTTAGAGGAATTGAGCTGACGCCCAGCAAACTAATTTCTCATTGCTCACCAGATGACTGCTAAATAAAGACAGCAAATATATAATTTAGGGTATGCCCAGCAGAAACAGGGAAGTAATGGTATCCAAGGCCCTGATGAGCTTTCCCATGAAACCTCACATGCATTTCTGGTCCTCCGTGACTTTAGAAGAAGCCACTGGATCTTGCTTTCCATGCTGTAGCAAAAGTAAAAAAATAAAAAATAATAAAGAGTGCTGGAAGTAGGCATGCTGGTTTTCTCTGGCAGCACTGGTGAATAAGCTGGGGAGAGCTGTTAAAAGTACAGCACAGTGCTGCAGAAGCACAGAGCAAGGTCTGAGTCTGGCTGGTTCATGGATTCCTGCAGAGATGCAAAGATGTCTCATAACAGTGAAGGGTAGAGACCAAGTGCATGGGAAATACATGTTTGATAACTTATGGCGAGGTTATTCAGGATAACAGGGGGTGATCAGGTCTCTGCCAGTTCAGTGTTCCTTTGGCAACTCCTGGAAATTGCCAACCTGTATCAGAGCTACACTGGAGATCCATAAATAAATTACATGTTTGACTCACTTGGACATTTACATCAGTAAATAATCCACTCTTAAAGTACTGTCACTTCCCTTCTGTTATATCACCTGATGTTGAGAACAGCCCTCTTCTGCTTCTTCCTCTATTGTCTTTGTCATACTTCCTGCAACTTCTTTGCTCAGCCTACCAGTTTCTTGCTCTGTGCAACTGTCTGTACAAGACCTTCCTCATAGCTATATCAGGGCTCATCTTTGCAGCTGGCAGAGCAAGACAAATTCTGTTCAAAAACACCCCAGTGCCCTCTCCATTCCTCTAATGTAGTACCGCATGTTGTTCCCTTCCTTCCTTTCTGCAGAAACACGCATCTTGGTGGTCATTTCCTGGCACCCTGACCTCAGCGTTTGACACGGTCTCCCACAGTATTCTCCTGGAGAAGCTGGCAGCCCGTGGCTTGGTCAGGTACACTGTGCTGGGTTAAAAATTGTTTGGATGGCCAGGCCCAGAGAGTGGTGGTGAATGGAGTGAAATCCTGCTGGTGACAGGTCACAAGTGGTGTTCCCCAGGGGTTGGTGTTGGGGCCCATTCTCTTTAATATTGTTATTGATGATTTGGGTGAGGGAATTGACTGCACCCTCGGTAAGTTTACAGATGACACCAAGTTGAGGGGAAGTGTCGACCTGCCAGAGGGTAGGGAGGCCCTGCAGAGGGACCTGGACAGGTTGGGTCAATGGGCAGAGGCCAATGGGATGAGGTTCAACATGGCTAAGTGCTGGATCCTGCACTTTGGCCACAACGACCCCATGCAAGGCTACAGGCTTGGGGGAGAGTGGCTGGAAAGCTGTGCAGAGGAAAAGGATCTGGGGGTGCTGACTGATGCTCTCCTGAACATGAGCCAGCAGTGTGCCCAGGTGGCCAAGGGGGCCAACGTCTGGGCTGGAGAAGAGGAGGCTCAGGGCAGAGCTCATTGCTCTCTACAACTACCTGAAAGGAAGGTGTGGGGAGCTGGAGGTCAGCCTCTTCTCACAGATAACCAGTGATAGGACCAAAGGGAATGGCCTCAAGTTGCAACAGGGGAAGTTCAGGTGGGAAATGAGGAGACATTTCTTCTCAGAAAGAGTGGTCAGGCATTGGGAGGGGTTGCCCAGGGCGGTGGTGGAGTCACTGTCCCTGGGGATGTTCAAGGAGAGGTTGGACGTGGTGCTTGGGGATGTGGTTTAGTGGGTGACATTGGTGGTAGGGTTATGGTTGGACCAGATGGTCTTGAAGGTCTTTTTCAACATTAATGATTCTGTGATTCTGTGTTCTCCCTACTTGTCTTTATTCTACACTGCTTTGGTTTAAGCAGGCAGTGGGTGAGGAACAGAGGCTGTAGAACAGCAGACCAGCCAGAAGTTTTTAAACAGAGTAAAGAGTCTCCAGTTAGGACATGGTGCAAGGATGGGGTAGTCTGCACAAGCTACACATGGAAAGCCGTAACTGTAACTTCACATTTCACCTGTTCCTTCATTCTGTTTTCAGCGTACAGGCCTCAGAGACTCCATAAATATGCTGTAGCTGCAGATGACCATGACAGCAAATTCAGCCCTCGAGCTGGGAAATAACTGAGTTGTCTAGAGGATATAGTGTTGAAGGCTCTCATGAATGTAATCCACACACTGAATCCACCCCAGAACCCTCTGCACTCCATAAAGGGATGTTTGTACTTGCACTCAGTAGTGATATCACCCTCACTATTCCCCCCTACACGAAATCCAGCATGCATGCTCTTCTTGATCAACATCTAGATATTTGGCTTTAGTTTGAAAGCCTTTTACCATCTTAATTACTACCTAAGCAGACTGGTAAGTATAGGCTATACAGGGATTTGCATAAAGTATCAAAAAGTATATGTATTGTATATATGCATCACTATTTTTTTAGCTGGAAGACCTACTACTGTTCATATTTACATAGCAGAGCCTTCAGTTTGCAAACTTGCAATGCAGTATTTCGGCTTGTTGAAGTACTCAAGCTACTTGCCATCAGGCAGATGTTGGTTCTGCTTAGTCCTATATTCCAGAGCTCAAATCCCCCACCCATAACATGGCAAATGAACCCAATGGCAGCAAGGTGAGAGTTTAATCCTAGAACATTGGAATAAGTTTGCGTGGCCATAATAACCGAACCCTTGGGAGTGGGATAGAGCTTCTACCAGTGAATATAGTTGAAATACCAAACCCACCCATGGCCAGGCAGATACTGCTCTTTTTCAAAAGGATACTCCTCCACACCTGCCTCTCCATAAGAGTCTGCATTTTAATAGAATCAAAAAAAAGCAAATGTGCAAGGGATCCTGAGAATTAACCAGCACCTCTGTCTGGCCTGAGAGAATCTGCATACTTGTGACAAAATTCTCTACTGGCTTCTAATAGGAGAGAGGTCTTAGAATGTATAGGCAACATACACATGACAGCAAAACTGTAGCTCTTTCCCCAGTGTCCATGCACACATTTTCTACTCCACATTCCCACTTTCTATTCCAGTTCTTTTTCCAGTCCTTTCCTCCTGTTGCTGGATTGTTGTGGGGTTCTGTGCTTCTTCTTCTTTTTTTTTTTTTTTTTCCCATTAACTGCGTGCAATGATAGCATATTCCACATTTTCATCTTTGGGGTTCTTGGGAGCCTGATCTGGTTCAACGTTACAGTAGAGAGGTTCCTCAGGGCTGTGTTGGGATTTAAAGTCCAGGGTAACATATTTTAGGTCTTTGCTGTCATCCTTGGGAGTTTCCATTCTTTCAGTGCTCTCAAGCTATGAAAAGAAAGGGTAAACAACTGTCAGCATGATTCAGCACCAAGACACAGCTGTTATCAAGGGAACGAGATTTTCCTAGGGTAAAGGAGAAGTCATGTAAAATGTTACCTTTGGTCATGACAGAGGTGAAAGGACAGAAAATTCTTTCCTTCATCTCCTCTCCTTGATATTTGTTACAACCTCATCTTCTAGCCTTGCTTTCTAGTTTTTGAGTCATTTCTCAGAAATTACTATAATTTGCTCCACCGTGTTTGGTTTTGTTTGTTTTGTTTTCCCCAGTGGAGTTACCTTCCATTGCCCTCTTTCTTTCCATCTAGCAACATTCCTTTCTCTGGTGACATTAAATGCCATTTCCCCTAATGCTCACAGCCAAAAGTGAGCACGAAGGCCCTCATCCCATGTGTCAGCCAGCTCCTTACAGATTATTGGTAAGGGATTTAGGTGCTGTGTGGGAAATCAGTCACTTTCCTTACCTGCGTTGTGTCCTCTGGTTTGTCATAGATGTCCTCTGCTTGCCTGTTACCTTTGCAAAGAACCATAACCATAGGTTTTAGAAACAGAGAAATCTGTGACAATGCATGGGTATTGTCTGTGCTACAAGAGTTTGGGGAAAGGCTTTGGGACTGCCGAGTGAATGAAGCGATGGGTGTGCCAATGGGACCGATCTACCCCGAATCTGGTGAACACTTTGCCCCCGCTTTACTTCTCTGAAATGTTAGGACACGTTCTGTGCATGTCTGGAGGAACGTGGCTTTGACTCACTGTGAGAGGAGGTCACAACAAGGAGCCCCCCCTTGAGGCTTCCCAGGCTGTGCATGCCTTATCTTCTCCAGGGCACAGTGAGTTGAGAGTAAGCTCACTTGGAATGGAAAAATGATGGTCAAAGAAAGACAGAATAGAAAATGAGGCGTCACTGGTTTCCACATACCTCTTCTCTTCAGCTTTCTGCGGTGCCTGATGCACAATGTTATCAAGATAATAACTACCGGGATGAGCAGGAAGTACAGGACCGTGGATATTATGATGTAGGTGCTTACACCTTGGCTAAAGCAGGAAGAGCAAAGGAGTTACCAGTGTTAGATAACAGCACGGTATGATGCTGGCATAGCCCATTACCAAACGGGAATCAAAAAAAGGGGCAGGAATAGCTTTCATGTACTTGGAAGGAGGGGATCAGGATGTACATCAGGATGTAAATCCCTTACATTTAACAGCCTGGCAAATGATGAATGAAATACTAGCCAAGTATTACTTCACTGTTAACTATTCATGGACAGGAATAAACAAAGTCAAGACAGGCTTTGGGACAGAAACTGAGGGTTCCTATTTCTGCAAAGAGAACACCCCAAAGAGTTAGGTAGGCAACTACATTTTTAGGAAGCTAGGAGATGATTTCATCTGTCCACTTCTCCCTTTGTAATTAGGCACTGGACAAGAACTGGAAGAGGAGAGGTCGTCCACTGTAAGGATGCCTGTCCCACCCAGCTCCTCTGTAAGCGGGATTCTTTTCAATGCCCAGAGACTGCCAACCACAGGAAGACTGGACTGTCATGCACAGGACATCAGCAACTCTTGTCTGTGTTACAGCTCAGAGGCTTTTCGGTGTTGGCTTTTTTTTTTTTTTTTTTTTTTTTTGTGGCCTTACCCTGCTAGTGTGCTGTTACCAGGAGGGTGATTTTCACTGGTGGCTCTAGTGACTGACAACGTTGTTGCAGCTGGTCCTGCAATCACAAAGAAGAGAAGAACAATTACTGGGCTGTTGTGCATCCCCCATCTGAGTGTCCCTGCCATTGCTACCATGGGTGTAACTCTGGGCATGCTTTCACAGACAACATAGATGAGGCGCCCAGGCTGTGTCCCATGTCTTCGGGAGCTCCCGGGAGCAGGCGAAGTAACAGAAGGATGGAAAGGTGGGAGGGAGAGGCAAGGAGCTGCAGAGGAGCCCTGCTCCATGAACCCAGCCCAGGACGTGGCAGAAGTGCTGGAAGTGCAGGCAGAAAAGCTCCCTGGCAGAGATCTGCAGGTAGCCCGGAGGTCTTAAAAGCCCTATACAGAAGCAGACAGAAGCTTGTGCAGACAGAGAGACAGAGATGGAGAGAGAGTCAGGTTCTTGGTGGTGGGGCACAGGTCAGGAAGAAGAGCAAGCAGGGGAGGTGGGGCCGAAATCTGCCAGCAGGTACTCACGCTTGGCCACAGAGAGCCGGACCTCCATTATCCGGGTGAATGGAATGGATGTGTAGGGCCTGTAGAATGCACACCAGTACATCCCGGAGTCCTGTGCCTGCAGCTTCTCCATGGTGATGGTGATGGTCCTATTCTGGGTGTCATCCTGGATCCAGGCTCTGTCTTTCTGGCCATTGTTGGTACCCCATAAGTAATTGGTATCTGTGCTCACCACGAGATCATATGTGCCAGTCTGACCTACAGCTCGGCACCAGGCTTTTCTTTTGGAGCGGTAACCCGGGTCATGGTACGGGCACTGCACAGAGAGACTGTCCAACTCCAGCTTGTGAAACTCTGCAGAACAAAAAACCCAGTGTCTGACCCGCAATCTGGGGCATGAGGGGATCCATCTCCCGGCACAATTCAGGCACCTGGGCCAGGCTGTAGCCGTCAGCCCGGGCAGGGCACTTTGGGCAGGGCCACAGGGAGCCGTGAGCCTCAGGGCCAGCGGGATCTGCAGGGCTCCTTCACCCCGTGCTCTGTGAGCAGGGAAGGCAGTGAGCAAGGGGGTTAGGGTGAGGTCTGATGGATGGGGTCAGGGGAAGCTGCTCACTGTGTGCGGGAGAAGGATGGAGCGAGGCAGCAGTGACGTTGCCTCCTGACAGGACTGGAATTTGCACGGGGAAAAGGTACTCACCCTTGAAAACAGTCAGCGAGATCCTCTTCAGAAAAACATATCTGTCCCTGCCATTCCAATAAGCACAGAAATATGTGCCTGAATCCTCTACCCGTAGGTCAGTCATGGTGATGGAAAAATTCCTGTGTATGGGGTCAACCTGTATGGTAACGTGCCCCTCTCTAGCCCGTTCTGTGTACGCGTATGTTCTTGTGCTGATTATTTCCACTTGAGGCTGACATCCTTGATCTGTCCAGCGGCACCACGACTTCAGTTGCCGGTACTCATCCTCTGCTAGGTAAGGACACAGCACAGAGAGGTTGCTTCCTTCGCGCTGGCTCAGCTCCTCATCTGCTTGGGCTTGGAGACCTGCGAATACCAGAAGTGGTGAGGGAGAGGGGAGCTGGTGCAGGGCTGTTGTGGGCTGTGAGCCTGGAGGAGCCAGGTGTGGGGTGTTCTGAAGTGGGGCTTGTCCTTCCCTTCCCTTCCCTTCCCTTCCCTTCCCTTCCCTTCCCTTCCCTTCCCTTCCCTTCCCTTCCCTTCCCTTCCCTTCCCTTCCCTTCCCTTCCCTTCCCTTCCCTTCCCTTCCCTTCCCTTCCCTTCCCTTCCCTTCCCTTCCCTTCCCTTCCCTTCCCTTCCCTTCCCTTCCCTACCCTTCTCCCCAGGACAGCCGGTATCGGTATCGCTGTCCCACCACTGCAGGGCCCTGCAGGCAGCAGGACTGGGGACGGGTGTCCCATGGGAAGCCCCAGCCATGCCCAGCCCTCCTCGTACCTGGGAAGCAGAGCGGCAGCAGGAGGACGACTCGCAGCTCCATGGCCTCCTCAAGCACAGGGCAGGGGCATTGCCAGGGGCTGCCCAATGCACCCCGTTACAACGCGTCTGCCCGGTGAGCCCTCCTGCCTCCCACTGACGCCGCTGGAGGAAGTGCCTGAGGTCTTGCCTTCCCACGGAAGTCCTTCACCATGTTTTGCAAGGCCACCGAATAACAAGAGCAGCTATGGGTGCGTTAGGGGAAGTGGCCGGGAGCAGAGCACAGCCCATCCTGACGCCAGGGGCACATTGCTGCTCTCCCTTGGCCGTTGTCACGCTCTGCCCTCATGCCAGTGGCAACGGGTCACTCCTTTGGCATTTCCAAGGCTTGGGAGATGGGGCAGATCCTTTGCTGTGGCCCTGCCCTTCCCTCTGTGCTCCCCAGGTGCCCCCTGCCCAGGCCCTTGCCCAAAGTCCCCTCAAGGCGTGGTGGCAGAGAGGCCAGGCTCTGTGTGCAGGGAGCCTCCTCCCCATGCCATGCCTCCTGCAGCTCTCCTCCACCACAGCCAGTCCCCTCATGCCCATGCCGTGCCTGGCACCGAGCCCGTGGGCTGCCTGCCCGCGGTGTGCCAAGCTTGAGCAACCAAACGGAGCCACTGGGCTTTTGCACAGTTTATTGGACGTGGAACAACCGCACAGGGCCCTGGTGCGGGGGCCCATGGGGAAGTCCTGAGGGTTTGCAGGAAAGTGAGGGAAGTGTGGGCGCTCTGTGGTGAGGCCGTGCTTGCTGCAGCGGCTCTGAGGCAAGAAGTGGCGACATGCTGCCCCTGGCAGAGCTGGCGGACTGGTGGCAGAGCCCAGCCTGGGCCGCGTGGCAGGTTTGCCAGAAGTGGGCTGCTTTCTGCCCTGAGGAGCCCCAGGGGGGAAAGCGGGGCTTGGTTCAAGTGGGAGGCCAGCCTGGGTTCTCTGGAGCTCACGGGCAACAGCTTGCAGGTTGGGATTTCCCTCTGGACATATCTCCAGGCTTAGAAACAGAGATCCTTTTGGTCCCAGGTCTGCCGTCAGCTCCTTTCCTCCTCAGGCAGCTGTCCAGGGCTGCCTTCTGCTGCCCTGCGTTTGTGAAAGAAAGAGGGAGGCAAGCTCCTCAGTGACATCGGCCCATGGAGAGAAGCGTATGGAGGAGGGCTGCTCATTCTTTCTGGAGCATTAAGTGACCGCATCACGCCTCTCGCTCCCCAGTTCGGAGCAGTGGACAAACAGCACGTGCAAGAGCCACCCTGGGGCTTCTCTGGAGCCCAGGTGTGCTTTTGCCATTGTGGGTGTGTGGTTACCTCTTTTCTGCAGCGTCCCCTTCTCTGAAGAAAAACGAGGAGCAAGATGACCAGCACCTTATTGATGAAGAATCCTAGGAGGGCCCAAAGGGTGAAGCTCCATAAGCTGTCAAGGAAACAGAAAGGAAAGGGAGCAGATCAGCCCATGGAAGAGAAAAGGCCTTCACCCAGAAGGAGATGCTGTCCTTCGTCCTTCCTTCTCAGTATCTGTATCAACGACACAGCCAGTGGGACCGAGCACACCCTCTGCAAGGCTGCAGATGACACCAAGCTGGGTGGTGCAGTCCATACAGCAGAAGGAAGGCATGCCATCCAAAGGGACCTGGGCAGGCTGGAGGAGTGGGCCCACGTGAACCTGATGAGGTTCAACAAGTCCAGGTGCAAGGTGCTGCACTTGGGCTGGGGCAATCCCGGACATGAGAACCGGCTGGGAGAAGAACTCACTGAGAGCAGCCCTGGGGAGAACGACTTGGGGTTCAGGTGGGTGAAAAGCTCGACATGAGCCAGCAGTGAGCTTGCAGCCTGGAAGGCCAACTGCATCCTGGGCTGCATCACCACAGGAGCAGAGGAGGGAGGGGATGGTTCCCCTCTGCACTGCCCTGGTGAGGCCCCACCTGGAGTGCTGCATCCAGGTCTGGGCCCCCCAGCACCAGAAGGATGTGGGGCTGTTAGAGTGGGTCAAGAGGAGGGCCACAAAGATGATCAAGGGGCCGGAGCAGCTGTCCTACAAGGAAGGACAGAGCTGGGGCTGTCCAGCGCACAGAAGAGAAGACTCTGGGGTGACCTCATTGTGGTTTTCAGTACTTACAGGGTTCTTGTAAAAGGGATGGAGAGCACCTTTTGCTCAATCAGATAATGACAGGACAAGAGGGAACGGTTTTAAACAAAAAGAGGGAAGATTTCAATTAGAGGTTAGGAGGAAGTTCTTCACTCAGTGGGTGCTGAGGCACTGGAACAGCTTGACCAGAGAGGTTCTGGATGCCCCATCCTTGGAGGTGTTCAGCATCAGGTTGGACAAGGCCCCGAGCAGCCTGACCTAGTGGGTGGCGTCCCTGCCCATGGCAGGGAGGGTTAACAAGATGATCCTTAAGGTCCTTTCCAGCCCAAGTCATTCTATGGTTCTGCAGGAGAATCTCCATGAAATGGGGTTTCAAATACACTTCCAAAATCAGCCTCCTCTTCCCAAAACGTATTCTCATTTGTCCCCTTCCACACTACAGGAACTTGATAATACCCTTTCCTCACACAACATGGAAATAAGGAAAGGCAAAGAGTGCAGAAAATGAGAGTGACCAGGTAGATTCATTGCCACATGGCAGTGAGAGAGGAGAGAAGGCAGTTCCCAGGAAGCTAGGACTTGATTTCATCTGTCCACTTCTCCCTTTGTAATTAGGCTCTGGGCAGGAACTGGGAGACGTCATCCACTGTAAGGACGCCTGTCCCACCCAGCTCCTCTGTAAGCAGGAGTCTTTGCAATGCCCAGAGGCTGCCTCCCCCAGGAAGATGGGACTATCGCGGACAGGACATCAGTAATGCTTGTCTGTGTTGGAGATCAGAGGCTTTCTTTTGGCCTTACTGTGGTTGTGTGCTATTGCCAGGAGGGTTACTCTGAGTGCTGCCTGTAGTGACTGACAACGATGTTACAGCTGGTCCTGCAATCACAAAGAAGAGAAGAAAAATTACTGGGCTGTTGTGCATCCCCCATCTGAACGTCCCTGCCATTGCTACCATGGGTGTAACTCTGGGCATGCTGTGACAGACAACATAGACGAGGCGCCCAGACTGCGACCCGTGTCTTCGGGAGCTCCTGGGAGCAGGCGAAGCAGCAGAAGGATGAAAAGGTGGGAGGGAGAGGCAAGGAGCTGCAGAGGAGCCCTGCTCCATGAACCCAGCCCAGAACGTGGCAGAAGTGCTGGAAGTGCAGGCAGAAAAGCTCCCTGGCAGAGATCTGCAGGTAGCAGGGAGGTGTTGAACAGCCCTGTGCAGAAGCAGACAGAAGCTTGTGCAGACAGAGAGTAGACATGGAGAGAGGGTTGGGTTCTTGGTGGTGGGGCACAGGTCAGGAGGGAGAGCAAGCAGGGGAGGCGAGGCCAAAATCTGCCAGCAGGTACTCACGCTTGGCCACAGAGAGCCGGACCTCCATTATCCGGGTTAAACGAATGGTTGGGTAGAGCCTGTAGAGTGCACACCAGTACATCCCGGAGTCCTGTGCCTGCAGCTTCTCCATGGTGATGGTGATGGTCCTTTTCCGGGTGTCATCCTGGATCGAGGCTCTGCCTTTCTGGGCTTTGCTGATACCCCGTGTGTAATTGGTATCTGTGCTCACCACGAGATCATATGTGCCAGTCTGACCTACAGCTCGGCACCAGGCTTTTCTTTTGGAGCGGTAACCCAGGTCACGGTATGGGCACTGCACAGAGAGACTGTCCAACTCCAGCTTGTGAAACTCTGCAGAACAACAAACCTGGTGTCTGACCCGCAATCTGGGGCACGAGGGGATCCATCTCCTGCCATGATCTGGGCACCTGGGCCAGGCTGTGGGTACCATCAGCCAGGGTAGGGCACTTTGATCAGGGCCGCAGGGAGCCGTGCGCCTCCGGGTCAGGGGGGTCTGCGGGGCTCCTTCACCCCATGCTCTGCAAGCAGGCAAGGCGGAGAGTGGTGATGTGAGGGTAGGGGCTGATGGATGAGGTTGGGGGAAGTCGCTCACTGTGTGCAGTAGGAGGATGGAGCGGGGCAGCAATAACGTTGCCTCCTGACAGGACCAGAGTTTCCGTGGGGAAAATGTACTCACCCTTGAAAACATTCAGTGAGATCCTCTTCAGTAGAATAAATCGTTCCCAGGCTTTCCTATAAGCACAGAAATATGTGCCTGAATCTTCTACCTGGAGGTCAGTCATGGTGATGGAAAAATTCCTGTGTATGGGGTCAACCTGTATGGTAACGTGCCCCTGTCTAGCCCGTTCTGTGTACATGTATGTTCTTGTGCCATTTATTTCCACTTCAGGCTGACATCCTTGATCTGTCCAGCGGCACCACGACTTCAGTTCCCGGTACTCATCCTCTGCTAGGTAAGGACACAGCACAAACAGGTCGCTTCCTTCGCGCTGGCTCAGCTCCCCAGGTATTTGGGCTTGGAGACCTGTGAATATGAGAAGTGGTGAGGGAGAGGGGAGCTGGTGCAGGGCTGTTGTGGGCTGTGAGCCTGGAGGAGCCAGGTGTGGGGTGCTCTGAAGTGGGGCTTGTCGTTCCCTTCCCTTCCCTTCCCTTCCCTTCCCTTCCCTTCCCTTCCCTTCCCTTCCCTTCCCTTCCCTTCCCTTCCCTTCCCTTCCCTTCCCTTCCCTTCCCTTCCCTTCCCTTCCCTTCCCTTCCCTTCCCTTCCCTTCCCTTCCCTTCCCTAGTCCCCAGGACTGCTGGTATCGGTGCTCTACCACTGCAGGGCCCTGCAGGCAGCAGGACTGGGGACGGGTGTCCCATGGGAAGCCCCAGCCATGCCCAGCCCTCCTCGTACCTGGGAAGCAGAGCGGCAGCAGGAGGACGACTCGCAGCTCCATGGCCTCCCCAACACGCCCCGTTGCAACGCGTCTGCCTGCGAGCCCTCCTGCCTCCCACTGACAACGCTGGAGGAAGTGCCCGAGGCCTTGCCTTTCCACGGAAGTCCTTTACCATGTTTTGCAACAACACTGAATAACAAGAGCAGCTCAGGATTCATTTGGGGAAGTGGCCGGGAGCAGAGCACGGCCCATCCTGATGCCAGAGGCCCTTTGCTGCTCTCGCTTGGCCCCTGTCAACGGGGCGCTCCTTCGGCCATTCCAGGGTTTGGGAGATGGGGCAGGTCCTTTGCTGTGGCCCTGCCCTTCCCTCTGTGCTCCCCAGGTGCCCCCTGCCCAGGCCCTTGCCCAAAGTCCCCTCAAGGCGTGGTGGCAGAGAGGTCATGGCTCTGTGGGGAACCTTGTGGGTTTCTTTTTCCACATGTGGTGAAATAACAGAGTTCCTTTTCTTTTCTATTTTCCTCTTTCTACGTCAAGATTTTTTTCCGTGCCCTATAATGTTACAGCTTCTTAGTGTCTTTTTATTATTATTATTATTGTTTTTTTGTTTTTTATGAAGAACTTTAGCAAGCAGTTTTGCAACTGTGAGATAAGCTAGGTTATATTTTTCCACTCTTACTTGCTTTGCTGATAAAGAAAAGGGATTCTTTTGTCACTTAGGGCAAAAGTGGACATTGCCTGGCAGAATCTGTCCTTTCCTACTCTTTGGTGCTTGGACTGGCCCATGCTGCCCCTTTTACCTGGCAGTGAGGGACAGCTCACCTGTTTTGTTTTATTTGTTCCTCATTACTGACAGCTGTTTCAGTGGAGTTAAAGGAGTCTTCAGAAAAGCAGTAGCAAAAGACGTTTGCTGTTTCACCTCCAAGTAAAATGCATTCAGAGGAAAGATTGACCTTGTTGGTGACAGAAAACAAAGTGGAACGGTGTGGACAGTCAAGTGTGCAGCTGCTGAGGTGGCGTACTGACAGCGAGGTCTCTATAGGCGAGGCTGAAGTGATTTTAAGTACAGGGGAATCAGTAGAAATATTGAAATAAGCCATACAAAGCAACTCCTGGCATGGCTGACGCTCAGCTGGGTGTGAAAATGGACAGCTAACCATGGCCTCCTGGATCTGCATGTCCTTTTGATTCCCAGTATGATTCAGGAACTGGAGATGATGTGGCGAGGGAGCTGGGGTTCAGGAGCAGCTGAACTGTGAGTATAAAGAGGAGAAAATGGGTGGAGGAGGTGGGGCACGAAGTGAGTTCTTCTGCTAGGAAAGCGAGGAGAAAGGAGTTTCTCCAATTAAAAAAAAAAAAAAAATGCATTCACTTATGAAAACAGCCAGCTTAATTTCCTTTATTCAGGAGAGCTGAGAATGATCACAAACGAAAATGATCGCTAGTATTCTCCACTGTCTTGTACTGTGACACTGTGAACTTTTTGATGATGATGTTGAGAACTCCCTTCTGGATGTTATCATTTATGGTGTATCTTCCTTTTTCAGTGTTATTCTCAGAGGTGCTAGTCATCTTTCCTGTACTGACCAGGACACTCGGCAGAGACAGTCTCCATCTCCCTGGTTGCATATCCTTGGGTTTCTGGATAAGGTCAAACCACTTAGTAATGTCCAGGTAAAACATTCAACTGCACCAGTTTCCCACTATTAGAATAAGCACAATATTGTAAGCCAGTTCACAGACACTTTAGCCAGCTATGGGAGGGTCGAATTGACCTGGGATACTAAGTAAAAGAAATTCCAAATATTTTGGTCTCTTGCAAAAAAAGTTTAGAATAATAAAACTATGCCTCCAAATAAATCAGAGCACATTGCAACAGAAACCTGTGGAGTCTGTACTCTGAGTTAGACAGCTAAGTTGGTGATCAGAGATAAACAGCCAAGACAGAGAAAGATCTGGGTCACCGTATATATAGAAATGACTAAAACAACTTTTTGGAAAGGAAAGGACAGGGATGATAATGCAGGAGTGTATAAAATTGGGAATAGCATGGAAAGAGCACAGGAGCAATAATTCATTGTCTTACAAGAAACAAGTCACTAGCTAGAATACAAGGAAAAAAGGAAATTTTCCATGCATGCATAAAGTGTGGAGCTCACTGCCACAGGATGTTCACGTACCAAAAGTTTTTATGTGCTAGCAGAACAAATGGAAGAATTAAAGAGATAAAAAAATTTAGTCGTTGCTCTTATAATAAAAATGCCCTCTGCAGGGAATTGCTGCAGGCTAGGAGAGTATTCTGGACAACTGTTTCTTCATGCCTCTCTGTTTTTATACTCTTTCTTAACTAATTATCTGCTTTAGCCACTGTTGGAGACCTTTGATCTGACCCACTATGGCTATTGTGATTCTTAGTAACTTGGGAGAGGGTGCTACAAACCACTGAAAAGCAGAAAGAAATGAGGTAGAAATCTACAAAATGCCCCGCATTTTCCTCAGAAAGAAATAATCACTCTTAGAAACAGACAGCTTAATCTCAGTTATTCAGGAAAAAATGAGAATGTGCATATTGTGGACACCAGCACACTACTGAGTCCTGAACCTGCAGCTTCTGCATTGTGACAGTGATCATCCCTTCTGGGTGTCATCAAGCACCGTGCTTCTCTCTGTACAAACCTTGTTGAGATATGCTGATAGACAGTAATCAGAGATGACTAAGGTATCATATTCATCTCTGTCTTTCCTTTGGCACCAGGCTCTCCTCACATCGATGTAGTTCTGGATGTTACAGGGACGTATGACAGAGGGTAGTACTGGACCACTGCAAAGCATAAGGAGCACAGTATAAATCCTGGTTAAGAGACATGATGCACATCTTCCACAAACTACATGCCCACTATGGGATAAAGTCTTCACAGGTGAAATCCTGTCCCTGATTTCAGCCATGTCCCAGCAGAACTAAAGGGAATGGCCTCAAGATGCAACAGAGGAAGTTCAGTTGGGAAATGAGGAGACATTTCTTCTCAGAAAGAGTGGTCAGGTGTTGGGACGGGTTGCCCAGGGAGGTGGTGGAGTCACCGTCCCTGGGGGTGTTCAAGGAAAGGTTGGGCCTGGCGCTTAGGGACGTGGTTTAGTGGGTGATAGTGGTGGTAGGGGGGTGGTTGGACCAGATGACCTTGGAGGTCTTTTCCAACCCTAATGATTCTGTGATTCTTTTCCCACATCGTCCTGACTTCTGAGAAGAAGAAGCTGCTGGATTTAGGTGCAGCAGCAGTTTTTTGATAGAAGGATTCCACCTCTTCTTTCCTGTTACCACCACAGCAGAGCAGGGAGAAGCATATCAATGTTCACACCTGAGTGGCTTCAGCACATTAGCAAATGTGTTAGTATAAAACTCCTGCTAGGGAGAAGTTTTTCACTTTTTCTGACTCTGTGGAAGAATCTAGCAAGCTAGCAATTGCTGAGTAAATTCTGAGGCTGCTTTATCTCAAGGGGTGTTGTTGGGGAGATAAAAAAAAAAAAAAAAAAAAAAAAAGATTCCTGCAAAAAATTTTGAAAGAATGTAAAATTGAGGTAAGTCTTAAAATAATTTGACCTTTTTTCATAGAAGTGGAGACAAATGAGACTAATGCAACTTTTGTTGTTGTTGTTTTTTTTTTTTTTTCTGCTTAAGAGCATGTGCCTGTTCTTGAAGAGGAAACTGCACCCTGTGTGACTTGGCCCCTTAGCCTGGAGAAGCCAGGATCTCTATGTAATAGGAACTGGAGTTGACCCTCTTCCTTTCCCAACAGGGCAGGGAAATTCTCCATCTGAAGAGAAACTTGGTTTCGTGGTTAAACTTTCAGGAACTTCTTCTTCTAATGCTGGCATACTATGCATTGTACAGGATCTTAGATAAATGGAGGAGAAAAAATGTACCCAGGATCCCTTTGCCTCTCCTACTGCTGCATCCCTTCCTTACCTAGAAAAGAGAAGAGCAGAAGCAGGAGGAATCATAACTCTGTGCCTGTGCTGGAGCCGAGAGAGAGGGCAGTACTGAAGGCAGATCAGAGCAATAGCAGCTACCTTCTCTCTGTACCCTCCTATCCCACACTGGCACTGTTAGAGGAAGTGACTGAGCTTTGTGGCTTACTACTTGGCTCAGCACAGAAATCTTTCACTGCAGTTTAACAACCAAATTCATACTTGAGTAATTTAATTGTCTTCTGAACTGGCTAAATCCTATTGATAAGGACATTGAGGTGTTAGAATTCAAGGACAAGCTGTTGTCTTTGAGAGACCCCTGGGACAGCCTCAGAAAGAGTGCTGACACTTGCACTAGCAACATCATTAAAGTCGGCCAGCCCTTGGCCTCAGAATTATAGAGTAGTTCAGTTGGAAGGAGTCTATGAAGCTCATCAAGTCCAACTGCCTGAGGACTTCAGGGCTAGTCAAAAGTTAAAGCATATTATTGAGGACATTATCCAAAATGCCTCTTGAACGTCACCCGGCATGGGCAGCTGCTACCTCTCTAGGAAGCCTGTTCCTGTGTCTGACCACCCTCACAATAAAGAAATTTTTATTATTGTCTGGTCTGAACCTCCTCTGGCACAGCTTTGTGTTGTTCCCATGTGTCCTGTCATCAGTTACTGGGGAGAAGGGACTGTTACCTCTGTGTTCCTTCCTCAGGAAGGTTCAGAGAGCAATGAGGGTGCCTTTGAGCCTTCTCTTCTCCAGACTGGACTCAGCCCTGGTGCTTTGCAGCCTTGGCTTCAACCCTGTGGAGGTATGGGGAGGAGGAAGATGTGGTGGGGTGCAGTGCAGCCTGTGTTTGTGCAGCCACTGGACAGAGCTAATGGAGGGAATTCAGCTCTTCCACAGCCATCTCTGCCTCGGGTGGCTGCCTTGGGAAGCACAAGCAGTGGCAGGGTTTACTTGTCTTGCGCTTACTCTCATTCTAGCTGTTGCAGGGACAGAGCAGAGGGACAGTCCTGCTGCTGCTCCCCAGACATCTTGTGCTTGCCACAGTGGGAACATTGCTCCAGTCGGCGTGGCCTGGCAGATTCCCTCCCCTTGAAATCACCGTGCCTTTCTCTGCCCTTCAAGACAGTGACAATAACAAAATAAAGTGGCAGTAAATTCCTCTGCCTTCCCACCACCATCAGATGTGCTCACAGCGGTCTCCCCTGGGCCAGTACCTGCCTGCCTTGCTCTACCAGAGCAGTGCAGAGAGACTGTACTGACACCCTGGCTGCAAATAACTTCTAATTATATGAATAAGCAGCTTATTAACAATACGTTTTGGCTAATCATTTTGTGCTAGATATCTCCGCATTGTCTTTTCCCCAAATCCCTCTCTCATCAGGCGCTTGATGCTCAGTAACAAGAAGGAGGAATGCACTGGTTCTCTTATGAACGAATCCCAAGAGCCTGCAATTAGTTCAGTTTCTGCAACTGGTTGCCTGCAAAGTGAGCCAAGAACTATGCCGCAGTGCTGCAAGAAAGGCTGAGGCACTGCATCCACGTTTGCCATGCCTAGTGGAGGTCCTGCTTTGGAGAAGAGGAGCTCTCAGGGGCAGGACAGGTCGTGAGATGTCTGTGCAGGACCCAGCATGCCGGGAGCAGCAAAGAAGCAATGGTGGTGGTCCTCTTGCTGTCTCTGACAGAGGATCAGTATGGATTGTAATTACAGCAGTACAGAAAAGGATGCGGATGGGATCTCAGGAGGTCACTTAATCCACCCCAGTGACACACAGTAGGATCACCTCCTCCTGTGCTGTGTCTGAGGATCTGTTTAACCAGTCCAGGTTGCAGCATTCTCCTGGTGACCTGTTCAGTGCTGCACCATCCTGACGTGAAAGCTTTCCCTCCCACCTGAGCCTCCCTGCTCTTAAACACTTCTCTCCTTTCTGTGACACGGAGAACAGATGCTTCCCTTTCTCCTGCTTTGCAGGCTCCTGCACAGCCTTTCCACCCCAGACTAACCATCCCCAATCCTTTTAACTTCCCCTCCCAGGCCGTGTTTCTGACAGCTTGAATCCTTTTACCTCTCCAAACTAAATCATCAATCCGCCTCTGCCGACTTACTGAACATCCCCAAAGCCCCCCGAACTTTCCTCCGAGCTTGCGCATCCCCTCGGGGATGCAGCCTTGCCCTTCTCTCCCCTTCCACAGAAACTCTCCCTCCTCTCTGCCCTTCCTCATGGCCACAAAACCCCGGAGTCGCCTCCTGGGGGCTGCGACCACCGGCCCAGTGTCCCCGCCATAGGACCGCTAGGGGGCAGAGGGGGACCGCGAATGGGGCCGGCCCGAGGGGGGGGGCTCCGAGGGGCGCCAGCTTCATGGAGCTCTGGATTTTGGGGGCCTCGTTGGTTCTTTCCCCGTGGCCGGAGTGAAAATGCAATGCTCTGATCAGCCCAGGGGACAGGAGCTGGGGGTGCGATGTCAGGGTGCTTCGCCCCACAGGGCTGGTGGGGGTCTCCTGGGCGGTGGGACGTAGCCTGGTGTGGCAGTTTGGCACTCTGCACAGCTTCCCCTGGCGCTGAGATCATAGAATCATAGGATATCCCGAGATGGAAGGGACCCACAAGGATCATTGAGTCCAGTTCCTGGCATCACACAGGTCTACCCAACAATTCAGACCGTATGACTAAAAGCACAGTCCAAACGCTGCTTAGACTCCGACACGCTCAGTGCAGTGACTCTGTCCCTGGGGAGCCTGTTCCAGTGCGCGACAACCCTCTCAGTGAAGAACCTCTTCCCGATATCCAGCCTGAACCTCCCCTGTCACAGCTTGACACCAATCCCTCGGGTCCTAACACTGCAGGTGTCTGCGCGAGGCCACCTTGTGCATGCTGCAGAATCTTCTAAGACAAGCTGCACAACTGCAGCGTGCCCAAAGAGATCAGCCAAAGGCCCCTCTTCCCAAAACTGTAAGCAGGCTGCAGCCCTAAGGCCTTTTCTGCCAGATAGTGCAGCCTGCCAGGGGACACCACCGTCAGATGCGTCTTCAGTGGGGAAACGCAACCGCACGCCTCATCCTCATCCAGGCCTGGTGCTCTGCAGGAGGTGCAAGGCAGTGGAAATTGATGCTCGGTAATCCTGGCTGAAAGGATAGCGCCGGGATAAGGGAGGAGACGGGGGCTTGTCTTATATCAGGGTGGTGGGAGGTGGCCGGGGGAAACGGGAGCGGTAGCGAGGAGCCGGGGGCTGCGGGGTGTGCGGGACCGGCACTCAGCACGCAGGACATGGGCCATGGGCTCGGCGCGGCTCTAAAGGAGAAGAGGCCCCACAGCAGCAGCTTAGCGAGAGGCCTGGTGTTTGGTCTGTTCCACATCAATGGGGCGTCCAGCTGTGGCTGAGGATGAAAGCAAGCGAGAGAGAGAGGATTAAAGGCTCCCAGGGTCTCCTCTAACCCGCCTAAGACTCGCTGAGAGGGCAGCGCGCGGCTTCAGGAAGGTTTCTTCATATGGAAAATATTATGTGAGGGAGAGAAAGCGAGGGGGAAGGGAAGAGGGAGACTTCTGTCCAGGGAGAGAGCTGATGGGGGGGGGGAACTGGTCACAAAAAACATGTTGGAGCCTCAGACCCTGCCCAAGGAGGAAGCCCAGAGCCTCAGCACACCTCGGGGTGCGGCGGGGCACAAGCGATGGGTTTGGGAGGTTTGGGGAGAGTGAGACCCGAATGCGGCGAGGGCAGACGGCAGCAGAGAAAGAAAAGGATGAAAGGAGAGGTAAAGAGGAGCCGGGGAGGGAAGAGGAGCCCGGCAAAAGGGAGGAGAAAGGGGAGAAATGAAGGGGGAGGTGGTGAAAGGTGGAATGAGGGACACGGAGGAGAGCGAGAGGTGGTGAAAGGCCGGCTGTCTGCTCCATTGTGTTATTAACCAGGTCGCCAGGTGGAAGCGCCCCGCACGCAGCCCTCCTGGCCCGTTTCCTACCCCTGGCCAAACTTCTCCCAGGAATGCCTGTGATGGGGAACAAATTGCTAACAGAAGTGAGACATTTTGCACCAAACGCGAGCAAGTTTCCAGTGAAAGGTTTCCTGTCAGCGGGTCGGGACTGTAGGGTGTGGAGCCTTTCTGCCTGCTCTGGCAGAATAATCCCGCGAGTTAACACGAAGCATTGGTTATAGCGCAGGATAAAGGACCCGAGGCTGGGCTTTCCTGCCTTCTGTTTTGGCTGCTGCCGTTTGGCTGCTTTCATTCACCGTTATTTTCTGCTTCGCCCGTGTGTGGCATTCTCGGCCTCATTAGCTGCTCCTCCGCTCTCCCTGGCCACCCCCCACCGGTGAGATCTCCCGAGAATTCACAGGCTTCCACTCTACTTTCCTCCTTGATTTATACTGTTGAACTGAATGACCTTCCCTGACCTCATTTTCATGACAGTGTGAGCACACACAGCAGCACTCAGCGAATGGCAATGCTACTCCCTCCCTTGCAGTCCTGCCCTCTGAGCTGCAAAGACACCAACCCTCCCGTTTGCATGTGGGGAAGGTTTTGGTGTCTGCATGTGGCTGCCCCATTGCCTGAACCTGCAGCTCTTACACATTGGAGCCCGGAGACGTGGAAGGTGCTGGCTGCAAAATGCTTGTCTACGTATCTTTGTACAGATAAAATGTGGGCATGCGAAAGCAGCATGCAGGAAAACAACTCCTGGGTATTTTGCACTGTTTAGACATCCAGAACTTTGCCCTCCTCCATCACCTACATGTCGAGGGAACCCACAGATACGTGGCGCCTCCCTGTGAGAAATGCACACCGATAATGTCTCTCTGTCCGGGTTTCTGTGTTCTTGGTCATCACTGCAGTAGCTGAAAAATTGCCAGGTGGGCCAGACAACCCAAATCCCAGAGCTGAGAAATGTGCGTTGACTCCCTGGTATGGCCACGCTTGCAAGGTGAGGGAATTTCTATTCCCACAAGTATTTTGGCACCCTGTGGCTCCTGATTAGATTTTTAACAGTAGAGAGAAGAGATCACTTCTCCCTAGAAAACGCACCTGAGTCTCTGCTCCTGGTTCTCAGGAAGTTTGCCTGAACTTCCCGAGTGTGAAAGCAGCAGTGAACTGAAAAGTGCTGCTGGGTTGTGGCACAGCACGGCAGCTACGAGCCAGTTTGCCATACCCCGGCTGTACCCCACCCAGCTTCCACTCCGACCTCCCAAAGCTGACTGTCTTCCACCCTCTTTCTAAATAGTTGGCAAAGCAGCCTTGCCCCCTTCCCCAGCACAGCGGTACATAAATCCCTTTGTCCCTTAGCCTGGAAATCTGCCTTCCTGTCCCTCCCTTCCCTGCCTTCCTGGGAAGTCAATGTGGATACGGTGCTGCCTGCTTGCCTGTCTGAGCTGCTTAGTTAAGAATAATAAACAAACTCCTAAATGGAAGGATATTCTTTAAACCTGCCTTGTGCTGCCTGCCAGGGAATGCAGGCAGCAGAGCCCACCTCCTGTCCCCCTCCAGCCCGAGCTCCAGGCTCTCCTGAAACCTGATCTCCTTTGCTTTGGAGCTGCACCATGGCCTCTGTGTGCACCTTCCCCCCTGACCCTGTCTGGATTCTCCTGTCCTTTTCCTGACACACACCCAACAAGCACATGCTCGGCGCTCAGACACACAGAACACAGGGGCACACGGTGACACCACCACATCTGGGCTACGAGACGTGGCAGTGCGCAGTGCCCTCTACACAGACATAGTAGATTTACACACACGTCCTCCTTCACACAGTTGTACACAAATACTATTGAGAGCGATGCAAATAGCCCCTGTGCCAACAACTAGGGGCTGTTCACCTCCTTGGGAAACCTGCATAGGCAGTGTATGCGAACCCGAGGCAGAAAGACTCGAAAAAGAGCACAGACACACGCAGGCAGTGCCCACGCAGCCCCAGACGACACGGCACCAGATGTGCAAAGAAACGGCGACCTCAAATCATAACATGATAGCAGAGCGTATCCAACAGCAGACACAGTGATAAAACTGACTAGCACATGCCCTGATTTCTCTCACACTCACCTACTTTTGTGGACGTGTCTGTCCCTCTCTTCCCCTATTTTTCTTGCTTTCCTTTCCTGTTTGTGTGCTCTCCTTTCACTCCTTTGCATCCCAACCTTCCTGTAGACTCCATTCTCCCGTTCCCTGGAGGTTTCTCTTGTATGAGGTTATGCCACACGCACTCCCTTGCATACATCTCTCCGTATGCCTCTGTTCCTTGGCCACTAGGTTTGTACACCTCTGACCCTGCACGCCTTTGAATTGCCGACCTTCCTATACACATGCTTTGCTTTCATACACAGGTATGTCTTTCCTCGTCTCTCCACGTTGCTTCTTTGCCTCTTGTTTAGGCAGACAGGCATCTCCTGCTGCTCGCTCCCCCACCTCCAGCCCACACAGCTTCCCGGCTTTCCTTCTCTGTGGCCCATTTTCCTCATGCCAGCATTCACAGCCAGCAGGAAGAGGATGTCAGTTAGAGGCTAAGCAGTCCCTGGGACCCTCTGGCCCTGCCACACTTTTCAACCCACTTCTAATTTTTCTCCTCTTTTCACAATTTATTGTTTTCAGCTCTCCTCCTCCTCAGTGCCTGCTAAAGGGAGCTCAGCTCCTCGCCTCTTCTGTTTTCATCTTGAGAGGAAGGGAAAAACCCATTTTGCTCTTTCCCCGGCTCCAATTCCCCTTCCACCCCCTTCCCCTCCCACCCCCCTTCCCAGCCCTGAAACCTTTTCCTGATAGTGTTGCTGTAACTGTTCAATTAAACGAGCAATTACAAAATCAATCAAACCGAAACGTGTGCTGTGCGCTGAGGGGGGACCGACTGCGGAGCGGGGACGTCGCCTGAGCCTGTCCCAGCCTGAAGGCAGCTCAGCTCTCAGCTCAGCTGAAATTGTCTCGTTTGATGGTGAGGCATCGCTCTGAGGACAGGCACACCGTGGAGCTGCTCTCTGCCGTGTGAAGCCAGCACCACCAGCTTTGCACCAAATTTCCCCCGTGTAAGGGAAAATTCTGGCCAAGCTGTTAGTACTGCCCGTGGCCTTTCGTTTGAGCTGGCCAGAAAGGGCTGTGCCACTTGGAAATGGAGCAGTCAGGCGGGGATGGCCTCTGCAGCGATAGGAAGGGAGGAATGTGATGAGGAGAAAATGGCAAACCCAAGTACAGGTCCTGTGCAATTTCATCAGGTTATGCCTGCAGGCTTCCTCCTTTCTTTTGTGAGTACGTTGCTGCTCCTGAAACACACTTAACATATGTCGAATCAGTGTGCGCCGTGGCTCCTTGCCACTCTCTGCTGTTTTCTCACCAGGTGCCACTCGCACTGTCTCACTCCCCACTATCTGCATCTCCTCAGAACAACATCCGTGATTTTCACCGCAGGAATTCCCTTTGGGCACCTGCAGCACGCTGTCATAAGCGAGCAACTAGACTGTCCCTGACAAAAAAAAAAAAATTAAAATTAAAAATAAAAAATAAAATTCTTCCAAGCTGATCACAAACGAGAAAAGACGAGTGGGAGAGCAGGTTGGGTTAATGGGGAAATGTGCAAAGCAGACGAATTTTGGTTCGTGTGTGGACAGAATCGTGGCAGCTTTCCAATGGCCTGAGGAAGCCAGCTTTAGCCTACAGCACTTACAAGGAGACCCAGATCCTGCTCACGGGTGGGACATCCCATTACCATCCCATCCCTCGAGTGACTGAGGCAAACTGTCTGAGAATTTTGGACCAGAGATCTTAATGGAAAAAATTGGGAAGTCTTGCTTTCTTGGGAGCAACAAGCATGGAAAGAACACCTTCTAAAAACCCTTTTCTCTTCAAATAATCCATCTGGGCTGCCAGGAGCACACCTTCATCTTGCTGGTGGCTCCTGGTCCTGCTCTTTGAGGAAGACTTCCCTTCAGATTGGAGGGAGGTAGCACTGGAGCTATTTAATGAGGCACTCGTATCCCAGACTTGACCCTGATTTTGCACAGTCAGAAGAGCAGCATCCCAAAGGCTTATCATTCCTTTAAGAGCAGAAATCTGGCGAGTTTCCTAAGGCAGGAGTCCAGTTTGGCTTTAATTTTCAGTGAGTAATACTTAAAGCCTGGTCACCCTGCAGGTCCTATGGAAACACTGGACTGCGTTGACACATTTTTCTGATGCAGGCTACTGCAGCAGGATGTATGCAAATCTTAAAATCAATTCGCAAAAATGCTTCAGCAAGGTTTCCCACCCCATTTTTTAAAATTATTTTTTCATTTCATCGCACCATGATTTTCCAGAGTTTTACCTATATTAAAATACTGAGGATAAGCACCAATATGCAACTGCTGCATTACCCTGTTCCAAAGTTCCCTGTGTCTGATGGTGATATTCAGTGATGTTGTTAACCTCATCTACTTATACCAGCCACCTGGA
The DNA here is from genome assembly GCF_964035555.1 of Netta rufina. NCBI lineage: Eukaryota > Metazoa > Chordata > Aves > Anseriformes > Anatidae > Netta > Netta rufina. Next base: position 3,310,297 of record NC_140150.1, read on the forward strand.
AATGACAGGTTGAAGAGGGCTGGAAAAGGAGAAAATTTGACAGGGGGAGCAGTAAGGATAGGTTGATATTTTTATGCCACTTGTCTCGCTGGCCCCTTGTTATCTTGGACTGCACTGATACCATTTAGGGTGTATTTATTGGGTATGCCAAGATGCTTGGAGTCTACGGCCCTGGTGTTTGCATAAATCTGAATAAATGTGTTTCAAAGCACTTTAAGGTCTGTGGCATCAGCCCAGCTGCACAGCCCTCATGCAGGCGATGCAGGTCTGTCTGTGAGCACTGCTTCTTGGCAGGGAAGGCTTTGCATGGTGATTTAGGTGATCTCTGCTTCTGGCTGCTGGAGTGATCTCAGGTCAGTCACCTACCTGCTTGTTCCCAGTTTCCTCCATCATCTGTAAAACACGGATAATGACAATTCCAAGGTATATTTAATTTTGTGGTTTGGATATACTTTTGTCACTCCTTTTGCAACAACACAAAGCTGCCAGGCTTCCCCTACCATAAAGTTTTGGATAAAGCACCTTTCCCTTTTTTTTTTTTTAGCATTTCTGCTGTTTTCTGGTCCGTAAGTATGAGAGATGCAGTGCAGAGAGGACATCCTGACCAGAGAAGTAACCAACCCCAGAAGCAGAGCTGCAATTGCAGAGCTGCAATTTCCATGGGAGTAGAAAAATGCCAAATTTATCAGTAAACAAACAAACAGACATTGAAAGGGAAATACTGGGTTTGATTTTTCCATCAGAAAAGAGCATCTCAAAAGATGATTAACAGAGAGAATTTGGGGAGGGATTAGAGCCCTGCAGCTCAGGCTCTGAGCTCCCCACAGCTCCCCCACCTTCCATACTCCAAACCCCAGTAAATGGAGCCTGGATGCCCAGTGCTGCTCTCCTAGGCAAAAAAAAACAGATGCTCCCTAAGGGAAATTCCCACCTAACTCCAGAGGGACACCCAAGAGGCCACGTCTTGGTCTCCCAGCCTGAAGTTCAACTCATGTGGGGGCTGCACCCCTCCAGAGAGAGGAATTAAACCCAAAACCAAGAGGCTGACGTCTTCAAGGCCATGCTCTGTGTCCTGCCCAGTCCTACAGGGACTACTGGACACTTTGGACTATTTTCATCTCTTTCTGTGGGTTCATCTCCAGGAACTACTTGACGTAAGTGGTATGTGTGCCCTTTGGATCTCAGTCCTGGAAATATTTCAGCTCGTGACCTTGAGGATGAGACAGGTCGCTACCCCTCTGTGTCAGCCTGGGGTTAGAAGGACCAGGTGCAGAGCCCAAAGCAGATTTCTGTTTTTTTTCTCATTGGGATTGGGACCCAAGCATTCTGGAGAGGACAGTTGTGAAGAGATTTGTTTGTGGAAAAGGTCCAAAATGCCAAAGAGGGACAGGGAGGGATGTTATTTTGCAGTCCTTTTGTCCAAAAGCTACAAATCTCTTCCCTGTCTCTGCCTTTCCCTCAGCTCTCCGCTCCTGCCGGGTGCATGCAATCACGTATGTGAAAGCTTGGCCTGTGCCCCTGCCAGACATACGGCAGGACCATTACTCAAGCCGCATATGGGAAGGAGCAGGTTACAATTTGCTGATTAGGAGGGAGGAAAACCCGACTGACTCCTTGGAGGCCAGCCTCGGGCCCTGCAGCAAATGAAGGCTACGAAGGGGCTGCCGGCTGTGGAGCCCTTGCAGTCGCTCCCGTTTGCTGCAGAGCTCGCTGGGCCTCGATGGAGGTGGGTGAACCTCTGGAAGGTGGGGAGGCTGTTGTCTCCTAGAAATTGTCTCCTGAGTAATGAAGGGCTTGCTCCCGACTTGCAGCAGGAGGAATAAGAGGGAAATTTGCCCTCTGATTAGCGGAACGCGTTGCCTGCTCTGAGAGAAACGTAACGCACACACCTACAGACCCAGGTAACAGCCTACAGATCCACGCTGGCATTTCTGCGGCCCCAAAGCTCCCCCTGTTTTCACCAACACCCCCTGAGGCCTGATCCTGCCATGGTGGTGCTGAGCGAGGGGCCTGATGCTGCAATGGGACTGATAGGGCCAAGTTGGGCTCAGCGCCGCGTGCTCGTGGCACCGCCAGACACCGAACGGGTGGCACGGCGCAGGAGCCTTTGGTCACGTCCAGCCGCCTGTTTGCCATCTATATTTGGTTAAAAAAAACACGATTGGGAATTGTTTGTTTGTGGCTCCTTGGAAACTCCCCTTAAGAAATGGCTTCTTTTGTTTGATTACTGGGGGAAAAGATATTTTCCCCTCCTCCTTTCACTATTTGGAAACCTTAAAAAAAGCACAGCTTTAAAGAGCCCAGGGATATCGAGGACAGTCTGTCAGCAGCAGCCCGTGTCTTTCCGAGCAGCTCAGTGCTTGCCTTGGTCCTCATCTCTCCCAGACACTCTGCTCCACCTTCTTGTAAATGCTGACAATGAAAACACTATTTAAATGTCCTCAAAGTTTCTCTTTCCATTGAAAAAGAGGATTTATTCTCTCTCTCTTTTTTTTTTAATCAGAATTAATGTGATTCTAATGTGTTCCTTTTGATCTTCAGGGGATTTTTTACGCTGATGATCCCTAATTTTGAAATGATTTTTTTTTTTTAATTGTTTTAAAAAGCTTTAGTGAAGGGGGAAAAAAAAATCCATCCTACTTCTTTGGCACATCTTTAACCTTTAAGTACCTCTGGAAAAAAAAATATTTAAAATATATTATACATTTTTAAACAGGGTGCTTTTGACAGGTCAGTTTCAAACCTCTCTCTCTTTTCTTGTGCTGTGTTGGAATAAGACAATTTTGCGGCTTGGATTTTTTTGACAGTTAAATTGCAATGTAGGCAGAGGGTGGAATAGGGATCCTGTCTCTTTAACTCTCTAACTAGACAAAGACTTTTCCCCTTTGAGAGCTGAGCCCGGGATCAGAACTGTCAGATGATCTCGTAGCACTTGGGAGAGTTTGCAAAGTCATAATTATATCTTTTAACCTGTCTTGCTCTTTGCAAAAGAAAGGTCCTATTATATTGAAATGAGATTATTAGCCATCAAATACTTTCTTTCTTGGGATTCTTTTCTTTAAAAAAAAAAATTCAAATACCTTAACTACTTTGCAATTGAATTTTTATAAGATTTACTTTTCACTAAATAAATGTTCTGTAGCAGCTTTTTTTTTTAAGTATTTTTAAAAGGGTGTTTTCAATATGCAGATGCAAAAAAAAAATCAGACTAAATGTCTGAAATGTCACCTGTATAATTAAAGGAAGGTAAAGTTTCAGAGCTCAGTTCAGTTTTATTCCCTGGCTTAGTTGGTGAGCTTCAATACTCAAAACCCCTACTTCTTTTGCTGATTTCATTGCCAAAAATATTTTTTCCTGAAAACCAATAATTTTCGACCTTCAATTTTCTCTCTATTTTTTGTGTCTTTTCTTCTTCCCTAAACATGAAAAAAAATGAAAATGAAACCCCAAATAACTGATTTTTTTTTTTTTTTTTTTTATCCACACAGTTAAAATCGCTGCACTGCATTGTCAGGATATGCTTTAACAAAAGACGACAACTGCATTAAAGCAATCAGGGTAACACCAAAAAGGCTACTAAAATATGGTATCAAATTGAAGAAAGAGCCTCTTTAAACCAGCCCATCTGAGTACCAGTTGGCAAAATAGTTACTTACACTCAGGCCTAATTTGAAATCTGAGATTAGTTCCAGGTTGCACAAACAATAAATATTTAGCACGTGTTTAAATATCTAGCTGAATAGGGATTGAAATGAATGTAAAATCGGTGAAATACATGAACAAGCTGGGCCTGATCCAAAGACCTTTGATGACAATGGAGGATCCTTCCACCTGCTACAACAGCTTTGGATCAGGCACCCCTTTGTTGGAAGTGACTGGTCACTTTAATCAAATGATTAGAGTGCTGTCATTTATAGCTCTATAATTCAGATTGTGTCAGCCTTTCCATTATAAACTCTCTTTCTTTTCAAGGGTGGGTTATGTCTTGGCCATAAAAAATCATTCTGAGATTAAATTCAGCATGTTCTGGTCTAACAAAGGGATCGATCCTTGTGCGAACAAAACTCCCCTTAAACTCACAGGATTCCTGGAGGTTACAACTGATTTACATTTTTAAGGGTTCAGATGCATTTAATTTTTTTTTAATTTTGATTTTATTTTTATTTTTTTTAATGTGGAATACACAGGACCCAGTCCTGCAGTACTCACAGTTGTGGGAGTCACTTTGCCAGTGAGAGTGGTTGAAGACAATGGGGATTATTGCCAGGAGTAGTTACTCGTATGTGTGTTTGCCAATAGTGTCTGGTATTTGTTGGGTGCACACCTTCAGGAAGGTCCTCGGTTGCATGCTGTCATAATTCGTGTGTATTTTTCTGTTGGCTATATAGAAAAATATTTTTTTTCGTATTCCAGAAACTAACTAAGAATAAAGACCATTATTTAATACACATTTCCTCAACCTTCCAGAAAAGATGTCTCAGTCATAATGAAAACCAGGAGACTGACAGATCAAAAGAACCTCCCTGATGTTAAATAAGGCCCCGATTCTGAATAAGACCCATCTGGGGAAACTTTGTTCATGAGGAACCCCAGGACAGGAAAATAAGGAAATTCATTGAGCTGCACTTTATATAAACCTAAGCACCTGCTGAATGTTAAGCACATGTTTTCTATATCTCTAGAACTCCCCCATGCTCCTGTTGCTTTGGTATTGAAACACCTCCCTTTCCTACATGTTTTTAATTCTTGCAACCCGATTACAAACAAAAGATTTTTTTTTTCCTTGGTTTACAGGACAAATCCAGCGCTGACAAGAAAACTACCTCAGGCTGTATCGGCAAGCATCATCTGTCCATCCAGCTTTCCATTCCCATCTTCACATTATATCTAAGTTCAAGGTAGGATCAAATGTCTGATTTCTACTTCTGCATTTGTGCCCTTGTGTTTTTTTTCCACTGGGATGAGTCAAGAGGAAACAGTGACAGGTATTCGTGTAGTACCTCAATGAGCTACCTCTAATTGTCCATAGGAGCTGCAGAGCAAGGCAGGTATCACTAGAGAGCCAGTTCAACCTGTGTAAATTGGCAGTGTCCCCTGGACTCACTGGAGCAGCTCCAGTTTACACCACTGAGGATCTGACTTGGAATTTCAAGGCTTTTCAGTCACCATCATAAATATCTCTTCTTTTTCTTGGCAATGAAATGATCTATAGAGTAGTTCCAAAAAATTAAAAGAAGTTGTTGGCAGATGTGTCTATTAGTTTGAGCCGGAGATTTTTGGCTTTTTTGAGATCTGAGCTCAGTCACTGGGTAACATGGAGGCTTCTTAATGTCCACGGTAGCTTTACCTTTGGCTGTGCAGTCAGCTGAGCCATCTCTAGAGAAAAGCACTTTGTTTCCCCCAGTTGATTGTAGAGAGCCACAGAAGACACTCTTATGGGAAAGCCTGGAAATATGTAATATGAGGAATTCTGTTCAAAACCTACCCATTGTCTTACTGACAATAAAGGTGAGTCCATGAGAAGCCCACTGCAGTCAGTATCTTTGTTCCAGCTTTTGGCAGAGATGGTGTGGAAACGTAAGCAGTAGGTGATGTCTCACTCTGCCTTTTTGAAACGTGAAAAAATAGGGCTTTTCTCAAAGGCAGATTCCTATGGAAAATGTTCTCAGCCTCCTCGGAGTGAAATTCCTCTGCAGGGCAGGAGGTGCTCTGCCTTTGGAAGCCCTGCAAAGCCAGGCCTGTCATTGCAATGGAAGGAGATTGGGGTTGGCGCCTCCGTGGGTGTGAGCGTAAACATCCATCGGGGTGTGCCAACTAGAACGTGCCCTGGCTTTGTTACTACGAGCGCCCGGCTCCACTTCAGCTTTCTCCTGAGTGATTATTGACGTGCTCGCAGTTCCGGGGGACGTGGAAATTGGCTTGTTTACTCAAATTTGGCAGCAGCGAGCTGTCAGCCCTGTGAGGAGGCACTGAAGGACTTCCTTGAAATGAAGAGTTGCTGCTCAGCAACTTTGCAGAGCCCATATTTTGGACGGAAAAATGAGGTCCCAGTTGGTACAGCTCATCTCAGCCGCAGCCCGTGCATTTCTTCCTGCTGATCCTCCCGTAGCTGTCTCCAGCCTGCACTCAAGACTCACCAGTGCCAGCACAGATCAAGGTGAAAGGTTGTATAAATTCCTGCTCGGAGCTGAAAACGCCTTGATTTTTTAATTTGGTCCTGGGACTCGTTCAGGAAAAACGTCAAAGCCTTCTGCTCAGTTATTTGTGCTGATCTAAAAATAACTTTGGGGGCCCCACCGTAACTGAATGCGCTCCCTTGAAAACAGAGCAGTATGCAGATTCCCATGTGCTGGTTCTCTCTAGATTTCTGGCAGCCAGAAACCCAAGTCATCAGAAGCTAGAAAACTATTACTCTTTGTGGTGTCACCCTTCCTGATAGAAATTAGTGGGTCTATTGGAACACAGCAAGTGGCAGCTCAAGCGCAGGGAGGAATGTCTTGCTTTATTTCCAGCTGGACATCCCCAAGCCTTTAGTCAGAGCCTCCGATGCAGTATTTGTCACTGTTGATGGCTTAACACCAGCGTAAAGAAAAAACACTCCTCAGCGAGGGAGCTGCTCTCTGCACTGTCTTTTTCTTCTAGTAATTGAGCAAAAATCAAACGAGGAGTTTAGGCAGCACCTTGAGAGCTCAGGTGCTGTGTGCTCAAGCCAGTCATGGGTGAGTGCACCTGGGTGAATTTATATTATCAGAGAGGGTGATGCTCTTGTCCTCCAGGTCCTTCACCTGTGGGATGTGTCTCATCCTTGGGAACTGTAGTGTGTTACGCTCCCAAAAATGTATTTGCGACCTGTTTCTTCATCAGGTCTCTGTGATGACTTGGAAGAGATTTTTGGTAGGATGCCCAGATAACCAATTTTACACGTGTGCCTGTATTCTTATCCTTTATTCTTGCCATGGTGGTGATATCTGCTGGTATGAAATGTCATTTGCTATTGCCAGAGACAATTTCTGACAGTATTTTAACTTCCTAAACTTTGTTAAGTGGAGCATTGCTCCTAAAATAGCTCCTCTTCTCCTTTCTGGCAAGATAGTCCTATCACCCTCAGGTACTCAGTGCACTACAGGTTGGATCAATGGGCAATTGTTCCAGAAACACATTGAACATGCCCTGTCTGAGGGGTCTTTTTGTTATTTTTATTATTATTTTTAAGCATTTAACAACCCCCCTGGAGATTTGAGCAAAAAAAAAAAAATAGAATAAGAAAACAAAAGTTCTATCACAACTTTTGTTAAAGGCAGAGAAATCATTTCCCAGCCTGCTCTGCTCTTCCTTCGTAGCCCCAGAAAGATTTTACGAGCTAAAGCAATCCGTCTCTCAGGAGGTGCTCGAGAGGAAAAGGGAGACCACGAAACCAGGGCCATATTTCCATCTGGTGTAAAACAGCAGCGTTACAGCCGGTGGAGGCTGAGTGCTTCCCCCCAGCCACGGCCCGGGCTGCCTGACCCCGCTCCATGCAAACCTCTCACATCAACATCAGGGAGCTGGCACCTGGCTCCTCGCCGTGGTGACCGTTCCTGGGGACCGAATACATCTTGATTCCATATTTTGATTTTACAGGCCCCGCACAATAATCACCTCTTAATTCACCCTCCCACCCTCCTGCCTCTCTTCTCTTTCTGCTGAGGAACAGCAGACGGGAGATTTCATGTGCCATAAATATTTAGATTGTGCCTGTGTGTTTATAACACTTGCCGAGAGTGTAACTGGAGCAGCTCACACTCGGCAGCAACACCTGATGCTGGGGAAAAGTTTTCCATCACCTCATATGGACCAAACAGCCGCGCGCCGCGAGCAGAACACGCACCGGGGACCAGTAGCCGCGTCGTCCCTGCCCCTTTCTCCCCCTGCCACGCTGGTGAATAATAACAACAATAACAATATGAACGTGCTCTCGTGTCCCTGCGGAGCTGCTGCTCGAAAGGACGCTGGAAAAAAAGCTGTGGTTGTGATTGAATGGAAACTTCCCTGCAGCGTCACCCTGGGTATGCAGCACAGGGGAAGCACATCTCCTGTAGGACCTGTAGGTTCTAGACCACAGACCTCATGGAGCAGGAGATCCACGGGGCTTGTAATGTGTCTCAGCTCCTCCTATGCAGCCCAAAAGTCTTTGTTAAGTGTGGCACAGCTGCATTTAGGAAGATGGGTTACCCAATGCAGCTTTTTGAGAGCAGCGTAGACCTCAGGAAAAGGCCAGCAAAGCCGACCCTTATCTGGGAGCACAGGAGCAGCCTGGCCGAGGTCTTGGCCCCTTTCCACGGTGCTCGAATCAGCCAGGCTGGGCTTCTTGCCCTGCTTTAGGGGGAATGGGCAGCTGGGCAGCCCAATCTCTTCAGCCCTCCCCGCTGGAGCAGCAGGGCTGTGCTGGCCGCAGCCCCACAGCCTCGCTGGCTTGCACCCAGCGGTCAGCCCTGTGCTTTCCAGAGCATCAGGTCTCTTAAGTGTTATGGAATTTTTTGTGCTTTAATAAATGTGTTTTTGCTAATGTTTCTTCAGGGGAAAATATTTTTCTTTTGTTTCTCTGCGTAGCCTCTTTAGGACTTTCTGGGGAAGTGAAGCCAATAGTACTAGCTTTGGCTCCTTTTCTTCCCTCTCCTCTGCTTTTTTTCTCACTTTTTTGGAGAGGAAATAAATCTCTGTTTTTAGTCCCTTCCCGTGCTCCTATTTCACTTACCTGCTGGGTTCTCTCTTCTGTGGCTTTGGAAACAGGAGTAATGACTCACTCACAAACTTAGGAAGGATTTTCCTCTCCAGGCAGGCGATTTGCTGCTTGTCTTCTGTGGGCATTACTCAAACCTTTTTCCTGGAGGCTTTAGGACTTGCCATGGTCAGAGGTAAGACACTACAACAGAAGGGTTGTAGGTGATCTCTAGTTTGGGTTTTTTAAAGGCAGGTGGTTACCACCAAAGGTGAATTTTGAACTTGGTGCAGTGAGGACTGGACTTAGGAAGGAAAAACTAGAGAGAGACAACCCTTCCTCATCTTGTTTTAGAATCAGTGGATGGAAAGGAAACATAAACTCAATTTTATGTGGATTATAAGGCACCTATAAAGAGAGTCATATGAACTGAGACACTTGGCTCTGTTACCCTAATGATACCTATGGAACAATATGTGAAACCTATTACACTATTCTGGATATATGTGTATATATATATTTATATATATGTACGGAGAATGAGAGAGAGAGACGAAATATGGGGCCTTTATTTTTATTGGCTTCTGCAAAGAATAAATTACACAGCAAGGGCAAGGTTAAATTATTGTAAATGTCTGTATGAAAGGCATCACTTAATTATTAACAGTCTGCTACAAATAAAAGGTACATATGCTAAAATGGCCTGACCTGCTGGATTGTGGGTTTTTGTTTAAAATTGTTGGTGAGGCCCACAGCTGACTTGTTCTCTGTCAGGCAGGCTGGAAAAAGAGGCAGGGTAAGATTTCATTGCAGAATGGCTTATATCCCTCTCTACCAGATGTCAAGTGAATGCCTAGAAAATGGGTAAGGGGAAGGTGGGGCCTTTCTGAAAGCAGGGAGAAACCACAGAAAGGAATACAGGATGTGTAAAACCACCTGGATGGATGGGGGAAGAGGGAAACTCCAGGCAGTGACCAGTATTACTCACTGCAAAGCATGTCTTGCAGTTTCTCTGCCTTAAAACTTGCATACAAAAGAGTAAGTCCACAAAGGATACAAGTTTCTTACAGTTGAGCTCTTCACTTTTCCCAGCTAGGAAGAGGTTGGAACCCCTTTGAAGAGGTCCTGAGCCCCTGTGTCCCATGGATCTGCTCTGCGTATTGCCAGCATTGCGAGCTGTGCAACGAGCAATAAACTTGGTGCTCCATTTGTGTGCTTAGGCAATCTTTGGATATACACACAACACTGCTTTATCTTAGTTTTTATTTCAATAGTATCTCTGTGAACAAATAGCACCATAGGGCAGAGCCATCTTCCCCGAGAGACTCCCCTCCAACAACAGCCCGGGCTGACTGAGGTCCAGGAGAATCCTACCAAATGCAGCCCAAATGTCTGAGCAAAGCATCGTCTTCCTATTTGCATCCACACTTAAATTTGCAGAGCTTTTCAATCCTGCCCCTGGAGGCCTTCACCCGAGGAGTCTGCAAAAGGTAACTCAAAGAGAAAACCATCTCAGGATGGGATTTCCAGAGGGAAACTTGGAGGCTTCAACAGGTTGGAAAAAAAAAAAAAAAAAAAAGGCTAAAAACCCACTAGTCTACATGAATGAAAGAACTCAGTGGAAAGCTCTCCCTTTCACTCCCTTGCAAGATTAAAACTGCTTTTGGCAAAGCAGGAGACGTCTCCGTGATTTCACATTCAGCTGCGGGGCCAGACGGAATCCCTCGGAGCTCTGGGCTGACCTTCTGCACGCCGCTGGCCAGGGATTTCCACCTCCGCTCCGAGCAGTCCCTGGTGGAGCTGGGACGTTGTCTCTGCGGGAGAGGCATCCCGTCGTGCTGCAGGGATCACAAACAACTGGGGAATTCGCTGCCTCTCCCCGCCCTGGTAAGCTCTTCCAAGGGCTGGATGTGCCAGCAACGCCATTTGCTCATATGGAAAAACAGGATGACTAAGAAAATACTCAGTGTGAGCTTGGTCCTGATGGATTTTAATGCAGTTTGGCACATGAGGGGAAGGGAAGAAGAGGAGGAGCCTAAACCATCACTATCCAATGTTCCCAATGCCCATCTGTAAGTGCAAAGCCTCCTTACCCTTGTCTTTAGCACTTAGGTTTAGGAAAGCCACCTCACCTGTTACTATACTATGCTTTTACGGTGGCCTTTCATCTGCTGTCTTCTGTGCCAGTAAGACATATCCCCAAAATGTCCATCTCCTCCATATTACTCAAATTCCCACCAGGGGCTGCATCTCTGCTTCCTGCTTTGTCTCCATCTGTTTGACAGTACTCTCTGCAGGAACATCCAGGGCTGCTCAGCATGTGCTGCTTGGCCTTCTTCTTACTCCACGGCTCAGGTTCGTGCAGAAGGTGTTTATAATTGCTCCAGAAAAGTTGAGTTTCGATGCACTTTTTCATCACATCAGACTTTGCTTCTGCGTGAAGGTTTGCAAATGCAAGCCTTGAGTGGCTGGGGAAATTTCAAGCCTAGGTGAAGACTGGTTGGATGGAATTAGTGACGGATAAAGTCTGTTCTGCGTCCTTCGTTAGGCCCTATCTCTCTATTTCACCTCGGTGAGAGTCTAATCTTTTCCCTTAAGGCCTTTGATGACAGTGGGAGCAAGAAAACACTTAACCCAAGGCTTCTTTTAGTTCTGGTCACATATGAAAGAAGAGCAGAGCGCTTTCGCTTCAGTTGCAGACAGGAACAGAAATCCTCGCTGAGAAAACCCGACTCCACAGGAGGCACGTCTCAGAACAAGGGAGAAGCGTGTCGTGGCCACGCAAGCCAACAGTAGCACAGGCTGCTACAGACCCCATGGGCTGCTGAGAATCTCTATCATTCACATCTCGTGAACTGGCTTGGCGCATCTCCAGAGGACATTGGCAGCTGTTCAAGGCCCTGCAAGGTGCTGAACATGCAGAAGTTCCCCTTGTCTCCAACGTGTGCTTGCGCACGGGGATGGATTACCTGAGTTTGCCGGCGTGAGGGGGATTGGGATTTGGCTGGGCTCGTGCCTGTCAGTGGTGAAGGCTTTGTAATAGGGCTTTCCACTTCGCCTGTGAACTGCAGCTGCTTCTCCAAATGCAGTAGTGTCCTGTGGGTTACAGCAGCCGCTTGTACCCTAATGTTGCATGGCTGCAGCTGGGGCAGGTGTCAGGGCTGTGGATGAGATGGATGCACGTGAGGACAGGAACGAAGAAATGCTGAAAGCCCACTGTGTTGGTACCACAACGGAGAGGGAGAGTGGGCCATGGTGATGCTGCTGGTTGGGGATAAATGGTAAAGGGTAACTGATGTGGTTTGAGCTCTGCACGCTGTCACAGGGTGCGTGATTTTTAGCTGGGGTTGTGTATGGGTGGGAAGGGCCGACTGGGGAGCAGGAGCAGGAGAACTGAAGGAGCTGGGGGCAAGCAGTGGCCATGAGATGCAAGCAGGGTGTGAAGGAGCCCTGGGGGTGCAAGACCATTTCCCAGGGGTGAGAGCGGGGCAGGAAGGGGGACACAGGGTGTGGGAGAGCCCCCAGCCCACGAGCGTGCTCTTAGCACGTGTGTTCACGCACGTGGTTCGCTCAATTGGTCCTGAAAGGAGCTGCGACTGGGGATAAAATGTCATGGTAGCAGCCAGTGGCTATAAAACCCTGGGTCTAAACGAAAGGGAAAAAGTGACAAGGGGAAAAGCAAGGTCGGCCCCACCTTGCAGGGTCTGCTCTGGAATGTGTTTGCACTCCAGGGTGTGCAGTGCCTGAGAGTGCGTTAGCAGCAGTGTTGAGTTAGTAATACGAACCCTATACAAATACCTCCGGGGCAGACAGGTCCATTTCAGGCTGTGTTTATTTAATAAAGAGCCAGTGAAGTAACTGCAATTTCATTGTCAATTTACTAATGCGTTACAGTTATGTTTCTTAACCTCATTGTTTGGGCTCAGGAGCTTGCAGTGCCTGGCCAAAACTTTCCTTTTTTCTCCCCCTTGTTCCCCCCCTCAAGTGTAAAACACGTTTTATTATGACTAGAATGTCTTCTATTTATCAAAAGCTGGGATTAAAACCCTCAACTCCCCCCTTCCATGCACATATCCAACTTGGCAACAGGTCGGTTTATTAACCTCCTAAAAGCCTCGCTCGCTTGCTCGCCTTTTTCTATTTTTTTCTTTTTTTTAAAGAAGAAAAAATACATGCATTTGCGCGCACACTCACACACATTCACACACATATATTTTTAAAGTTCATCTGGGAAGAATACAATGGAAACTCTGGCTGGAAAGAGATTGAGCTGTGCGTCTTTGTGGTCTGGGAAGTCTGACTTCGGCCTCCTACTCTTTTGGATGGAAATCTGGGTTTCAAACACGCTTGCACGTTCTCAATAAAAAAGAAAAAAAAATAGAAGAAAAAAAAAAAAAAACTTCCCAAATGCTGGATTGAAAAGAGGAATGAGCTTTTGGGTAAAGGTGGAGAAAGGTTGCTGGAGTGGCTGCTGCGGAGCTGGTTTGGGCTCAGCAGGTCCCTCCTGCGGGGGGGGGAGAGGAGGAAGAGGAGGGAGAGGAGGGAGGGTTGCCTTCAGCTGAGCTTTGGTGCATCCCCTGGTCCCACCCAGGCTTATTTTCCCAGCACATCCCCACAGGAGAGGACTTTCCGCCTCTCAAAGCTGTGAGAAAAGCCTTGGTCCAGCGGATCTGAAATCAGGAAAAGGAAACTAAAGCTTTTTTGTTTGCTTTCCACGACAGCTCCTCTTGCAGCGGGTTTGGTGGCCACGCTGCACATGGGAAGCATGGCCAGGTTTTCAGCTCAGTTTTTTCATTTTTTGCGGCCCCACCAAAGGCTCCATCACACCACCAGATGAACTTGCTCTGAAACTACCCCAGTACCCGTTTGCATGCAGGAAGGTTTTTGATTTCAATCCATTGGTTTGTCACCAAAAGATTTAGGTAGACGGTGTTATGCTGGAAGGAAACAGAAGGTGAGAACCCATGGGAATGGTTGGAGAGCTGCGATGATCAGTGAGAAATGCCCTCGGTCCCGTTGCTTTCCCCTCCATCCAGGGGACACACACACCTTTGGACTGTTCTCCAGCCATGGTCCTTGTGTCCCAGCCCTTGTCTGAGATTTGTCCTCATCTCTGCCACTTCTGGGCAGCTCTGGCTTCACCTGCAGGTGGAGGTTGATAGTGACAAAGTGACACTGAGAGAGGGAAGAGATGGGATGTAGGAGCAGGACACGGGTCCCTTCTAGCATTCCCACCCAGGCAATATTTTTTTCTTTGCACTACTGAAATATTTCTTACCCCACCACTGACAGGGACTGGTTTTGGGGAGTGTCTATTTGTGCATGAGCATGGTCATACCTATCAACAGGACAGATGGCATTCAGCAGGCGAAGCTCATCCTGTCCTCATTTATTTACCTACCCTTCACATTGCCCCAAAGCAGCAACCCTCTCTTGGGGTTTTGCATCCAGCCCAGAACATTTTGCTCACTTAAACACAATGTTCCCGGTGCTGTGCCTTGCAGACAGCCGTCCGCGTGCTAACATCTGGGCTGATGCCTCTACCAGGAGGTTTTTTTGTCTCTCCTGCTCCTGCCCAGCAGCTTGGCAGGGCCTTTCCCTGCATCTCCCTTTGAACATCCTCGAAGTCCCAAACACTCCACGGGCAGCCCTAGCACCCTGCCCTGCTCTGCCCTCGAGGAAGCGCGCTGGCTGCTGCGTGAAGGGGTCCGATTTTAGCCCTTCGTGCCCCTTTGGCAGCCAGGCCCCTCTGCAACACAAGCGGCCAAATTGTGACAAATGGTGACAAATTCTGTGGGCTGGCTTCAGGGTGGGGGGCTGAGGACCAACCCTCTAGGAGGAGGCTCCTTCCTCCAGCAAATTCGGGCTGGAAAGGCGGCCGGACTTGTTCAGTAATTAGAAGGAAGATTTCGGCTAATCTCCCTCTAAATGAGGGTCTAATTCCGAGAGCAGGGGCTTGTCAGCTGCTTGTTAACAGCCTCCAGGACCCCCGCTCATTATTTTAGGAGCGTTTTCAGTTGGGCCTTTTTAGTTCGGAACAGGAGCATAAACTTTGCCTAAACGTGGGCCGGTGTCTGTTCGCGCTGGCCATGTTAATAACACGCTGCTTAAATCAGATGGTTCGAGAAAGAAATACAGCAGCAGTGGTAGTGAGGAGGGGGGACATTTAATATTGAATTTGCCTTTTTTTTTTTTTTTTTTTTTTAAATGTGGAAACTTTTAGACACAATCCCGGCCCTGTGTTTAAGTCATTAAAACATCTTTAAGCATTTTCTGGTTTTAGTTTTCTTAGCAGCAGTCCTTTTCCTGGAATGTATTTTATTTTTCTTTTAAGTTGATGAAAAAAAAAAAAAAAAGAAAAAAAAAAAAAACGCCCCTTGCATTTCCAGGCGATTTTTTAAGGGGAGTGAGGAGAGGGAGGGCGAGGGGAGGCGGAGGAGGTTGTGAGATGAGGAAAGTGAGAGAACAGGGCCCTTTCTGTGTTTTATTTCTAATCCGCAGGAATCCATTTTAGCCTTTTATGGCTGTTGCACTTGCTGACAGGATTTACATTCTCCGTATGTTATCTGAAACATCACAATCTGCGGCTGTGGGATTGTTTCATGCCTGGGTTAAAAACACGCCAGCGCTTCTGGGAGGCTACGGGGAGGCAGGCAGGGAGCAAGGTAAGAGCAGGGAGGAGAAGAGAAAGCTTTTTTAAAAAGGAAAGAAAGGGGGGGGGGGGGAAAAGAGCTAAGCACTTTGTAGGAGCTGCTGTTGGCAGAGTTCACGCCCCAGACAAACTGATGTTTAAGTGAACCAGGGAGGGTATTACGATCCCTTTGATTCCAGCAGTGTTGGAGCATGGATCTGGTCTAGGAAAGCAGCTATGGAAAGAAACACCCTGCTCCGACCCCCCAAAGTCCTCCCGTGCCGGGTGCCTTTTGGGTGTACTGCTACCAGCAGCGCTCCGTGCCGGGCTGGTGCGGATAAAAGGGTGGCTGGATGCGGCTTTGGGAGCTCCTTGAAAAAACCCTGATTTTTAAGGGCCTCTTTGGAAGAAACCAGCGATGTTGCCATTAAAAATTCAGACATTTTCAGGTGGTGCTTGAGAAAAGAGTAAACAGTGCGAATGCGACTCTGTTTTCCAACAGCTACAAACGTTGCGGTGCCAATCCAGGAGGATCCATCAAAGCACCCTGTGTTTTCAGAGCGCGCCGAGCCTCTGTCATCTCAAACACACATCCCTCGATCTGTCTTAGCCTGGATACCCCAAAAAAATCGCTCGTCTCTTTGTAGTCTGGGCTGTTCTCCTCCGACTGTGCTGGTTCTGCAGTACATTCAGCTATTCCCCACGAAGGTAGTGGGTTGTGCCTCTGCATGCACAAGAAGGTGCCATGCTGCATAGTTGGATTTCTGATCATGACCAAACTCTAAGCTCTTAAGGTAGAGACTTCAGGTTTTTAATAACTCACGGGAGAACCCAGGGAAAATATAAGTTTTATGGAGTCTAGAGAATATTTTTAAAAGATTTAGATGTCTGGAAAAAGTGTCTTAGGAGGTTTAAGTGCTTTTCAGTGGAAAAAAGATATATTAACAAATATTCTTGTTTCTTTGTTAGTCCCTTCCGGACCAGAACAGCAGCCACGTGTGCTGGGGTCTGTGATCGGGAGGCCGAGGGCCAAATCCCGAGTTGGTGCAAGGCAGCACAGCCCCACGTGGGGTGGGCTGGAGCTCAGTCTCATGTGTTTTACAGGGCGAGAACACCATGATCACTTTGAGAGATCATTATTTTGGGGGTGGCCTAAAGCTCCGTGGGTTGTAAAAAGCTCCGTGTTTGATGCAATGTGTAATCAGCAACATTGGCTAAGAGCCTAATGCCATTTTATCCACTTATTCTGTCCCATTTTATCCATTTCATGGCAATCAAGTCCTGCTCTGCAGGAGGTGCTGGGAGTGCATCATGGCTGGGCATCAGCTGGGGGGTCCTACAGAGGCAGGAGGTGATTCCAGGTTGGTCTGTGCTACCCAAGCCCTGCACGTGTGGATGTTTCCAGCGCTGTGCATCACACTCCAGGCACCTTGCTGAGCACGTTTGGTGCACACTCCGACGTGTGGCTGCTTGCACGTGCCCGCAGCACCATGTGGGGAGCGTGCAGGGGCCACGATTACATGCGTGCGTGTTGCCAGCATCGTCCCCACGAACCCCTTCCTCATCATAAGCTCATTCTGGAGCTCAGCTCCAGCCTTGCTACCACCCAGCACCCCTGCCCGTGCCAATCCTGCCCTGTCTGGGCACGATGGAGCTGGTGTGGTTACTGCAGCCCACAGCAGAGCCCCTGCCCCACAGCCCAGCACCAGCAGGACCCACGGCCCCCACCACCCTCCCGTCTCCCCTCGGCCAGAGGGAATCAGGTTACGTTCCCCATCCCTGCGAGTGAAAGAACCCACCTGTGTCTGCGAGGCCTGTTTTGGATTCCTGGGAAACTTTAACCTCTATTAATACTACTAAATTATTTCTTCATATGGCAAAGTACTTATGTAAACCGATCTCCTCCCGCCTTCCCCTCCTGACTCGGAGGAGGCAGGCACTCCACTCTCGCTCAGATGGATCTACCTGCTCTCGGGGGGCTTTCAAACCCTCCACATTCCTCCGCGGCACTGCTTTTTGTTGCAGGAGGACGTGCGCTTGCTGGAAGCGAGCACGTGATGGGGAAGGGGGGAGAGAAAGGAGAAGGAAGGGAGGAGTGAGATCACCCAAATAATTGGCTCGGAGGCCTCTGGAGCAGCAGCAGGTTGCGGCGTACATTTGTCTGTCTCTCCGTCAAGTTTTCCTGAGCCGGTGTCTGCCTCGGACCTCCCCAGAGCTGGAGTAAATTAGGAGTAGGCTCGCTGGGGTCAAGTGGGCTTAGTTGTCATTTACACCGACACCTCTTTATATATCACACCAGCTTCCAGTGCTGCCAGACTGGTGTGATGGGACCTTGGTGGAAATGAGAACCAGGCCCGGGAGGCTGTTTGTACCAGTGGCAGCACCAGATATTCCCAGCCACGAGCATTCAGAAATTGTGAGATCATGGGATTGTCCCAAAATTCTTCAGATTTAAACATTTTTCTTTCATTCTTATTTATTTATTTATTTATTTATTGGTCTTAAGGCTTCTGTCTTTTGGCCGCAAGGGCTAAAAATGTTCTTTTTTTAATGCGAAGAACTGAATGAACGATAAATGTCTCATGAAATCACGGGACTCCAGCAGATGGGGCTCAAAGAAAAGAATGCCAAAAAAGCTACAAACTGACAGTGCTGCTCGGTGCCACTCCGGGCAGAATCGTGCCTTCCCCACGGGTTTCACTGGGTGGTTTTGCTTTTCTTCTGGCTGTCACCTGGATGATAGATCTTAGCTTTCAGGTTTGTTCAACTCAGTTTGTTTGCTCCTAGGGCTTCACTGAAGCAAACAGTCCTGAGACCCAGAAACGGGTCCTGGCTCCAGCTACTGGGCATCCAAATTGGCCTTTAACCTGGTGGAAAGCCCCCAGTCACAAATAATCCAGTACCCTCACAAAAGACATCGGCTTTTCAAACCCAATAGCAGAACAGGCTGGAAAAATGAGGGAAAAAAGTCTGCAAAGTTTTAACCCTGTGCTCCCCCAACAGGTGTTTTGTTTGGCTTGTTTTTACAGCCAGAGCTGGGATTTGAAATTCCACCCAAGTTTGGAAATTCAAAACCCATTTTCCACTTCTGCAGCCACCCTTTCTGCAAAGCGAAGGAGAAGGGACTGGTGAAAACCTTTTACTTCAGATTTGCACCAGGACAGAAGTCAGCCTGTGGGCAGCTCGTACAGTCCATCTGAGAAGAGTTAAACTTCTGCACCCCTATAACTCAGCTGCGTAGGATTTTCTGTCCACGCTGCCATTAAATTAACCTTGTGCAAGGCAACTGGCACAGTGTGTGTTAAAGTAATGCTAGGAAACAAGGCTTCTCTCTTAGCCTCCACAATGTGTGGTCACATGCAGTAATGCAAAATCAGTACGAGAATATGGGATTGTAAGTAGGAAAGTCAGCTGTGTTGTCTGGGTTTGGCCTGCTCTTTGGCACCAGCCAGAAGGAGCTCATTGCCAGTGTCCACAGGCTTTAGGGCGACAGGAAAAATCTGATCTCTGCACCATATTTTAGTAATGAAAAGAGCTGGGTGAGTGCTTTTATTTTGGTTTGTACGCCCCATTTCAATTGAATGAAAAAAAAAAAAAAGGTGCTCAAACCAGAGCCACTCTGTCTTCTGCATTTTTTTTTCCCTCTGAATCAACTAAATCATTGTCTGTTCCCACATTCAGTCTCCTACCAACAACTCTTTGGTCAGTGGAGAGGAAAGGTGATGAAAATGGTCCATGCATTATCCAGTTACCAAGCTGTAATCAATGCATCTCGTCCTCCGCTGGCTCCCTAGGCTGACCGAGCGCACAAAGGGCAGTAAATTTCTGAGAGGGCTGGAGCAACGCGAGGCACCAGCATCCTTACAGATGGGAAACAAAGACCAAGAGTGACCAAATCACCTTAGGTCTGCTACAAACTCAGGTAAAAATGATGGAAGCTGAAAGCCTTTAACCTGGGCACAAGCCAAGTGCTCATCTTTTGAGGGCAGTGTCTTTATTAAACAACACCTGCCGTGATGGGTTTTGCTGGTGTCCTCTCCTGAGTTAGCACTTTCCTCCTTCAAGCTTTGAATACAACAGGTAACAGGTTTCTGCTGTAGCTGTGAGATGACACCATGCAAATGGGCTGGATCCAAGTGTCCATGCTGTCCTGCAGGGCAGAAGGTGTTTATTTGGGTCCCCACCCATGACTTCTCCCAGTGCTGGAACCAGCCACCCTGGGAGCCAGCGAGGCACCCCAAAACCTCATGGGTTTAGGATCGAGGCTGCCTTTCTGGAAGGGGCATTTTACCCAGCACAGGGCATTGGGTTAAGTCTGGACAAACCGAGACACAGGAATTACCGAGTAAAATGTCCTGGCCTGTCTTCTCCAGGAGGTCATCTAGATGATCTGTTTGTCTCTTCTGGCCTTTAAATCTACTAATCTATTTTCCCTTCCAGGAAATATAACTATATTCTGAGAACAACAGCCCCTTAGGAAAAAAAATAAATAAGGAAGGAGAGCATGCCTTTGAAAAACAACAGCAAAGAAAAAAACCTTTCAACTATAAAATAAACTAAGGTACAAGATGCAATTAACAATGCACAAACAGCAGAGCCTGGAATGTAAATTGTATTTAAATAGGGCTGTGAAGAATGTTTCAGTCCCCTAAATGGCTTCTCTCTCCTGCTGCCTTGAACCTCCAATCAAGCCCTGCCTGGGAGTAATTTGGTGCTGGAAATTGTTGCCACACGAACAGCTGAAGGCTGGCAGGGTCACCGGCCCCCCGTGTCACACCCTGTCATTTTAGATTAAGATATGCAAAGGCGACACGGCTGCGAACTTTCCCTTTGCTGCCGTGGCTGTGTCCATCCCCTCGGCTGTAATGAGAGGAAGGCGTAATTGGAGTCAACTGCTTGATTATGATAATTGCTACTGTCTGGGGGAAGAAACATTTGAGTCCTGGAGCTTGATCCGCGCTGCACCTTTGGGGTGATTGCTGTCTGTTTGCCAGCAGATGGGCCTGGCAGAAAGCATCCTTTTTGGCCCCACTTTGGCCCCTTGACCTCAGCTTGACCACTTGTTGGCTCCACGATTGCAGGCAGGGTCACGGGGTTTTCTGGCTCTTCTCTGCTTCCCACCAGAGGATTTGTCCTGAAGGATTTATCCCCTAAGAGGGAAAGGGCCTTTTGAAAATTTATCCCCAGCTCTTCGCGGCAACACAACTGGGAGATGAGGAGCCGTATATTTTCCACCGGGATATTTATCGCTGTTCATTGTATGTCCCGGCAACAGTCGGTGGGAAATACCTCCAGGAAGCTGGGCTGGTCAATCTGTTCCACCCTGCCTGCCTTCATCTGCTGAGAGCAGAGACGGTCCCGGAGGTCAGGGCACAGCGATGGGGGCAAGGAGGTGGCTGCTCGATTTTTGGAGCTTCCAGCAAACCCTAATGCGATCTTCCCCGAGCTACTTCATCCATCTCTTTGCATCCGTGCGCCTTTGAGAAGAGGAGATGGCTCCTTCTCAGCACCAGTTTGTTTGTCAGGGCTGTTAAACGGTCCTGAGATCCTGCGATATCGACGGGAGGATCTCGCAGTTAGGGTGTGAACCCAGGGGAAGCGCTGTGCTGCTCCCGGATCCACCGCAGGCTCGGGCAAGTCTCTGAGGCTGGGAGCCTCGGAGCGATTTGCAGTTTCAGTGGGAGTTAAACACTTAAATATCCCCAGGAAGCTTGGCCACAAGCTCCATGTGCAGCGATTTCCCCTCCACTGGTAACCCTGGCTGGCACTGGTGTGAGCACAGAGGCACGTAAAAGCCCTGGGCCTGAGATCACACAAATAAAATTAAGGTGGCGAGAGGCGTATTGTTAATTCATGGCTATTATTTATTAATATCAACCTCAGGTGCAAAGCTCAACTCTAGCTGTGAAGCAACGAGCGCAGCCTGAGCAACAATAATAAATAACCAACAGAGTAATTGGATAATTGTTTCCTTGGTATCTTAAAAGTTTAACAAGATTTTTTTATTTATTTTTTTCAAATGTTCACATTCAAGAGCATGGAGGGGAAAGCACGGTTTGCAATAAAGGACGAGATGTAAAAAAATTCATTAAAATTTGAAAAAAATTGGAGCCACAGGTGATGCTGTGGGTTTTCATTTCTCCTCCTAACCATGGGGTTTCGCCCTGCTGATGGCCAGCTGTGAGGGGCCAGGGCTTTTGGAGCTTCTTGGCAGAGGCAGATAGTTCTCTTGCTTGGGTAAGTTTAGAAAATGAGCTTGTTTGGATGGATATGATTTTTTTCTTTGTTATTAATGAGGTGTCTCTCTGCAGGGTCCTGGTGGGCTCTGTATTAGCAAGCAGATCTTTCCGCCTGTATCAGGCTGGTTATCCTGAGCGTGGCGTGCAGCCCTTGTATTTTAGGGTCAGGCAGAGAGGGATCCTCATGCAGTTTGATAAGAGAGGAAGAAGTTTAAGCTGCTTTACAGGGTAGATTAAGAACCCCTGTAGGCTGTAGCTACACAACAGTGTTAGTCTAACAGCGCAGAGATCTCTGAGCAAAGGTGTAGCCGTTATGCTAAAGGAACTATCTGGATTTTGTTAACAAATAATCTGCTAACATGTCGTTAAGAACTGAGTGCTCTAAATAACCCTGTGACTGCTGGAAAAGCAGCCACCTTTTCTTAGGCTGTAAGTGAGGGAAAAACCAATACAACTGGCTGGGCTCCCCCTTAATAAAGCCAGAGACTGAAATCCAAAAGTTTCTTGCACTGGAGCGTACTTTGTGCACCTAACACCCACCCGAAGGTCCAGACCCATGGCTTAGCCTGCCTTCTGCTCAGCAGTTACTTTCCCAAAAATAGTTAAGCCACAGTGTGAACATAAATAAGCTGTGAACTCCAGCTAATGTCTGTGCAGGCAGGGAAGGCAGAAACTTTCTGGCCTGTACGAACGCTGGGGATTGCTCCTAGCATGTCTGAAGGCTCGTGTGCGTCCTAGGAAACTTCTTGCCAGGTCTAGCCTATTCATACGAGATCAAAGTCGAGGCAGGCTTCAGTTAGAGCTCACACCCTTTCCTCCCGAAAAGATTCATGTGTTGTTACTCATTTACTACTACTGCCTTTTTTTTTTTTTTCTTTTTTTTTTTTTTTACATCACTGTGAAACACGTGAACGGCCACTGCCAGCCTGGGCTCTGGCTGTCGGCGCTGCGATCTGCATCACGGCCAGCCCCAGGTGCTCCTGTGCTTGTGGCACTTACACAATGCTTCAGGACCCCGGGGCTCGGGTCTGTGACACTACTGATACTTAATTTATGGGATAACCAGTCCCTGGGGAGAGTTTCGTCCTGATCTCCATTAGTTAGAGATTGCTTTATCCATCCATAAGCTTTCTTAAACTTTATCACTGCGATTCCGGATATAATTTATTTACATTTGTCTCTTCTTTTCACTTTGTTTTTTCTAACCCTACCTCACTCTGGCCCCAGGAATGTTTTGGGGAATCGGCAGAATAAGGTCTGGAGGTGAATTCTCCCTTCGTGTGTAAATACAGATCCTTCTGACAGTTTTGTTTTATTTCACCGAAAATTGCCAAAATACACTCAGAGCCTGTTCTCTCACTACATTTTCATTTTAAATAGGAAATGCCAAAGGCAGCTGACAAAAAAACCTCTTCTCATATAATTCCAACTTTATTTTACCAAATCCTGAGGGCTCCTTTGCTGCCAGCAGCTCCACCTCTTTCATCCAGGAGCTGGTGACACCGCCGTCGCTGCTTTGATGGCACTGAAGGTGTGGGTTTAGCAGCAGGACGTGGAAACGAAGCCCTGGGGACCGAGCATCCTGCCAGACCCCGAGGCAAGGCTGCAAAACCCCCGGCTGTATTTCACAGGGAGCTGCTAAGAAGCTGCTTTGTCCCTCAAGGAGCTTTTGGAGACCTTGCTGGAGGTTCCTTCTGCGGTGCCAGGGAGAGGAGCCCGTCCGTAGGAAGCTCCCGATACCACTTTTGCCATTTCGGTGTGGGCACGGGGACCACCAGCACCCTCTCAGCCGAGGACTGACCTTCGGGACCCCTCGCGTGTGCCGGGCGGCCGCGTCCCCTCATGCTGCACATCATGCAAATAAAGCTGTGACCTCCAGCAAGAGGCAGGTCACAGCACCAGGCACTCTGGAGCATGGTGGCTGCAGTGGGATGGATGCAGAACTCAGTCATTCCTCACCGCCACCGCGGGGAACAGGAGACTGAAAAACATTACCTGGGTGTTAGTAAAAGATCTGCTTTTCCTGAACTTTCTCTATTTTTAAGTGCTGAACTTTTTTTTTTCTTTTTTCTTTTTTTTTTTTTTTTTTTAAGTGCTGAACTTCCTCTATTTTTAAGTAATTTTCTCTATATTTAAGCGCTAAAGCAAACCGTGGGCTTCAGGCTGTTACGTCTCTTCTGTCTCTGATCACAAGGCAAACGTAAAGAAGGTTTTCATAAGCCTTTAGCACTCAGAAAGTATTGCTGTGCTTCCCCCATGTTCCAGGAGGAGTGAGGAGGACCCTGCCTGGTGGGACCATCCTCTTCCTCAGCCCAGCTCAGCTCCGAGGCCGAGTCTCACGGGGAGAGGAGCAGCATCCCTTTGGGCAGCTGCTTTGGGAAGCCTGGTCCAGCAGCTCTGCCCTCAGCTGCAGGGTGATTCTGAGGCAAATGAGCTCTCAGCGCCCATTTCCCTTTGAGGATGGAGGTGAAGATGTGAAACACTTGAAGCTGGGTGAAAGCAAATTGCTGCATAAAAGCAGTTTTTCACTGCTGCCCTGGGGCAAATGGGGAGATGGGCTCTGTATCACGGTCCTGTTTCTTCCTCTGCACCTACTGCAAAGTCTAAGCAGGGGGAATCGGGTGTTCTCCGTTAATTAAAATGCTCAGGAGGAGAGTTGAGTTTGCTGTTACCTGAGCATTTCACGGCTGAGCTCTGCGGTGCCAGCAGCGGGCTGGGCACGGCGGGGCTGTGGCCATGCGGGAGACACAGCTTCACTGCAGGCAGGTGCTAAGCCCAGGCACGTTAGAGGAGCTTTGCCTAAATCCTGGTCAGAGCTGGACACCAAGCTTCCCCAGCCGGCTGCGAGGTGCTCACCAGGGCCTCTTACTGCTGCTGCCTGGGTGTTTTACCACCGCCGGTTTCTGCAGTTAATAGGGAAGGGACAGGAGATGAAGGCGGTGATGGGGGAAAATGTGTGATGGGGGGAATATGGACAGAGCCTGGCTGTCCTGAGTCCCCAAGTCCCCAGCTGGGCTCTGTCCTGAGCCCAGTACGCTGTCCTGCCTCTCCCAGAGCCCAGGACAGGAGCAGCAGTGCCTCCATCTCCCCTGGCCTCCAAGGCATGCCTGGCACGAAGGGACTGGTGCTGGGGGTCAGATGTCTTCTGAACATCAGATGAAGAAGCAGAGGGATGCATTAAAAAAAAAAAAAAAAAAAAAAAAAAAAAAAAAAAAAAAGGAGGTGGGGGCAAAAAAAGAAACAGTAAACGCATCAAATAATAATAAAAACCCACCCTTTTCTTTGAGCCTGAATGTATGCTGGTGCAGTGCTTAGGGGATTAATCTCTTAAAAAATAAGTGCCATGTGAGTAGACAGGCAGTGATTAAGGTTTTAACTGATCAGTCTGCGTCTGACAGTGAACCAGCTATTATCTTAACGGAATCAAACGAACATTCAGAGCCTCCGCTCAGCCCCAAACATGAAAGGAGATGTCATCTGCTGGCAGTTGGCAAGCCGCAGGGGAAGGGAGAGAGAGAAAGAAGGAGGGAAGGAAAGCAAAACATGGGTGAGAAAAAGGAGGAGAGAGGCACAGGCAGAGAAAGGAGCAGGGAGGAGGAGTGGGAAAGGGTGGAAGAGTAAATAAAAGGAGGTGGCCCGGAGAAAAGGGAAGGTAAAAGGAAGAGCGAGCAGCAGAGGCTTGGAGGAGTGCGTGCCTGCTCTCCTCTTACATATCTTCCCTTCCTGCTCTGCTGCACAGTTTAGAAGCTGTTCCCTGGGTGAGCTGGGCCTTCAGCAGCCCTCTCCAGTTCTTGCCCTGGCTTTTCCCACACTGGCTGTCACGCTGGCTGCCAAGGTCTCCTCTGAACCAGGGAGGTCTAGCACTCTTGAACCTGAGGTCAAAAACAAGAGGGAGGAAAAGAATGGCCTTCAGGCCAGAGGAAGAAACCAGGGCAACCAGGCTCTTAACGTGATAAAAGGGCTTTATCTCAAAGCACTTAAACAAAACACACAAGCCGGAGAGAAGAGGTTTTCTTGTCAAGTATCCGCCAGGGCCATCGGGGAAATTGCAAATCCCCGCAGGACAGAGGGGCTCTGTCTGAGCACTGCAGACCCCGAGCTGGGGCCGTGCAGGTGATGGGTGCTGGGGAGGGGAGGGCAGGGGGGGATTTACCTTGGCCAGAGGCCGGCAGCCAGAGCGGAGGCAGGAATTCCTGGGAGCTGCTGAGCCTCAGAGCGGAGCAGCCTGGAAGCGAGCGGTTATTAAAGAAAACATCAAGGGCACGGGGAGCAGGCCTGGAGAGAGGGCCAGGAGGGAAGAGGAGACGAGGAGACGTCCAGGAGCGGGTGGACACGGTCCCGTTCCCTCCCTTTTGGGGAGTTAGTGTAAATTAGTGTCATCGGTGGATTGATGCAGTTTATAGGAGCAAAATCAGGAGCCAGGCTGGTCTTGGGAATGGAGCATCTTCCCCTGGGAGACTGAAGTGGGGCAGCTGCAGTTTGCAGGGCAGGGTTTGCAGGCTGCAGGAGGGAGATGCTGCCTGGCAGTGTTTGCGTGGTCAGCTCAGCATCCAGGGGGACAGCAGGATTTATGGCTATAGGGCAGGGAAGTAGCTTGGGCTGGAGGAGGACTGGAAATCAGGATAAATGGCTTGATAGCCCAGGGGGCTGCCGTCGGCAGAGCAGGGCAGCAAGGCTGGGAGATGGCTGAGACCAAAAAGCTGAGTGGGTAGGCTACAGATTCAGGGGCTTGGTGGCCTCTTGTGGGACATTACAGGCAGGATTATGCCATGGAGAGAAAGGGAAGGTCTCTGGGCTGCAGATCCCCTCCCCAGCTGATCGACTCTCCCCAAGGGGCTAAGGCAGCTCTGATCCTTCTGGTGCCTTGCTCTACATAGACAGGCTCTTTGCTCCACCTGATCTTCTCCCTCATCCCTTTGTGACCCAGCCCCATCCCTCCCCATTTCCCACTGAGAGACGTGATGCTGGGTGCCAGAAGTCCCCACTTTTTGGGGAGGCATCCTGCCCTGGCCGAGGGTGCTGCTGCCCATCTGGCTGCCAGGCTCCCCTCCTCATCCTGTGGGCCTTGGCCGGGGCCACATCCTCAGCCCTACACTTATAGGGCCGTGTGGGGCCCCTATGGAGCCTGGTGGCCCTGCTGTCCATTCCCTTTATATCCCTTTTGTCCCAGGCCCGTGCTGCCTGCAGGACGAGGACCTGCCCAGGGAGTCCCAGCACGTTGAGATCCTCGTGGAGCCACCCGGCCATGAATTTCCCTCGGTGCAGACACCGCTGCCAGGCTGTTATTCCTCCGTGCTCTCCCTCCTGACTCCATCTGTCTGCATGGTGCTACCGCTCCATGCCAAGAGGGCTACGGGACCGCCAGGGTCACGGCTGCCCCATTACGGGGCGAGATTTATCATTGGCAGGTGTGCTGCGGGATGGTATATTATCCAGGATTATGAACTGTAACAGGATAATCTCTCTAATGTAATTCAAGCTCTCGACATGGCTTATGGCTCCTTAATGTACCTCAGACTGAAGAATTACAAGAACATTTTCCCCCCTCCCTACCTTGTCAGCTCCTAAATGATTTAGGCAATCGCCTGAAGCCAGATCTTGGCCTCCAGTCATAACTCAGAGCAGTTCAGTAAATATGATGGGGAAGGAGTTTTCCTGGCTTTGCTCTTTCTTCCTTCCACCGCACTCAGCTCCTAGCCAGGAGCGAGCAGGGGGCCAGGGCACCCAGCCCTGCCCTCACCCCCCTGTTATCCTTCAGTGGGCACCCTCTGCTCCTGTCCTGGAGCTTTTGGGACGACTTGCTGCCCTGTGAACCCTTGGGAGCAGGACACACGGGGTCCCAGGCAGGAAAGCAGTGCCTGTGGGAGCATCTCCCCATGATGTCCCCTTGCCTGTGCCCGGGACGTGGCACCAAGCCACCTGCAGCAGCCAAAGGCACCTTCCCAAAGTCCCCACAACATCCCTGAGAGATGAGACCCTCCTCTGTGTGCACTGGCAGGGTAAGATCTCTGCTACCACCAGCAAGACAGATCTGCAGCCACCTGAAGGAGGGTTTCCTTTTTTTTTTTTTTTCCCCCTTCCTGAAAGCTTCTCCAAGACACAGCCTCATAAATCTCACCTCCCAAATCCCTCAGGCGGCCCTGTATCTGCATCCATCTTCCTCTCTTTCCCCCCCTGCCAGGCACTGGGAGGCAGGCAAGAGCCCAAGGTGGGAGGCAGGAGCCTGGCCCTCGTGTCCCTGCCGTGCCAGGCGCCTGCTGCGACCCTGGTGACATTGAGCAGTGCCACCAAGCCTCTGCCTCCTGCTGGGGGGTCTCCCAGTGGGGACGGTGTGGCCGAGAGGGGCTGTCCTGGATCTTCCTTTAATTCCTAGCATCCAGCCACTCTCTTTAGGATGTCTGAACTTGGGGAGCTCCCTGCTGGATTCCCCTTTGCTGCAAGTCACCCAGCGGAGGCAGATTGTCGCGTGGGTGTCCAGGCTTGCTCTGTGCCCTCCCACGAAGCCAAGAGGAAGCTTTCCCATCTTTCATATCATTGGCTTTTAATTCTGCCTCTGTGTTCACTGCTTTGACCCTTCTGGTGGGGTTTGTGGTGCTGATTTTAAGTGGAGACAGACTCAATGCCCTGGAGGAGGCCTGAGATGTAAAGACAGCTCCGGGAAGGGCGCCTCCATCTCCCCAATATTCCCGGCTGGGGCTGCAGGTGCTGCACCAAGGAGGTGGGGAGCAGCAGGAAGGAACGCAAAAGAGGGGAAAAAAGCAGAGATTAAGAGCAGGAACTGCAGGGATACAGCTTCCACCCGGCAACTGACTTAAAATAAACATCAGATATGCAGAGCGGGACGGGAACCCGCCGCAGCTTGGAAAAAAAGCTGATGCTGGAAAAAAAATATATATATATCCTTTAGTATTACCAGTTCTAGGCCAGACACGGCCTCGTTACCTGTTGCTAAAGTGAGTGTGGCAGATGTGTGAAGTGCAAGTGATGGCTGGAGGGGAAGGAGAAGGGGAACATGCAAAAAAGGAGGAAGGGGGAGACGGGAATAAGGCGCAGGGGGAGTGGGTAGAGATGCAGCATCGAGCTGGTGAGCAAGGGGGTAGTCGAGCTGCTCCTGGGGGCAAAGGCAGGGATTTCCCAGCAGGAACATCCCAACCTGGTCCCTGGGGTTCTGCCCGGAGCCTCAATGAGGCCGATGGGGTCTGCAGAGACCCAGCTCAGTGCACGGGGTGCGCGATGTGTAGGCTCCTGGAGAGATGGAAAGCAAAGGAGCAAAAGAGAGAAGGAAGGAGATGTGCTTCAGCAGGAACCGGTCTTGTTGGCTCCGTGACTCCTCCAGAGGACACATCCAGGGGCCACAGGTAACAGAGCAGAGGAGACCTGAGAAGAGGCAGCAAGAAGTCCGAGGGTCCTCTGGAAATGCAGAGGCCGAGCACTTCGTGCCGAAGCGTGACGCCCTTCCTGAGCCCCAGCCCGCGGGCAGGGCACCAGCCGGGAGCTCCAGGCAGCTGTATTTACTGTTGCTATTTGTTGTCGCCCTGGCAGCCTCCGCAATGTGAATTTTCTGTGTCACTGGCTGAGAGGATTCCAGGCAGGTTTTTGATAATGTGGTGTTTTTTTGTTTTTTTTTTTTTTTTTGGAAATTGGGGAGGGAGAGGGGGAAAGAAGCCACAGGCTAGAAAACTGCTCAGGCCAGAGCTTTTAACTCCTTCCCCACCAAGTGCATTTGGCTGGAGCTTGTGGGTGAAGCAGTGGAGTTTTGCTGGGATCTGGAAATGACAACAGCTGGGGAAAAGGGGTTGGTGTGCGGGCCAAGCAGGTACCAGCACCAGCTGAGGTGGCTTTGGGCCAGTTCTGTCAAACCTGGCACTTCCACTGTGCTGCCCTTCACGGAGATGCCAGTCCATCCCTTAGCTCCCTGCATCAAGACATCAACCCCCAGCTGTCCTTCTCCCCCTGCTGTCCCCCTGTACCCACCCCCATATCCCTTAACCTCAGGGCACGTGCACACTGAATCGCCCCGTGCCTCAGTTTCCCCTCCTGGAAGAGGGCGGAGAGCTCAGAAAGCAGTGCCCAGCCGGTGCCACCGCTCCTTGGGTGCCACCTTTGCCCAGGCAGGTCCCCGCCTGGCCAGGCAGCGTCCCCCCAGTCCATAACCCGAGGCTTTTGCCACTTGAAAGCCAGACGGGCTTGCGGCGGGTTTGATCTCGCCATAAGCAAACTCAAAAGCCAAGTGTAATCTTCTCCTCCTTTGTTTTCGGGCAAACAGAGCAGCAGCATCTGTCCCCTCCCTCCACTGCTGCCAGATCTCTCAGCGTGCGGGGAAAGCCAGCACCAGAATCTGTTGTTTCTTCCTTTCTTTTCTTTTTTTTTTTTCTCCTTTTCTTTTTTGTCTGGTTTGCGCTTTGGGTAATTAGTGTATCACGGAGAGATAGTGTTGTGGGACAGGAAGGAAAAGCTGTTTATACAGTGAAGTAACTGGCAAAGCATCTTCAGACCTGTCTCTGCTTCCCAGGTGGCACCTCCGGCTTAACCGCTGCCGTGCTGTGACACAGAGGGGGGATCGCTGCCAGCCTTCCCCTTCTCCTCCCCAGCCACCCCTGTGGTTAACCCCTCACTCGCCCTCCCAGAGGATAAAGATGGAATTTCCTTCTTTTCTGGCACCGAATATCTAAGTACGCATTGCCAGGGGAGGGGGCAGCACCTCCAGGACTGTGCGTGGAACAAATCTGGGGGTTTTCAGCCCCGTGGGGTTTGGTTTGGCAGCCAGCAGTGATCCTCTGGGGTGCCCGTGGCCATCCTCAGTGGGGAAACTGAGGCACCAGCTCGTGGAGGCTCACACAGCAGAGCGGTGCCAGGCACCGGGTCCAGCACACCTCCCCTGCCAGCTCTGAGGTTTAACATCCCCCAGACCACATCAGACGCTGCCGGTCACCTTTGCTTTCCCAGCCGGCAGCCCCGTGGATTTAACACTTCTTACACCCGGGCGGGAGCGGCTGCGAGAGCTGACCTGATTGACACTTGATTGACAGAGCCAATTAGCCAAACTAAGCCAGCTGCATTCAGCTCGGGCCTCCAGAAGGCTGGGGGGAGGAGGGGAGAAGCAGAGGGGAGGCCAGAATCCAATTCCTCTCCCATCAGGCGTGATTGCTGTTTTTGTTTTATTCTCAGTCTTTTTTTTTTTTTTTTTTTTTTTCGTTTTTTTTTTTAGATGTCTCCGAGACGCCGCATCTCGTTTCCTGGATGCCATTCAAACGGCGCTCACCAGCTTCCCATTCGCTTGTCAGGGAGTGCGAGGGGGTTGTCATCACCTGGGCACGTCCTCCCAGCCCTGGGATTTCCCCAGGTAAAACAGGGAACTCCTCGTGCCCTAACACGTTCCAGATGCACGCGTGATTCAGGGACGAGGCGCAGCCTGGGCACGGGGATGCTGCAGGAGGATGCGAGGTGCAGGCAGGGTGGGATGGCCGCAGAGGTGGGCAGGGAGCTGCTGGGGCTTTCTTTTCTCTTCTGCTTGCCCCCTCGGCGTGGGGAGTTGGTGGCAGCTTGAGAAGAACCAGGTCAAGGAGGCTCGGTGGGGAGAAGGGAGGCCGGGAACACGCAGTCACAATAAGGACAGGCCGTGCATGGAGTTTGTCTCTCCGGAGATCTGCGTTTCTTCTTTCTCAATGTTTTTTGACTCATTTCCTCAGCTCGCAGTCAGATATTTACTTAACCTTGCAACTGCGCTGCGCCGGGAACGCCAAGTTTGGGGGCTGCAAGCACTCTCCCTGCTGCCGTGTTTATACATGGGGGCTCACACGCTCTGCACACACGCACGCGCGGGCACGAGCAGCCCCTGGGCGCACACACACGCTTGTGCACGGGGACACAGCTCACTCCCTGCTCACAGCAGGGCTCCAGTGGCAGCGGGGCACCGCTGCCTGCCAGCATTTGAGCATCCATCACGCTCCGTCCGGGCACAGGCGGTGCCGTGACAGACCCGCCGTGCATGCCGCAGACAGATTTGCCCGTGCCAAGCACGCACGGTGCAGGAGACAGATCTCCGTGCGTGTTTCATGCGGCTGGACCCGAAGCCTTGCATACCCGTCAGGTGTACCGTGCACGGAAATGATCACAGGCTGGCTGCACGTGTTTTTATCCAAGCACGGAGCAGGCGATGCATGGATTGAGGTCTCTCTGTTGTGCTGCGGGCATGTCCAAGCACCACGGACACTGCGAAGTGAAGGAGCCCGCTCCAGGGGTCACGCTTTTGCCAAGAGCCTTGGTGGGGTGGGCAAGGCATGTCTGTGGCCTGTTGTTCAGGCCTCTCTTCCTTCCCAGATGTTTTTCCCAGCCAGCTCAGATGTTGCCGTACTCCCTCAAAGGCCGCCTTGTGTTGGCTGTTTGGGACCCAAAGCCTCTTTTATGGGTGTAGAGTCAGCCCTTGGTGACCACCGCCAAGGTCTGGACGGCTCCCAAAGCCTTTACAGATTGTGACCACTGTTGAAAGGGTTCATTTCTTCCCCTAATGAGATGCAGCCCTCGCTGGGGGCACCGCAGCATCTGTTTAGCAGCTCGTAGCAACCCGGCACAACAACCCGGGCCGGGGATAGAGGGGAAAGCAGTTTTCAGCCAGGCCAGGAGGTTTGCATGACTCTTCCTGCAACACTTCCCGAGCTTCTGCAACAGCCGGAGCCAAGAGATCCCATCCAAGCAGCAATACTTGGACGGGGTCAGCGCAGACGGGGAGGAGAAAGCCGCGGCGAGCGCAGGGCTTGCCCGGTCCCTGGGGCCCGGCTGGAGGGCAGCGGGGCCGGCCCTGACTCAGAGGAGAGCGTCCAGCTCCATCACCCAGCTTCCTGCAGAGCCGCTTGCTCAACCCCAGCAGCTTTCACCTGCCCCGGCCGAGAGCAAACAGCTGAAATCTCCTGGATGGGGGCCACGAGCGCGTCGCGCAGCCTGCCCCGCGTGCCAGGGAGCCTCCTCCTGCTGATGGCAGGGGCTCCCCGAGGGCAAACAGCGGGCAGGAGCCACCAGCAGGCAAGGGGAGCCCCAGAGAGCACTAAGGTCTCTCTCCTGTGAGTCTTGGGCTGGGAGAGCTGAGCACAAAGCCCCCTGCGCAATGCCACCAAGACACAAACTCCCCGGGAGCCTTCCCGCAGGCAGGTTGTGCCCCAGCTAAGCGCACATGAAAAAGCCATTCCAGGAGCCACTCGAAATAACAGCCTCTCACTCTTACATGTGTGCACACAGTCAGGGTGTCAAGTGATTTCAAATCGGCCAAGAAAGGTCCGATCAGCACTGGGTGAATGGAAAGAATCCGGCTGACTTAGTGAGCTTTGGATCCAGCCCGGAGTTATTAGGAAGTAGCTATCAAGCCTTGAAGCAGGCAGCTGAGAGAAGTGAAACTCTACCCAGGTGTTAAAGATCCTTAAACAGGGAAGGAATTTTTCTTCCCCTTGGCCCTGGAACAACAACAATAACGGTGACTTTTTTTATTTTTATTTTTTTTTTAAAGCCTATTTCTGAAGAAAGCAGGCAGCCAATTATCATCGGGGTCGTTATCTGAAGCTGTTTGCAGGCGGGAGCGGTGGCTTTGCCAAGGGATGGCACCCTCCAGCCTCTGCCAGCAACCCTTACGAGTGCAGCCCTGGTTTCTGCCAGGCTCTGGTCCTGCGGGGCACTTCCAGCACC
Organism: Netta rufina; assembly: GCF_964035555.1. Lineage (NCBI taxonomy): Eukaryota > Metazoa > Chordata > Aves > Anseriformes > Anatidae > Netta > Netta rufina. Next base: position 3,343,538 of record NC_140150.1, read on the forward strand.
GAGCTGCTGAATGCACCGCGCAGGCAGGGGTTTGCCAAGGGGACCCGTGGGGCGAGGTTTTTAAAGCGAGCACGGCAGAGAAGGAGGAAACTGGCAGCAGGCCTGGAAATTTAAAGCCTTTTCACTGCCCGGCGCTTAAAAATAATAATAATAATAAAAAAAGTATTTGTGATAAATTAATGAATTAATAGTGTTCTGCCTTCCTAAGTCATCTCTCTTGTGCCGGGGATGCCTGGCCTCACTGATACCGCCTCGCCGCCTCTGCTCGCCCCAGCTGCCTAACAGCGAGGGGAGTGTAATTCCCCTAATTCCCTTGATCCCAGTAACACGTCCCGGGAGGGTCTGTGGCTGCCAGGGAGGTTCCTGCCCTGCGTTACAGCCTCGCTGGCTCGTGCAGGTCCTTCCCGGAACCCGCCTTCCCGGCTTGAGCGTTTCTGGGAATGAGGTCCCAGGGCTGTTGGTTTGGGGCGCCTGCCAGGATGGTGGGGATTTGGGGGAAATGGATGGGGCCCCTGCTTCGGTTAACCCCTTCCCCGCCACCGACAGGTTGGGCACGGCTCTCAGGGGTGGCTGTGGCGTGGCGTAAAGGACGGCACCTCACTCAGCACCTCCAGCTCTGGAAGCGAGTGTCCCGGCCTCGTGCATCCCCCCCCTTCTCCGTGTCTGCCGAGGGATGATGCTTCCCTGGGTTTCTGGCGGAAAAAAAAAAAAAAAAAAAAAAAAGGAGAGAGGGAGGGAAGAAATTTCCAGCCAGAGCTCGGCAGCCAGAGCCAAGTCTGAGCCTTGCAAATCTCCGGCCCCATACTTCACGGGTTAAGCGAGCCGAGAGGGCTGTGTGCGCTAAGGTCAACACAGGCTGCACCTGCCCACAGGCTCCTGTGCGCGGCAGCACAATTGATGGCTTGTTCCTTTCATAAGTGCCGTTGGAGCGCGGTGCCCAGGCCCCGAGCCAGCCTGCTGATCACATAAAATATTATTTGTGTTTAAAAATTCCAGTAATTGACTATGCACCGTTTTTTTCCAAGCCCGCTGCCAAGGGCAGTAAAATCAAAATCCGTCCCAGGTTATTTTCATCATGCAAATTCCCATTTCTGTAAACAGGAGTAAAAGCGGCAAGACCCATTGCCTGCAGCCGCCAGGCTGGGCCGGCGGCCAGCGTGCGGCGGGGAGCGCGCTGGGGCCGGCGGCCGGAGCAGGGGGAGCAGGCACGGCCCCGCAAGGTGCAGCCGGGGTTGGGGGGACGTGGATGTGGTGCTGGGCTCCCCCCTTGTCCCCTCCGAGCCCCGGACAGCCTGCGTCTTCCCCTCCTGCTGTCCCAAGTCCTCCCTGCACGAGGTCTGCTCGCTCCTGCCCCGCCGCTGACTCCTCGCTCGCAGCAGCTGCCGAGCGCCCGCCGGGTCTGGGGATGCTCTGATCTTACGCAAGGATCTGCCCAGCCCTCACCTCTCATATATCAACCCAGGCCGGGAGAAGGGAGTGTCTGTTAGACGGGAACTCGGCATTTCCTAATGGAAACCCCCTTGCAGGCTGCGAGGAAGCAGAGGCGTCTGTAGCTGGTGCACGCTGAGTCCGGGCTGGGTGTCTTTGGAGAGCTGCCCCGGTGGGTGCCCCCCACGTATCCACACGGTCCCAGGGCACTGCTCAGCCACAGCAGGGCAATTCTACCCCCCCCCCCCCCCCCCCCAGCTGCCCAGCTCCAGCACTGCTTTCTTGCACAGCCAAAATGAGGTGTAGGAGCCCAATGGGAGACCCGTGGGGGCTACACAGACCCTGGTGGCAGGGGGCTTTGGGTTGCTTTGTGGATGGTGTGCAGGTATCCGGGGCCACTGCAAGAACCACAGAATAAGGAGAGATGGGCACAAACCGGGACACCAGCCCTAAACCCTTGGGGAAGACTCTTTAGGCTAACCCGAATGTTTTAGGGCAAGGCTAGAGCAACAGTGATCCCCAAATGCTGGGAAATCAGGGGCAGAGCTGAAGGGGAACCTGGTTATTTTATCACAGCTTCCAGAGCTGCAGAGGCTTTGTGCTAAGGACAGTGTGCATGTGCAGCACGTCACCTGTGGAACTCATCGCTACAGGGTTTCGAGGCCAGGGTTAGGAGAAGCTCTCAAAATCGAAGGAAAGCTTTAAAAAAAAAATACCCAAACTTCTAAAATCGCATTAGAGATAATAACAGCTCTAAGTATGCCTTGGGGCATGCACCAGCACGGATGGGCTGAGGTTAGGGCGATCAGCTAGATGAATTATCCCATTCTCACTCATTATGAGACCTCTTTGTACCCATTTTGGAAACATGTGGGAACAGCTGGGGTTCAGGGTGGGACGCTGGGCCACGCAACCCCCTGACCTACTTGGAAATGGCAGTTTTGTGTTCCTATGGGCCCTTTGGTTTTGCACGCATAAGCAAAGATGACATTTTATCCTCTTTAAGGAGAGGGGCGGGAGACCTCGCTAAGAATTCACATCTGTTTTGGAAACAAGTCAACGCAGGAAAACTACCCACATGGAGAAGTAATGTGGTTTTGATTGTATTGCACTCTATAGAAAGTAGTGCACACATATTAAACTATATTAGACAGTATAATAATAGCTTACAGTTAGTCTGCCTTTCATCTGGACGTGCTTCACAAACGTCACGTCGATGCAAAACCCTCTTTCACTGCCACTGAGATGCAACCACCTCGCTGCACTTCCGTAGCTTTGGGTCGGCACGGCAGCATCAGCCTCCCAGAAAAGCTCATCGGGATGCCAGGAAGCTGGACTTTGGGCTCCAAAAGGCTCCTGTCCCCCACATGCCCCAAACCTAATATCCAGGGAACAGAAAAATCGAATGGCTGAATAAGGACTACAGGGAGGCAACTGCGTTATGTTTTATTTTAAGGTGATCCCTGCAGTCTGAATCTTGGCTAATTACTTTGGCTCCATCTTAAATGTTGCATGATTAATAGATATGGATGTGTGTTTAACTAAAACCTATCACGTTTGAAGGGAATAATAACAATAATAAGTTTTTCCATCCATTGAGATCCAGACCACTTATGATAATTAAAATTGCATGACACTGCCAGTGAGGGTCTTGAGCTAGTTTCCAGTTACCCAGGTAATCCTGTTCTGCCTCCCTTTATTGCTCCAGGGATCTCGAGTGGATACCGGCATTTTATTTTATTTTATTTTCCCTTTTCCTCCCGGACTGCTGCGTTGCTCCGTAACACAGCCGCCAGCCCTGCTGCATGGTCTGGAGAAGCACTTTTTGATACATTTGGTGCAAAAAAAAGCCAGTTACGGAGTTGCAGGATCCACAGCAAAGGCTGAGTGCCATCGAGGAATGCTCTGGATCTGACCGGGAACGGAGGCAGTGATGGAGGAGAAGATGCTGCTCCTGGAGTTTTGCCTGCTGGGCCCTTCTTTGGTCAGGGTCCCACTCCTTACTTACGTGACTCGTCTCATGGCAGAGGAGATGACTGCTCGCCTGCGTTGTTTATACGACGGCAGTGACTAACAGGCTCAGCTCGGCAATTGCAGGAGGCTTTGTACAAACAAGGAGATGAGAGGCAGAGGGGAGGGATCGGGGCTTGAAACACCAGCTGTAAACACAACACGTTTCAAGCAAAGACAACTCGTGGCAGGGTGAACCAAACTAACAAATGTCGCAAGAGCGGAGCAACAGGGAGGGCGACGCGCACCCGTGTGCCGGCGCAGAGCTGAGCTTTCACAATAAATGATTAAAGCATGGTTCAGATCCCGTCAAATGGAACGGTGCTAATCTAATCACAATCCATCTGGCACTGCCACATCTGTCCCAACACCTCCACCTCTTCATTTTCAATCAGCCTTAAATAGTACATAATTATTAATGTCTACCCGCCTGTCAGACGGCGCGGGGGATTCACTTATCTCTCAAGATCGGCTAAGGCACGGCGCGGATATCGATGGATGTAGCGCCAGGCTGGGAGGGCAATCAGCCTTTTGCCCTTGGTTTCAGTCCTCCCCTGGGCACAGTGGCTGCGGGGACAGGACGGGACAGTTGTGCACAGACCCTGGGAGCTGGCCCTGGCCGGGGATGTGGCAGCTGGTGGCTGGCTCAGCGGTGCCGCTTCTCTCCAGCACCTCTCACCCGCAGCAGCGGGTCCAGGTGGGTGGCTGGGGCTGGGGCTGGGCAAGGAGATGTGCCTGAGCTTGAGTTTGGAGGCGAGCATCCCGCTCACATAGTCTAGGGGCAGCACGGGAACCTGGAGCCCGAATATCTGGGCAAGGCTGTCATGCTCCTTGCTGGCACCAAAGGGTCCCCGTCTCCCCCTGGCCGTCTCCTGGCCATGCGAGGAGAAGGTGAGGATGCAGGTGGTGTCCAGAGCAAAGCCTTTGGGCAATGAGCTTCCATCTGAGCCTAAAACTTTGGGATCCGGTTGGCATTTGGCATCAAAAGCTGCCAGCACCGGTGTCACCAGTTCTGCCGGCAGGGGCTGCACAAAGTCCTTGGGCCCGGGTGCTGCAAGGGTGCTTGGTGCAACACAAGTGGGCTGGGAAGGAAAAGCTCGCAGGGAGTGAGAAAATTCACCTAAACCTCATTGGGTTGCTTTTCTCAAACACAGAGTTCGCTGGCTTTCACGGAAGCTGTTGCAATAGTTTTATTTGGCTCTTCCAAGAAACAGGCCAGCACCAAAGCCCCAGCTGCAAACACGTCCTGTGCCTTGGACAAAACCTGGGGTCAGACCTTTCTGTGCGGGCTCTTCACAGCTCTGGACCACACTGACCAGCCAAACTAAGCAGCCCAGCATCATACCGAGCCTGAGGATTTTTATTGTGAGTCTCCCAGAATTTGGAGATTTTTAAAGCCTCAGGAATCATGTGGTTATGTGAAAATCTCCACTCTTCCCTTTTTTATAAAAAAAAATATTTTCTTGTCCTTGTGGCTGAGATAAAGCTAGAAAATATGAACTGGAGCAATGTGAAACCCAGAAAGTAAACAGTGGTTTTTCCTTGATGATTTTGAAGCTCGCTACCTCAGGTGGGGAGACATGAGCCGTGATTTCCTAATGGTCAGGATTAAAGTCCTTCTTCGCCCAGATGGAGCAGGCAGGACCAAGCCTCCTTCCCAACCCAAATACCTGCTCTGCTGTGGCCGCTGAGCTTGGCTGAGCCACGGGCAGGGAGCGAAAAGCTGGATGGTGCAGCTCAAAAACAGCCTTAAGAAAGTCGAGGCGAGAGCTGGGAGCAAATACCTTGTGAAAGTTGAGCGAGCCACCTCTGGATGTTTACAGAATAAGTTGCCAAATAACCAGTGTCTTGGGGATGTCTGGTGAGCCCTTGAAACAAATATTCATTTTTTTGATCAGCGCAATCGATCTGCTGCTGCCGCTCGGTGCTTAGGTGGATTTGGAGGTTGAAAGACGCTCCGTCGCAGTTCACAGTTTGTTCACAGACAAATCCTGCTGGTTTGTTTGTTTGCAGGCCTTTCTTCTCGGAAAGAGCCTGCTCAGCACGTCCAGGTGAGAAAGCCGCTTTCACACCATCCTGGGCATTTAAAGCAGGGAGTCAAAGGCAGCTTGGAAGGAGGGGAGAGTGGAGCTGCAACAAGAAGGGCTCCTCTCCTCGCCCTTCAGCTCGGGAGGGGCTGTTCCCAAAGGGTTTGTAAGGAAAGGCAAGCAGTGGGAGCTGCTGCATGGAGTGGTGATGAAGGAGACCCATCCTGAGCCCCGTCGGGGTGGAGGAGAGGGGTAAAAGACCCATTTATTCCCCAGGGTGCTGCCATCTCTGCAGGCTTCATTGGAGCCCCGAAAACTGAGACGTGGGTTGGGTAAGAGCCCGAGCTCTCGGGTTTGGGGTTTGGGCTTTGAAGGGGCGAGAGCAGCTTGCTCTGGGCTGGGTCCATCCCAGCTTTCCAGCAAATGTTGGCCCACGGACTGTTTTGCTTCAAAAATCGGAGTAAATCAATGGCTTCTCTTGGCTCGGAGGCAAAAAGCTTGGGAAACGGCTGTGATTTATTGGCCTCTGGTTGGTTGGAGCTGCAGGCTTGCTCAGAGTCTGGGCAGAAACGTGGAGGATGCACGAGGGAAGGACGAGCCCAGCCGCAGCTAGCTGAAGCCGGTGGGGATGTTACTCAGGGCCCGTGCTCCATTTGCAGACCTTTTTGGGGTCCTCAGCCATCGGGGGTGACTTTTGGGGTGGTTTTGCTCCTCACCCCAGCAAGGTGTCCACAGAGGGGGACGGCGCATCGCACCGCTCTGCTGTGCCCCTCAGGAAACCACAACCAAAGCTTTGTGGGTTTTCGGGTACAAACAGCAGCACCTAAAGATATGGCTGGCCTCAAAGCCAACCCTGGCAGGCTCCTCGTGCCCCCAGCCCTATCATCAGCCTTGTTCCCCTCACCCCCTTCACATTGCACTTACTGTGCTTGGGCTGGTCCCTGGAGCTGGCATTGGCTGGGGCTGGGGTCTTGGGACCCCTCCTCTGTTTCCACCCCCTTACCGTGGGTACAAACTGTTGCAGCAAGGGGCAAAAATGGGAGTCGTGGCCCCTTGCGAGCTGTTTTTATCAGCTCAGGACAGGTGGGGATGGGAAGGGAACTTCAAATTCCCTGAGGTTGCACCGGCAAGCACAGCACAGGCAGGGTTTGGGGTTGGTGATGGGACAGGAGCCACCGTTGCCCACCAGAGCAGGGCGATGGGATGGAACCGAGGGCTCGTAAGGGGCAGGGGCACAACCAGGGCCGGATCCGGCCCCATCCCAGCGGCTGCAGCCAGCAGAGGGCACGGTGCAGCCTGCGCAGCGCCCGCAGCATCCCCGGCTGCAGCTCCCGGCTCCCAGCGCAGCCTTCCCATCTCAGCCCCGCTTTTCTTCCCCCTTTTCCCTGCCCTTCTTCCGTTTTATTGTCTCGACCGTCTCTGGACACTGGTTTCACTTTGATCTCCAGAAACTTTGGCATGGCTCCTAAAAAATATATGTATATACTAGGGAAAAAAAAAAAAAAAAAAAAGAATAAGGAGAGAAAAGCCGAGCCTTTGTTCCCCACAGCTGTTGTCATGCTGTAGCAAATCTCCACGCAGGTATTAAACGCTTACCATTGATCAAACAGCCGGTGGTCCAGTGTTACCGGCATGGACCTGCTGCAGCCAGGTTATTTACACTAGAAATAATTTGCTTCCTGAGGTCTTGCTTGAGTTAAAGAGGTAAAAATAAATAAATAAAAGAAATAAATAAAAATAAAAATTAAAAAAAAAAAGCCCAGAGCAGAGAGGAGCAGAGATGGGAGAGCTGCTGTCCCCCGAGGTAGCACGGAGGGACGTGGGACAATGCTGGGGGAATGCTGAGGGCCAGGAGCATGGGGCTGCGAGCAGGGCACCCCAAAAATATTCAGCTCTCAGAGCTCCCCCACCTCGCCTTGCCGTACATCTCCTGCAGTCCCCTCGTCCTGGGGTTGGGACATCACAAGGCTGTGCCAAGGCATCCTGCAGAGGGCATGGAGGGAGAGTTGGCACTGGCCAGAGAGGTGGAAGCATCCTTCCTCCTCCTCCTCCTCCTTTTCCTTCTCCTTCTCCCAGGTGCAGGGCAAGAAGCAGAAGCTGGGGGATCTGGGGACAGTGGAACAGGGACCAGGGGCACAGGACAGGACCACGGGCACCTTCCCAGGGCCACCCCTCGTGGCAGGGGACGAAGCGAAGCGCGGCGGGTACGGGAGCGAAGCCGCCGGAGAGGCCGGGGCATCGTCTGGCTCCCACATGTGCCGAGGCTGTTAGGAAGATTTATAGGGCAGAATGCGAGCCTTTTTCTTTTGGGCTTTATAATAATACATTAGGCTTTTAACCTCTGACCGGGAGCTCGGGGAAGGGGATGATCCAGGCGGCATCGGGCGGCTCCCAACCCCGCGGGGAAGGGGAGCACCGAGGAAGGGTCCCCACGGTGGGGACCCCGGCACAGCCACAGCCGTGGGGGCCCGGGCGCGGTGCCGGAGGGGTTAAGGCAGCGCGGAGGAATGTGAGAATTTAGCGAGAGGCGTCGGCTGTCTTGAGGTCACCTGTGAGGGATTAGGCGGGCAGGCAGACAGTTGTTGTTTGAGGACTGTCTGAGGCCGGGGAAGGGGCGGCGGTGGGCCGGGGAAGGAGGGGGTGGCTCGGGGGGCCGCGGGGAGCGCCCCAGCCCCGCGGGTGGGATCTTCCTGCCTTGCTGCGCCGCTATCAGATGTGTTGGTGAAAGCCCAACTGTAAACTCGCCGTACTTTCCGCTAAGGAAATAAATCCATCACTGGTGGCAAGGGGAGGAAGAGGAATGGGGGAAGGAGGGACACCCCCGGAGGTGGGCTGCAGCGTGCCAGACCCCAGGTGGGCAGCAGGGATGCTGAGAAGGAATTGAAGTGGTGCAGGCATGGCTGAGCTTGTCCCTTCCAGGGCTGGGACCACCGGAGATTTCCCTCCGTGTGGTCAGCTGGTCCTTGCTGGTGCTACCTCTCTTGAACTCCCCAGAAAGAAAAAAATAAAAATGTTGCACCAGGCTGAGCCTTTGCACCCTGCATTCATATGTGCACCCACAATTTTTTCCTTTGGAAGCACAGAATAAAAGCAATGAACACGACTGCGATGTCGGCACAGACTCACAGATTCAGGAGGTTTCAATGAGCACCGACACACCGTGGCACCCAGCACCTCCCCGACATGTCAGACCCAGAACAAGTCATTCCTCCTGTGCCTCCAAGCCTGGAGAAAAAACCCCACCGTGATTCATGGTGAGGTTGGCCAGCTTCTTTGTGTTTGTGGGGGTTGTGAGGGCTAACCCTCTGCGTGGGGTTCATCCCAGACAGGCAGAGGGGTGTGCAAGGGCAGCACAGAGCAATTACCCCTGAGCCCAATCGAGCTGGTGTTTTGTACACCTTCAGCTTGTTAAAACAGATCCAAGGCTTGCTTGGGACCACCATACCTGCCTCATTGCTGCCTTCCTCCTGCCTCCCTGTAAAACTTTGCTGCCTCCACTGCTTTGTCCTCTGCCCCTGGCTTTGCCCTCCCCGGGGCAGGATCTGGGCCATCCGTTCTCCTCCCACATGGTGTGCGATCCGAATCAACGCATGAATTTTTCCTGTACCCACTGCTCTAATATCTGGTGTGCCTCTGCAGATGAAAGGTATTATATGAGGATAAATTCTTAATCATCACAATAATCAATCATTCTTTACCTATAATTTAGTTGAAATTAATCCAGCAGACAAGCAGAGGGCCAAATGGTAATCTGTGTCCTGGATATCTTTATTGACTTGGAAGGAGAGCTGGAGAGCATCTTCCATTAAAATGGAGGGGAAGGCTTGAGAACGTGCACCCAGAAGTTTTCTATTTTAAAAGAGAGAAAAATTAAAAAAAAAAAAAATCCCACGGAGAAAACATGTTGTGCTTAAAAAAACTACTTGGGATTTTTGAAGTCAGTCTCAGGGTTTGGGTTTGATCTGACTCATGGTTTTGAATGCTGAAGGGAGGGTACGGAGCTGTAATAAGGAGGGAACACCCAGTGCTTACCTGCAGGAGGTTTATCCTTGTGGTTTATTTAAATAAAGGAGCCCAAGTTGCATTTCAGGGCTTGCAGTTGCTCTTACGCACGGGGTTTACATCAAGGAGACCTCACTTTTGTGGAGCACTAAGCAGGTTTGGTGATAAACCAGGAGGCCACGTGGCTGTCCTGCCCAAACTCTGATTGAGAAACCTCCTAATGCAGAGAGAGGTTCCCTGGGGCTAATGGATGCTTTTATTGCACCAGCACGGTAATAAAACACAAAATAAAACAATTTTATTGAAATTAAAATGTAAATGGAACATTTGTCTCGTGCCCCATCCCTGCCGCCAGCTGGATCCGTGGCTGGCGGCAGGTAGAAATCCCGGCTCCATCCCTGCCTCGATGGGACACGAGCCCAGGTCTGGTGCTGGCACCGACTCTGCCTCCTCTTGCAGCACTCTGTGAGCACAGCCCCTGCATGGCCCTGGGCAGGACAGGCTCTGCCCTCCAGAATTTGTGACCAGGACCAAGAAAGGGCAAGGGGACAAAAAGCTCCTGCTTTCCATGAGCTGAAACGCGGAGGGAAGGGATAAATTGCTCGGAGTTTCCCACTGGGGGATATTCGTAGCTCTCGGCTTTAATCTGCTTACGCTCCTCGTGTAGTCAATGAATAGGGATTTTTTTTTTTTCCTATGGCAATGCGGAGCACCCAAGGGACCAGGGGACAGATTGGTGGTAGGGGGGACCTGGGGGACGGTGGCACCCCAGATGTGCTAGTGGTTGGGTGCAGGCACAGCCCTGGCGGCTCCAAGCAGCCCAGTCCTGACTCATCCCTTCCTCTCTGCCCCGGAGAGGCTTCTTTCCCACCCCGTTTTCACAGCACAGACACACGGGGTTTTGAGGGACCTCTCAAGGTGGCACCATCCCGCTGGTGGTACCTGGTAGCCAGTGCGGGTCCCCAGAGCAGCGGGCATCTCACCAGGAGATGCTCAGGTCTCAGGCTTCAGGGGAAATCCCTGTTCACACACCGGTGCTCATGGGGCAGAGCCAACCCTGAGCCTCTCAGGGCTGGCAGCAGCAAGGGGTGCCCATCCCCGCACCCCAAATCCTGCCCACCCCCCCGCAGCGGTGGCAGGGCTCTCCCTGGCCAAATGCGTCCCAGCTGCTGGCTGGAGGAAGCGTTCCCGGAGCCGGTGGAGGGTTTCTGGTAGCGGGTGAGGGCCAGGATAATAAAACAGGAAAAAATTAACATGTAAGAAAACAGAGCTGCACCTGAAGCAACAGAGGCAAGGGGAGCCGATGCAATTCCCCTCGATGCCAGAAAGGAACTGCAAGTCAGAGGTGCGGGCCGCTGCGGCCTCCCTCCCCTCCCGCTCTCGCTGCCTCCTATTTCAAAGGCAGACAAACAACACACTGTACTGTGTGGCATCTCCACTCTTAAATCTTCCTGTCCTCGCATCCGTGTAACGTGAGCCGGCAGGGCAGGATCTGACCCTCTTGCCGAGCCGTCAGGGGGCACAGCCTCGGCTCTGGTGAGAAATCCCCCGGTCTGATCCCCCAAAGCCCCCGAGCAAGCCGTGGCTCGTCCTCCTGGGAGGCAGCTGCCCCAAGCACTGCTGCAGCCTCCAGTCCTCGAGGCCTTGGTGTCCAACCTTGCAGGCAGCTCCTGGCACCTGCAAGGCCAAGGGTGATACTGGAAGGGTGCAGCAGGGCCAGGGCTGCACCGAGCGGCGTCCCTACAAAAGCTGCTTGGTGTAAACCTCCCCTGCCACTCAGCTTCTCTGTTTTGTCTCTGCTCAGACGTGGCTGCCCGAAAAAGTGTGTCTCCAGAGCTCGTTATCTCCCCATATCAGACTGGAGAAAGCAGTGGGCAAAGCTGATCTGAGTGTCTGGGCTGGAGGAGGGACGACGGCTCCGCGATGCCCCGCGGCTCCAAGGCTGGAGGGAGCGGTGAGGACCGGGTACACTCCAGTTTTACCTCCTTGCTCTTCTCACCCACAACAAGTGGGGATGGGGGAGATAAATTTGGGATCCTTGGGTATGAGTGCCCCCTGGTCTCCAGATCTGCCTCACTGGGGCTTTCCCTGCCTTGCCCCTTGCACCATGCGGGGAGATGGAGCCGATGGATGGAGGTGGCTCTGGCTGGGTGGGAGCTGGGGCTGCCTGGACCAGCACCTTGGAAGTCATCTGCCATGGGCTCAGTGCTGCATCGAGGCTGGCGGTGCAGAGCGCTTGGTTTTGCTTTCTTTCTCTTTTTCCTGCTCTCTTTCTTCCCCTCTTTCTTTCAGGAAAAGACATAATCTCTCCCACTCTCACTTGCTCTCGCTCTGTGAGAGCTGATGCAGTTAATTGGAGCTTCTTGTAAGTGAACATTAACACAGGCAGAGCCAAGAAGACGTCTTGGCAGCAAAATATCATTATCAGTTCTTGAGCTCCAGCCAAAATCCCCTTGCGGTCAAAACACAATTCTTTAAACTAAACAATTAAAGATTTGTGCAAGTGTTGCTGCCATGAGTTATCAAGGACGGGGAGGGGCTGCTCCGTGCCCGTGTCAGCAGAAGTTAACAGCCCTGCTGCCTGGCAGGGAAGCAGGTGACAGGCTCAAACCTCCACCAGCGTGGGGGCACGGGGAGGGGGCCCTAAAAAAATCACCGCCGGGGTCCCCCCGTGCTGGGGCTGGCAGCCCCCGGAGCGCCCAGGCAGCCACAGGGCTCCTCGTGCTGCAGACGAGCTTTCGCCCGTCCTCTTTTCCCTCCCACTCCCCCAATGCAAAGTGACTTTAAGGTTTTAGCAGGAGTTTCTGCCAGAACAGAAAGTGAAATCTCTAGGTTTTCAGCAGTTTGTCAGAAAAATACAAATAAACCCTGTCTGCTTTCCTAAGTGACAAAATATCTTTTCAGCAAGGGGCTGTTTCTCATGTTTGTGCACTCAAAAGCACATAAAAATGCAAGCAAATTTTTTATTATTATCTTAGTTTTCTTTTTTCTTTTTTTTTTTTTTTTCCTTGAGCAAAAATAAAGATAGCATTTCCCAGCTACATTTAGCGTCTGGAGAGAAGAATTTGGGAATTCACCTTTTCCCCTCGCAGCACAACGAAAGAAAAGCGTGGCAACCTCTCCAGACCTTTTTCTCCTGGCTCAAGCGGGGAATAAATCAGTGAAAAGGGATCAGCTCAGGCAAATGCAGATTCAGATGGGCGGCCACACCGATTCGCCCCTTCGCACGGGGACGCAGCGCCAGCCTGAAATCCATCAGAGCCGAGGTGACATTTCTGGGTCCGGATGAAGCTGCGGCTGCAGCCAGCGAAATGCGCGTGGCAGCTGAGCGCTGTGCCGGGAAGGAGGATAATGAAATGTCAGGGGTGATGCCGGGGGGGGACGCACTGACCGTCTCTCCGGCTGCAAAGAGTTAACGGGGGAAACGCAGCTAGCTGTCGGGGTTAAATCTGTAAGGAGATGCGGAAAAATTCCTGGGTTGGGATTTTTTGCTCCCGAGACTTGTCCTCCTCCGAGTGCCCTGTCAGCCACCTTCCCAGGTTGGGTGTCTTTTGCCGAGCGCTGCCAATATCCTCCAGATCTCTTTGTCCCTCTCCCACCCCTTCCCCCTGCTCCCTTTTATTTCCCCTATTTACTCTGCCTCTCCAGTAGGGCCTGCTGCAACATTCCTCCACGTGGGACCTAATAGAGGAAATGATAGATAAAATATCGATTGGCTAGGGCCAGGTGTGGAAACGCATCTCTCTGGGCCTCTTATCAGCACAGCGATAAAAGGCAGTGCTTTTTCACAGCAGCACGTGCTTAGGTTTGGAGGATGAGCGTTCAGCGAGACTGTGGAAGAAACTGAGCCAGCACGCGGATACCAAACCCTGCCAGGCTCTGTAAGCAACAGCAGCACCATCAGGCATCCTAAATCTCACGTGTCGGGGTTTAAACACACCTGTAATTGTTGTAGATGAAGATTAGGCTTGTGAGATGAGAAGATAAACTGGCACGGTGCTGCCGAGGGAATTTTAGGGGCTGGGGGCGGCCGGCATGGCGTAGGGCTCCTGCCAGCCCTGCTCACCCCGTGCCAGGCGGCGTGGAGGAGGATGGATGTGTCTGCATGCAAGGAAGGAAAAAGGATTCCTGTTGGGCTGCTAGTGGCAGGGCTGATTTTGAGATGGAGCTGCCTGGGTCAGCTTTTCTGAGGTTTGGCCAGCGGAGCTGTTAGGATCCATGTTAGGATCCTTGTCACAGCACCCTGCTAAGTCAGCCCTGGTCAGCAGCGAGGAGCGAGCCCTCTGCCTGCCCCACCAAAGTCCAAATCCTGTGCTTACAAAACCAAAAAATCCTGTGTTGCTGCAGCATGAAACCAGCTCTGGATTTGCTCGACCCAATGTTCCTGCTCACGGGACTGCGCAAGTCCCAGAGAGCCCGGAGACGTGCCAGGTGCCCTGCTGATGCAGTAACCCCATTGCCAATCCTTTCCTCTTCCTTCAGGCTTCAAAATGAACTCACACTTCGGGACTGATCCCTGTACCCAGGGAAATCCCCTCAGAGGAGGGCTCGTAGGACTTGGGTGAGATTAGAGGGGAAAAACATGCAAAAGGGGATAGCCCTGCAGCGTGGTGACACATGGGGCCATGTCACAGCAGGGCTCCCTCTGCCTGGGCACAGCTCCCCTGGGCCATCGCCTGTCCCCAGCAATATTCAGCACAAGATCCTGACTCTGCTGATCCCCCCGGGCTGTAACCCGGTGCCTGGCTGCACCCAGGGCCGTGTACAAAATCCATTTTCTCCTTGGCCCTAAATGGCTAGCTGTGGCAGAGGCCCCTCTCGGTGCTTCCTGGGGACAGTCCCGCTGCCACCTGTTCCTATGGAGAAGGCTTTTTATCACAAACACTTGGTAAACAGCTGCAGCCGGAGCCCCTTTCTGCCTGCCCTGCGTTTATTCGGAGAAAGTCAATAAGGAAAAACAAACATTCCTCGTCCTTGTGCACACACATCCCCGGGCCGGCTGTGCGTGGCAGACCGGGGGCTCCCAGATGGTGCCCGAAGCCGGGCACGGCCCCAAGCCTTGCTTTGGGGCTGCTGGGAAGCAAAGGAGGATGTGCTGCCTCTGCAAAGGGATTTTCCCTTTTCCCTTCTCCAGCACCAGGCCACATCCGCAGTAGTGGTCAGACACAAAACCAGACCTGATGGGCTTTGCCTCCCGAAGGGATTCCTTTCCAGAGGGGTCTGGAGGCTGCAGAGCTGAGCTTTGAACCCCCCGTCCCCTTCACTCCCTCCCTTCCCACTGCCTCGTGCACATCCCCAAGGCAGGGGGAGAGGAAGGGGGCAGACAGGATCCCCCATCGCGACAGGCGCTGGCAGAGCCGGAGCCGAGAATTAACATGCTCAGGCTGTAATTAGGGCTTCAGCGCCGTGACACCTTCACAAGTGTCTTTATTTAAAAGCAGGTAAATTGGAGGCTTCCAGGTTGGGTACGTTAGCAGGGGGAGGTGGCGGTGGTGATGGTGGGGACGGGATGAGACAGGAGCGAATTATTTTCCGTGGCATCCTCACGCTGTGACAGGTTGACCGTGGCCTGGGCGGTGGGCAATGGGAGGCAGAGAAACTTCAGAAGTTGGTCGGGCTCAGCGGGGAGAGAGGTTTTTGTGTTGGCCCTGCCTCTACTGCCCAGATGGGGAGCAGGAAGATGGGTGATGCCATGCAGGGCTCAACCCCCCAGTCTGTACTTTTCCTGCTGCCTGCCCCATTCAATCCACCCGCTTCTATCAGTGTGGTGTAAACTCTGACTTCTTCGCTGGGAACTGGAAATGTTGGATGAAGCAGGCTGGGGGGAGCCCAGGGCTGGAGCAGGAGCAGGAACAGGAGCAGGAGCAGGAGCAGGAGCAGGAGCAGGGCAGGGCAGCAGGGAGGGTCGGATGCCCGGCTGGCTGGAGAGACAGCTTCCAAATCTGGATCCAGACAGCAACACCAGCAGCCTCAAAGTTCAGGGATATTCAGATCTAGACCAATCTCCACGCTTTTTTTTTTTCTTTTCCTTTTTTTTTTTTTTTGTCTTGACAGCTGCTGCCTCTACTTTAGGCAAGGACATTAGCGCCGAGAGGAAAAAAAATTTGATTTTAATGCAAGCCCCAGTAATCAGCTATTTGTGATGGAATTTTATCTGTCCTGGTCTCTAAGGGATGAGAAGCAAGCAGAGAGGAAAGAAGGGTCAGAAATTAGTATGCAGAAATATCTGATCAGCCAAAGTAATTTTCTTTAATAATCGTATTCATACTGGCTGCTCTCCGCTCACTAGAAGAATTAAGTATTTAATAGTAATATATTTCATCTGGCAGCAGTTCCGTTTCGTTAGGAGCTGTGATGCCTCGCCGGGGTGGGGGTGGGCACGGAGGCGGCGGTAGGAGGGCCCCGACTTGTCGGGAACAAAGCTGCCGGGGGGTCCCGGGGGGCCGTGGCTCTGCCAGCTCCCCCCCCCCTTGATGCCCAGCACCCGTCGGGGCTGGCCGGCACGGCACGGGGCGAGCTGGTGGCGGAGCTGTAATTACAGAGCTGCGTGCTCCGGCGGAGGGTGCGGGAGGAAGGTGATGCTGTGGATCCGGCACCGAGCGGGTTGGCGGTGGGTCCCCCGTGGGAAGTGCCCACGGGGCTGGGAACGCCAGGGACAGCGGGTTTTTGTGGGTTTGTGCGTGGCCTGAACGGCTGCGGTGCTGGAAGTGCCCGGAGATGCTCTTGTTATTTGTGTTAGCATCCGTTCCAGGGGGTGTTCAGACACATACTTAGCTTAAGCACGTCCGTAAGTCCCGTTGACGAATGGGGCTTAGACACCCGCCTGGGCACCAGCCTGGGTACTGATGTTTTCCCCAATCAGCAGGGAAATTCACGCCGATCCCTGCAGAAGAAACAAAAGCCCCCTACAAGCTGTTCTGCCCAGGCTGGGTGTCCCCCATATCCCCCCCGGTGCCACCCACAGCCCCCTCTCACTGGGAACATCAGAGGCATCTCCTGCACTTTGGCATGGGACAGAGGAGAGGGACCCTGAGACAGCAGCACATGGACACCTTGGTGAGGACAGGGGGACACAGCCCTGCACACCAGGGCTCCTCCGGGACAACCTGAGCGAGCATCCAGGGCTGTCTGCTCGTGCCGGGATCTGCACACGCAGGGGGCAGGGGTGAGAAGTACCAGGGAGAAATCAGCCCCTATTTGCTCAAAAAGAAAGAGGGAAAAATTAAAATCGGAGTTGGAATCCTCTCTGCTCTTTTCGAAGCACATGATGTAAACAGATGGAAAGTGATGCTGGCAGTTCAGATCACTCAACAGTCTGGAAGGAGATGCCGATGTGTTAAGCTGACAGCCCTCCTGGTGTGGGGCGAAGAGGCAGCCGGGGATTTCGGGGTGCCTTAGCACAACCGTGACCTGGGAGAAAGAGCCTTGGAGAGGTGGGAGATGCACTTGGACGGGCCAGTCCCTGGCAGAAATCACAACAGCAAAATTGTGTCGCAGACTCTTGTCCTGTTGTCGCTTTCTGGAGTAATTGCAAGCAAGATCTCAACAGCAGAGAAAAATTGGGGGCGATTTCCAGCCATTGTGGGGTATTTTGGGGAGCTGGGTTGTGACACCCCCTTTCCCAGGGGCTCACCAGGGGTTGAGCCCCCCCAATCTGTCCCATTGGGGTCGGACGTGTCTGGCTGGCCAGGACCGGGCAGTGGGGTTGTGAGGCTGGGATATCAGCGGTACCAGCCCCAAGTCCTACAGGGAGGGAAATTGGAGTGCAGGGAAGGAATGATCTGAGCTGGGATGCAAGGGGATGGACCAAATCTCTCTTTTTCCTTCTTCCTAAAAGTTTTCTGCTGTATTTTCCCAAATTTGCTAAGCCAAAGGCAATGCTGTACCCTGCACCCTTTCTCCTCTGCTTGCTCCATCCCACCTCCACTCATCCCGGCCATTTGCTCCCTGTGGCAGTGCCGTGGTTTCTGCAGCGGGGCTGAAAGCAGAGGTGCCAAAAGGGATCAGCTCCATGGAGCTTGCAATCGCCAGCACAAGCTGCTCAGCTGAAAAAAAAGATCTCGCGAAGTGGGACTTGGCTCCTGTGATAAATGTACTGCAGGGTGGGAATCGTGAGTAAATAAATAGTGTGGCAGGGGATAAGGCTTCTCTCGTGGCAAAAAGAGTGAACGTTAGGGGTGTGAAAGGTCTGAAGTGCTGGAAGGACTCCACTGCTGACAGCAGCGGGCTGCAGCCGAGGGGCAGGACAGGTGCAGCACTCCTGGGGCTGCATGCTTCGGGATTTACTTCGGGACGTGGGTTTGCAGGATGCTAAAACCCCCCTCTGAGCGATGGGGAAACAGCCGTGAAACAATTTGGGGTTCCAGGATGTTTCTTCCCTTGTTCCTCTCTCCCTCCGCTCCCAAACGTTGCTGGGACAGGGCTGGGGAGGGAGGAAGGGGGTTCCACCTGCAGCCCCCTCCCTGAGTCACCCAGCGGCCGGGGCTGCATGCGCCCACAGGAACGGGCACTGTGGTCACCCCGCAACCCCTCCCTGCCGTTTCTCTGTCTGGCAGCACCCCAGGATGCTGGGCCCTGCTGGGAAGCACTGGTTGCCATCTCCTGCCTGCCCCGCAGCCCCTTCCTTGCCTCCCATGCCTTGCACCACGGACACCGAGGCTGCCACGAGCTTGCCTCCTCTCCATCCCCTCCGGGGCTCCGACGGCACAGCCGGAGCTCGCTGCGGGTGCCACTGCTCTCAAAAAGGCCCATGTTGGTCATCCAGCTCCCGGTGAGCATCCTCGTTCCTCCACGGGGCTGGCAACCCCGGGCATCCATCCCATCCCGTAGGCTCCTGCCCTCCTTCCTCCCCTCCGTCCCGGCCCCCTCCTCCCCAAAGCGCGGTCTGCAGAGCGCGTGTTTGTGAGCTCACAGGGAACGGCGGGACACGGGCCTTTCTCTCGGCTCTAATGAAACCCTTTAATCATATTCAAATAGGTTACTGTTCAGGGGGAAAATAGAAATATGGATTTGATAGCAATAAATTTCCCTGGCTGGCTAAGCCCAGTTCTTAATTGTCCTGTCCCAGGGCTCGCACATTTCATTGTTCGTTAGGTGCTTAAGTCCCTGCTCTCATTTTGTGGCGGTGACATTACCGCTGATGGCTCTAATACTCTCATAATTTGAAAGGGGATTTGCATGATAGAACGCAGAGTATTAAAAGAAAAAGAAAAAAGGAGAGTTAAAAAAAAAAAAAAAAAGGAGGGAGGGGGCGAAGAAGGAGTGTGCGGGGGGGCAGGGGAGCGGATTCAGCTTTCACTTAAAAAAAAAAAAAGTCACTTTCTTCAAAGTCAAATCATTGTTTTCATTAAAGTGAGGGGAAAAAAAAGTGTCTCTTCTGCACAGTCAGTCCGGCCTGGCACTGGTATTATCCTTATTGTTGCTAATGGTTATTAATTATTATTATCCTGCTACACAGAGCACTGCGGACGTGATGTCCCCAACGTCCTTGGGACAAAGAGGAAAAAAAAAAAAAAAAAAAAAGCCGGGTGTCCGGGCCGGGGCAGGCTCCTGGCAGGCAGCGAGCGGGGCTTTGCCACCACCTCGGGTGCATTGGGGTTTTGGCAGGAGCTGTGGCAGGTATCGGCATCCCAGCCTCAGCAGCTTGCTTTTCGTTTGGCGTGCCTCGATGTGCTGCCAGCTGCTGCCCACGCTTCAGGTCAAGGTGTTTTTTGTTTTTTTTTTTTTGGGGTAGAAAACACAAAATAAATGTCACGACTCCCCGCTGCCTGCCTTTGTCCCCAGACTTTGGTTGCTGTTTAGAGATGAGCCCGAATATTGTTCCTAAATGTCTGGAGAGACTCCGAGCTGCGCGTGGGTCCCACCGCTCCCGCCGGAGCCGGGTTGGATCCTGCACCGCTGCTCCTGGAGGGGCTGGAAAGCAGACCCAGAGCCTTCATCAGGATGAACATTCACAGCCGCTGGCTTTTAGGGCCGGGAAGAGCCATTACAATCATCTGAGCTGCAAGGAGCGGAACCCGCTCAGCACCTGGGGTGTCAGAAATCCTGATGTGGATTTTGCAGAGGCAAACCCGTCTGTGCAGAGGAGGAGGGACACGAGTCTCACGGCACAAAGATCGAGGGGAGCAGTGACTTCTGCTCCTTGCAGAGAGCCCCAGGGCCAGTGCAGCCCCTCTTTGCTGTCGGTATTGCTGTCGGGAAGGCGAGCTGTGCCCCGCTCTTGCTCTATCTCCCTTCGGTTCGTCTTGCTAGTTTTGCCCAGCCACAGAGAAATTTATCCCAACTCTTGACAGCGACTCAGTCATTAATTTTGTGAAAAAATCTGCAGTCTCGGATATCTTCAGAGGGGTTTTGCTTTCCCCTTTTCTGGCTGGTTAAGGGGGGCAAGGAAAGCACCTACACAAAGAGCAGAAAGAGTTCCCTCGAGCAAACCAGAAGTCACCCGGCCTTCCTGAGCTGCCTCCACCCGCATTTATGGGGCGAGCACTCACCAAGCAAAATCACGGCCACATCACCCAGCTCAGGTCCAGCCCTCGGACCAGCATTTCACATCTTTGTACGGAGACTGCAGCTGTGGCCTGTAGCTGCTCTGAAATTTAGCATCGTCCATGGACACACGCTGCAGTGCTCCCGTGTCCCATGTTGGGAGTCCAGGCGAAGGCTTATAGCCATCAGCTGCATGTTTTCTAACCATAAAGTGCTTGTTGGGAATCTATTAGCTATTGCTGTAGCGTCTGAGGCTCGTGCAGGGATCATTTTTTGTCTGCTGAGCTCTTATCAAACGACTTAGCATCATCCAAGAGCTCAGGACCCACGGGCGAGGCGCAGCAGCAGCAGCCTGGGCTGCGAGCGCTCTGCCCTTTGTGGGAGAGGGCTGCAGACCCTGCACGTGCTCCAGCAGCTGTCTAAAGCCTGGGAGACCCTCGAGGGCACGAAGGAGCCGGCAGCAGTGTGCTGAAGGAGGGCTCCTGGTCAAAACAGGATCATCTCGTCTCTCTCGTGCTCTATTTTCATCGCCGCAGCGTTGGACCACTTCCACGAACATATTTACCCAGCGAGGTGACTACCATCTGTCTCCTCTTTATTAAAATACTCCAGGATTTTCCCCCATGAGTCCTCGTCCTTGGGAATAGGCAGAAAGGATGTCAGCGAGCTGGAGGGAGGGCTGGGAAGTGGGTCAGCCCCGTCAGGAGCTCGCAGCCCCTCCAAAGTGGGGCACGGCGCCAGCCCGGGGACACGGCGCTGCTCGGGCTCAGCCGTCGGATCCCGGGGCATCTTTTTTTTTTTTTTTTTTTTTTTTTTTTGCCTAAAGCAGCCGTTTCCAACGGTGCCGTGATCGCTGCCAGCCCCCACCGTGCAGCGACTTGTTCCCCGGTTACGTCACCCCGCATAAAAAGGGAATTATCCGGGCCTCCGTTTCAGCTGAAACAATACTGCAAATTAGCAAAACGTGCGCTCCGCTCCCCACCCACCCCCCTCCCGCCCATCTCTCCCCGTTCAGGCGAGATGGGCAGGTTGAAATAAGACCTGCTCCGAGGTTTCGGGGGAGATTAAGGCACTGAAGGCGATTTTGTGGAGTTTAGAAAAATGCCCATTTCCTCTGGAAAGGGGAAAAAAAAAAGGGGCCTTGAGACAGGCCCCACCGCGAGGGGTGGATGTGGCACCGTGCTCCAGGTAGGGTCCTGGAGCTTCACCAGCTGGAGCTGTCCCGCAGTTGCCCCAAAATCTCAGCAGCCTCTGCCACCAAGGAGGTGGCCTTGCCCTCCTGATGCAGCTCTCAAGGGGGTCACCAACATCCCCAAATTGTCCCCTGTGCAGTGCAGCAGCATCCCTGCCCTCTGCCTGCTCTCCTGTCAGCGGTGGGATGGGGGATGTGGGACACGGGACATGGGATGGAGGATATAGAAGATGGGACATGGGATGTGGGACGTGAGACATAGGACATGGGACACAGGACATCTCCCAGCCGCTGTCCGCAACCCCGCTCACCCCAAGGAAGCTCCAGAGCCAAAGTGGAGCTCAAATATTTTTGTTCTCTCATTCACTTAGGGCTGGGGGGAGGAAGGAAGGGGGGAGAAGGGAGAAGAAGGGGAGGGGGACAAAGGGGGTTTAATAGGCTCCAGTGACAGCACAATGTCCACATTGGGAAAAGATTAATGACGAAAATTAATCGCATGACCTTTCTTTCGAGGAGCTGGAGGTGAGGCGAGCCATTAAAGCCTCTTATGTTGTAATTAACGTTTGAGGGGAGAAAAGACTGGCTTTAGAATGGATGTGATCATTTAATTAGGGTTATGCGTCAGTGCCACAACAGGTTCAGAGAAGTCATAATTTAACTATAGCTTTAAATTACACAGTCAGAACGCGGATGGCAGGGTTTAATGGCAGGGAAGCGCTGCCACCGAGGAGCGGGGAAAACAATTAAATAAACACCTCGAACAGGGGAAGGAGACGGAGACGGCCGCGGAGGGCATCCTGGGCAGGGAAGTGGCAGCTCGGGTTCATTTGTAAGGGAATCCTGGAGAAACAGAGCAGGACAGACCCCCAGCCTCCTCCATCCAGAGCATCATCCTCCTCGGTCATCACCAACCAAGGTTTCCAGGCAGGGGGGACTTTTGGAGCATAGGTTTGTCCACTAGCCCTGATCGATGCTCACAGCAGTGCCCAGTGGCACCTTGCAGTGGGCACCTGTGACCAGGGATGGATCATTTCCAAATGTCAGATTTTAGAAAAAAAAAAATTAAAAAAATTAAAAATCAGCATTTCTTTTTCCCTTGCAGGAGAACTCACAAAAAAATACAACGCAGAGAAATGCCAGGATTTCCCTTCCCTCGGTGTCCACGTGGTGAGAGCAGCGGCTGCTTCAGCGCTGCAGTCTTTGGGTTGGTGGGACGGGATGAAATCCTGCGGGGCTGTGTCTGGAGGGTCGAGTGGAAAGGGAAAAGTTGGATCGTGTTTGACTTTGGCGCAGGGAACGGGTTTTACAGCTACTTGGTGCGGCGCGGGCGGGTGTGTATGTTAGAGAGGAGGTGAAGGTGGATGTGTAGAGTCTTGGAAAATTATATGTGAGAAATGAGTGT
Source organism: Netta rufina (assembly GCF_964035555.1). NCBI lineage: Eukaryota > Metazoa > Chordata > Aves > Anseriformes > Anatidae > Netta > Netta rufina. The sequence continues at coordinate 3,366,084 of NC_140150.1, forward strand.
CATGATCAAGTGCTGCGTATTGGATGGATTATTAAGGTTCAAAATTAAAACATATACAATATTGCCGATGCCAAGAGCTCTCTAATCATAAATCAGTTCCCCTGACCCCTTCATAATCATGAGATTGCCCTAAAGAGCATCAGATTTTACATAGTAATAAATGTGAAAGGGTGTTTTTTTTTTAATTGGTCTTCTGTTTCTTTGAGCCTGCAGTGGTCACATTCTCAAACCACTCTTGGCAATCAGAAGGATGTTTTATTTGTTTCTTAGTGAAGGTGGAGGTTTTTCTGTAAAGCCACATCTTGGTGAAATTATGCTTTAGGAAAAAAAAAAAAAAGAAAAAAAAAAAAAAGAGAATATTTCTCAAAAAACCTTTCTTTGGCACCACAGCAAGCAGAAGTGAGGGAATTGAGATGCTGGGATCCCGGTGCTGATGCTCAGCCTCCTGCATCATATGGGCTGGGGGAGCCACGGAGGAGAGGACGGGTGAAATAATGCACAGAGGGGCTCGTGGACTTTGGGGCAAATCACAGACAGCCCTGCTGGTTTCAGCAGGGGCAGAAATCTGCACTCCGGTTCTACCTTAGGAGCAGCGTTAGTAACAATAGACTTGGTAAAAGGGAAGAAATTTTCATATTCTCCTTTCCTTTCATCATTTGCTTTGGCTTTTCTCTTGCTTTTGCTCACCGAGGGACTGTTATCACTGATGTGTGAGTTTCACTTTGCTCTTTATCTGCTTCACCTTCCAGGGGAGGTCTTCCTGTCTTCCCACCGTGCTGTCAGGTTTGGGCTGTGAGCCCTTGCTTCTCTATCCCTGGAAAACTTACAGCACATAAAGATGGTGAAGGAAGCCCCAAATACGACCACATTATTACCCCAAAGCTCCTCAAAACCTCTCCTCTCCGGGCACACAGGGTCTGAGAGCCCCTTGCTACCGCAGTTAACACAAGCCAGCTTTGTGTCCCCACCAGTGTCACCAACAGCTCCTGCGCTGCCCTCTGCAAGAGCAGGGTCAGAGTTTTGCATTTTTACCCTCGTGCTGTTTTACTCTCAGCTCAGGCTGTGCAGAAATAGAAGGGGAAGGAGGGCTCACATCCTCCTCCTTGTATTTTGCCCATTTGCTCTCAGTAGACGGGACTCCAGGCTGCGTTGCGTGCAGTCACTGCACCCATTTCTCCACAAAATGCTGAATTTTCTGATGGCACCTCGTGTCCTGGGGCTGCACCCAGCACTGGGTGGCTGCGTTTGCTTGGCAGCCCCTGTGGTTTCTGTGCCTTCGTTTCAGAAAAGCACATAAGCACCTGCTTAACGCGGAGAGCGGGGTGAAGCCCATCCCTGCGTTAGCGAAGCACTTAAGACAAAGTGCCTTGCTAAATCGAAGCCAAATGCAACTCTGGGCTGCATAAACAGAGGTATCCACTTGTCAGCAAGACCGTGCACATGCTGAAGTACCTGCTTGTGAGTGGCCCTGTCAACCAGACCTCTGTCCTGCTCGGCTACGTGCTGCATTGCTGAACAACCAGCAGCTGGACTCCAACAGGTCCCCAAACCACAGCCAGCAGCACTGACCTGACCGTATCCAAATTCCTCACAGATCTGGGGGACTGAACACTCAAGTCACTTCTGCACTGAGTTTTGCAAAAAGCAAAACCCTCCCAGCTCCCCCTGGCTCTGCAATCTCTCCCTGTGCACCAAACCTCCCCAAGGACAAGGTCGCTTGGCCCAGCCCATGCAGGACTGTTGGTGTGAGCAGGGCGTTATTCTGCTCTCACTCGCAGTGCAGGACAGCAGTGAAAACTTCTGTCACTTTCCTGCCTGTCCTGCTAGAGAGACTCAGAATAAAAACCAAAAAAAAACCCTGGAGCAAAGGGTGCTGCATTTCTCTGGTTACTTTGTGCTCAGACATTTGGATGCTCGGATGTGTAAAGGGATAGAAATGCACAAGAGGAACTCAAGCCTGGTTCATCCCAGATCCTCACACTGTTCTGTGTCAAAGCAGTTGCCTGGTTTTCCCCTAAACACACGCCTCTGCAAGAAAGCCCAGGAACTGGGAAGAACCAAGTGCCAAAAAAAATGCATCACTCACTCCATGCCAATGCTATTGCCAGGCCCTTCCCTGGGGACACGCCAGGTCCCTGTCACCGCAGTGACCCACGTGCTGCCACACAGGAGCCTCGTCAATCCCTGCTGCTGACTGCCCCATAAACCCCAGCGCCCTCGAAAGAGAGAGAAAAAAAGGAAATGACTTCTCTCCTTCATGGAGGTGTCGTGGCCTTAAAACTTAATAGTCTCTCAAATGCCGTAATGCAAGAGGGGACTTTTATGGACTCGACAAGGGATAATATTATTAAGATGTGTTATTATATTAATTCCAATATTTCATGAGATGGGGAGTGGGGGGGGGGAAAGGGTGAGGAATAAAACCTTTCGCTGGGGAGTTCTGGGTTGTCTTAGCCCTGCCCGGGGAGGCGCAGAGGGGTCAGTGCTGGCTGCTGGGGCTCCTTGGTGTCATTGGCACTGCCACCAAACGCCCATTTGCTCTTCCCGGGCTGATGTCAGGGGTCCTGGTGGGAGTTGGTGAGTGGCTCGTGGTGTCCAAAATGTGCTGGTCTGGGTTTGGAGGGGACGGCTGGGCAGGCAGGGGCAGCAATCCAAAGGTTGTGCCACCATCAGCAGGGAGCGGATGGAGAGAGCTTGGGAAGGAGCCCTGGACTCATGCTTGTGGGCAGGTAACGATGCTGGTGAGGCATCCCATGCCCAGAAACCAGGGCTGGCTCAGCCCAGAGAGGAAAGGCAGTCCCTTTATGCACTGAAATACCTCGAGGAAGGCCTCGCCAACCACAGGAGTGTGCTGGAGGGGGCAAGGGAGTGCCCAGGGATGTCCCCAGCCAGCCATCTCCCTCACAAGCAAGGGCAGAGGCTGTCCCATCCACCAAATGGCTTCCCCATCCAAGCAGCCACTGCTTGGTCTCTTCCTCTTCTAACCCCCTCTTTTTCTCCTTCTGCCCCTATTTCCCTCCTCCCTTCTGTTTTCCCCTCTTTCTCTGTCTCCTTACCTCTCCAAGCCAAAGCGCCTGCTGGGATTTTGGAGCAGAGCCACTGCCCAGCTTTCACCGTGTGTGGGCAACACCAAACAAACAGACTGTAAATAAAATACCCTCTCTCGCACACACACGCACATATTTTCTCCATTACCTCCGCTAATACTGTCTTTCTTCCATCTTGAGTTCAATGTTGTTTTTTGTCTCTCCCAAACCCCTCCTCCTCCTCCTCCCCGCAATTTATTCCAGCTGTGAAAACCTTCCTGCCATCCCCTCTGCCACACGGGCGGATAGGTGAGTGGCAGCGAGAGAAGCCCCTCTAAGCCACTGTGGCTAATCGATCCCACATGTGCGACTTGGCGGGCGGCCCGCGCCGCAGCCCGGCCGGACGGCGCGGCTCCTGCCGAAATCAGGCCGGCCCTTTACGGGCTCCAGCCCAGATCCTTCCCTCCCAGAGCAGGGATGGGATGAGACGGAAGGGTTTTGTTTTCTGCACCCTCCTCTGCTCGTTTCGACGGTGCTGTCCGGTCCAAAGGGGTGAGGTGGAAGCCTGTGGGGAGGATGAGGAGGATGAGCGAGGAGGAACCAGCTCTATAAGTCCCCCAAGGCTGACCTATAGGATGTTGTTGAAGCCGATGTTTGCTCATCTCGATGCCTTTAGGTAACATTTTCCACTTCCAGATCAGCCTGCTGGGAAGGTGGCACCGTCCTCCCCACTTACTGCTGGGGAAGCCTCGTTGCACGAGAGGGGGTGACGTGGCCCAGGTGCCACCCAGAGCCATTCATGGGGCCTTGCATGCTCTGTAACCCCGTGCAAAGTCCCCCTCCAGCAGCTGGGAAATGGACCTGGGAGCTCTGCCCTCCCTGCTGGATGCACAAACCTGTTTAGATCCCACTGTGGCTGGTGGGGATAAAAATGAAGTCAAGTCTGTGCATTACTCCCATCCCACGATGCTGTATTAGTCGGTAACACATCCTTCGTCGTAAGCACATAAAAAGATCAGATCCCCAAATCCTCCATTTTTTTTTTTTTTAATTTGCTATCTTTTGTTTTTAATAAACACATATCGGGGCCTTTCCAAAACAGAAGTGGGAAGTGCTTTCGGTGTGTGGCAGAACTTTGAGCAGGATCCAAAGCGCCATCCTCCCTGCCAGCCCTGCGCGCCCGGCGCTCGGAGCTGCCCGTCAAGGCAGCGCACCCCAGGGACCGACAGCGAGCCCTGGAGACCCAACGGGGGAAGAGCCTTGCTAAACCTTTAAAGACCGCTTTATTTAATGGGTAGCTTTAGTTAAGCGGTGGCTCCTGCCAGGCTATTTTGCTGGTTTCCCTGTGGTCTCAACACCAAGCAAATAGAGAGGAATTTGCCATCGTGGCCCAGGGGTGCGGCGAGAGGTGAGGTATAATCCTCGCTTTAGAGCAGGTTTTAGGCAGAAGCAGGACAGGCCCCTTTGTGCAAACCTCCATGGTCAGCATGGCCTCGAGGAAGTTGTGTCTGTCTGACCAGGTGGCTTGGTCAGATTTTTGGCTAAAGAGGATTTTTGCTGGCCCATCTGCCCCACTCTTCTCCATCCCAGGAAGCTTTTCCTTGCCCAACACACACTTGGAAATAGGGAAGACCTCGAGGACACCATGTCCTCCTGGTGACAGCAGCTCAACCTGGGCATCTGGAGGAATAAGCAGAGCTCAGAGCGGGTATCCAAGCCCAAGTGGCCACTGGCTTTTCACTAATTTCCAGCACTGAGACAGAGCCTTCTCCAAAAATCACATCCACAGGACACACTCGCCAACACTGCAGCAGCCACAGGGCATGCACCCCTGTCTCCTTCAGGTAGAAGTCATCTCTGACAGCCCAAAAGGAAAGCAAGGCAGCTTGATCTGACACTTTTCTGATCTGCCTCACACCTCAATATTGGGACTGCAATGGGAAAAGGAACCAGAGCCCAGGGGAGGACTCGTGAGGACCTCCACTGCACAGCGGCCACTCGGCTAGCTGCAACATGTGTTTTTACATAAAGTTTTTAAAAAGGTAGGAGAGGAACTTGTAAAACAAATAAATAGGGGCTCTTCTCAGTGAATCTGTCAGAGGCAGAGTGGAGGATTGTTCTGCTCAAAGAAAGCCCCATTCCCTAAATGAAGTGCATACTCGGCTGCGCGGCGCTCAGACACGCCAGTGAGGTCCTGACTCCTCCAAAGTGAACATCTGCTCGATAAATGTTGTCTCCCACCTGATGGAAGCAGTTGGGCAAAGGTGTGGATTTCTTCCAGATGGGGAGCGTGGGTGCCGTCGTCTGATTTCGAACCAAGAACCTGCGTGTTGCAGCCCTGCTGAGGGGTTTGCCTTCCTCCCAGCGCTGCTGAGCAGGAGAATGCCGAAAATGAAAGAAGCAGAGCAGAGGTGCAAGGATGAAGTGCCAGCATCCCCTCTCCTCCCCTGCCTCCTGGGCTTTTTCCCCACTTTCCTTCTCCCTCCAGCTCCCTCCTTGCTTTGCACAACCGTAGCGGGGTGGCGACATCCTCCCCGTGCTCAGCCACATGAGGTGAGCTCCTGGCCACTTCACAGAGCAAAAAATTTGGCTGCAAGGAAGGAAATCCCATTGCCCATAGGAAAAGGGCTTGTGCAATGTGAAATGCCCTTTTCAACGCTCGTGCAAGGCTTTGGCCTCGGGTGACGGGGAGCTGGAAGGGCCCTGGGGCGCAGAGCAGTAAGAGGGGAGCGGACCCGTGCCGTGTCAGTGCTGGGATTGGGCTGCTGGGACATGGAGATGGGGTGAAGAAAAAGGAGAGGAATGGCCCTGGATTTCCCCCAGATGTGTGGCGGGCCCACATGATTGATGGCATCTGTCTTTCGCTTTATTAAACTTGTGCAGCCATGTTCAGCCAGGGATTTGCAAGCGGCTTAATGAGCATTAGGGAGGAATCTCCTGGCAGGACGGGGAGATTTCAGGGGTTTGCCGAGCCACTGGCAGGAAATGTCCTGCACGATGCGGCATGTCCTGGAGGACGCCGGAGCAGAGGGAAGGGCAGAGGGGCCGTCACCTCGATCTGCAGCCTGCAGCACCAGGGACGTGGGTGCTGCAGGTCCAGAGGTGGGTGATGGTTGGTGCCCTCTGAAAATAACCACCTGTGTGCACGGATGAGCAGGAACTGGTGACAAAAGCTTTGGTTTGCTTCCTAGGTCCTGAATCCAAACTCAGAGCTCAGGAGCAACCTGAAGAACAACTCATTTGTGTGTATGGGCAGGAGCTGTGGAAAATGGGACTCAAAAGGGGTTTTGAGAGCTGAGTTATCCCAGAGCCTGCGCCCTGGGCTCAGCCCTGTCCTGGTCTCTACTGCTGGCTCCCACCTCTCCAGGGCGCTGGCACATCTGGATGGCCCTTCCTCGTCTTTTCCCCTTTGATGGGGAATTTCAGGCTGCCAAGACTTCATGTCATGTGCCTGCTTTTCCTAGAAGATGTACATGCACGTGTGTGCGCACACCTACATGTAAATCTGAGATACTTGTGTGCATCTGTATGCGGGGTGGGGAACGCTGACATAGACCTGCGCATCTCCAAGCATTTGCAATATAAAATCCTGATTGAACACAAATGTTTCCCAGCTGAAAAGGAACGTGGTGCCCTCCCCACGCCACTCTGAGCCAGGAAATCACTCGGGGACGTTTCCAAGCTGATTCTCCATCCGCAGTGCAAGCTGCCTCCTCCTCTGCCCTGAGCTTCCAGCACTCGGTGCCGTGGTCTTCCTCCAGCCCCCGCCACCTTCTGCGTGCTGCAGGTCACATCTCCACCTTTCAGTTTCTGTGACTATTTTCTGCCTGCTTTGAAGCCTTTTTGTGGTGGAAGACCCCCCCGGACACGCTGCTGCAGCGTGGAAGGGTTTGCTCCCTCCCCTGCCGATCTCTCAGCTTTAATCCCTCACCTACGTCACGCCGGGCTCCATCCACACCCTCCCCACCCGGGCACGTCACGCTCACGAGTCTCTGCACAAACTCGGGCCTCTGACGCACAAACAGCGTTTTGAAAAGAACCCAGCTTGGTTTCCTTCCATTCCCAGCCCCGATTTTGACCGGTTGGGGTCCGCTCGCTGTTTTGTTTGGTTTTCAATTCACGCCCTGGCCGCAGCAGCTTGCCCCTTCCTTTTCCTTTCCAGAGAAACCCGAGGGCCCTGGGTGCTGATTCCCCGGTGCTCATTTCCAAGGCTTTTTGGCAGCGCTGTTAACAGAAGGGGGATTTCGGGAGGAAGACAGCCCGCAGCGCTGCATCCCGGGGAGCAGAGGATGCCGTGAGCTCGCAGCGGGGCTGCCCGGGAGGCTCCGGGACCGATCCCCTCCACCAAGGCCAAACCCAGGAGCTGACGGCGGCCGCCGAGCCCAGCCCCGCTCGGGAACGTGCCCTCTGGCCTCCGTCCTCTCCATCCCTCCCGCGGCCTCCCTCCTTCCCCCAGCCTCCCCCTCCCTGCCTCCTCTCTGGCTCGGTTGTTTTTCTTATTTTAATTTTTTTTTTCCAGGGATTTTTTTTTTTTTTTTTTCGGTGCCTCTCTTTGTCAGAATTAGTCAGGGCTGAACTGCCTCCACTCCCCAAGGAGACCCTATTTCACCCTGCCTAAAGTTCACCGCCTTGTCAAACCGAGCTAATCTCCTGCCGGGGAAGGAAAAAGGCTCATTTCAAACTGCTGCACATTCGGGGAGCGGCTGGGGGAGGAGGAGGTCTTCCTGGCTCCAGCCTGAAAAGACCCCGGACAATAATACCCCTTTTGTTCTAGGACAGTGGGAGGGGGCTCGGCGGTAGGAATGAAAGATGGGGGATATTAAAGGAGCAGGTGAAAGACATGCGTCTTCAGCAGTCACAGATAAGAGCCGACCCCCTTCTAATCTGACTGAAGCTTATTATCTTACTGCCACAGTCATTACTATTAATATTAAATACGGAAAAAAAAAAAAAAAAAAGAAAACTGCATGAGACAACAACCTTAGAGGGGCTGGCTTTAAAGCAGCAGCACTCACGGACGTAAAACCAGTGGCAGGGGGCTCTGTCCCCAGGGATGCTCAGCCTGCTTTGGGCGATGGAGGATTTGGTCATCCAGCTGCAAGTCGTCCCTTTGGGCCGAAGCACTCGATGCAGGGACAGAGACTTTCCTGCTCCATCCCTTAGCAGAGAGGAACAGGACTGGAGAGAGTTTGGAGTGGGAGGATCCACGTCAAGGGATCCCCTGATCCTCCCCAAGCTGTTTGCCCAGCGCTCGCCCCAGCAGCAGCCGGGGGGCTCCAGGGTCCCTCTCCCACCACGAGCCCAGCTCGGGAGAGAGGAGCTGCCCAGCCCAGCTGTAATTATTTTCACTGTAATTTGACAGCCCCTGCTTCTGGGCCGAGGATGCTTTTTGTGCACGGAGGGGAGGGTTTGGGATCTGCGGGGCTGGGGGCTGGCGAAGGCGGCCCCGAGCATGCCCTTGGTGCAGCAGTTGAGGCACAGCAGGGATGTTTGCCCTCCCCACAAACCTCTCCCATCCCCGCAGGGTGCAGCGGGGCTGGGCAGCCACTCCTGCCGGGTCTGTGTGGGTTTCCCTGCCAGAAATCTTTGTCCTCCCTTGGGGAAGGGAACATGCTGGTGGCCAGGCTATGGTGCCGCAGCTCGCAGCACCTGCAGGGCTGGCCTTCGTTAACCACACTAGAGCAGGAGGTGGGGAGAGCCCCCAGGAGGCTCCAGCCCCATGCCCTGCCCTGATGTTGCAGTGGATCCTGAGCGTGAGGATGCAAAAAGATCATGGCCAAGCTGCTGGCACAGCCGTCCCTCCAGGACAGGTTCTCCAAAGGCTCACGGGTCTGATCCTGAGCCCACCAGCCGCATTGCAACAAAAGGGCTTCGGGAAGGGCAAAAATGCTGCTTGATCCCACCGGCTGCACCTGCACGGGGTGGGCAGAGCCGGGCACAGCCTCCAGTCCCCTTTCCCAGGGCGCCAGGGCCGCCGGCGCGGTGGGAGAGCTCCCGCCCGAGTGAGGCACCGAGGAGGAATGTTTGCCGCGGCCTCCTTCCCCTACAGTAAACATGAACAGATGACCCCAGAGCGACATGCGAGGGTTGAAATAGTCTGTCTGTGCACTGGAGAGCCGTGGGAATGCAGCGGCCGCTACGTCACGCCGGGGGGACCGCGCGGCCGCAGGCACCGCCGCGCAGACGTGGCCTCGGTCGCTCGGGGCTGGGGGAGCCCCGGTCCGGCCGTGCCCCGCACGGTGAGAGCGTGAAAAATGTTCGGCCCTCGTCATTGCAAGGAGGAAAAGATAGCGTGGTTATTTATTATCATCAGCTGGCTCAGAGGGAGCTGGCGATCGCTGGCGGCAGGATGCTGAGATGCGGTAGCTGAGCTGCGTCAAAGCGTAGCTCCTTCCCCGCGTCTACGGCCGGAGGAATTGGCAGGATGTGTAGGGGAATAACTGCTGCATGGCGGCATGGAGCACTTCTTCCCACCCGAGGCGAGCTTCTGGAAAGAGAGGGGGAAAAAATCCCTGCAGGGAAATAGCTCAAAGCCTTGCAAAAGTGTGCTAGGACGGAGCAAAATGGGAAAAGCCCGGTCCTCGAGTTAGTAGGCAGGTCCGGAAAGCAGCAAATTGGATCTCGTTCTGTTATGCTTTGGTGCTGGTTTGTGGGTTTTTAAGAGGGCTCTGAGCAGCTCCTGGCACTCTGTGAAGGCACGGGGGTGATGTGCTGGTGGCACGGCACAGGCTGGCCTCGAAGAGAAGTGAGGAGCAGGCAGCACACCCCACAGCTCGCCCCAGTGAGCAGGGATCGACACCTCCAGCAAGCAAAGACCCGGCCGTTATCACTTGCAGCTCCCGTTTCAACCAGCTTAGCTCAGTTATGTGACTTCACCCACCTGCAGACAGAGAAAATTCATCACATTAATTTGGTGAGCCCCACGCTGTTTTCTCTTAGGTTTTCCTACAGGTCTGCGGGTGCTTTCTCCACGTGCACCACGTCTGACCCCAAAGGGCACGGGTGCGCCGTGGTTCTTAGGAACTCAGACTTGTTTAGTTGCAGCCCGATGCGTGTTTTCCTAAAATTAGCCCATCTGAGCAGGGCAGGAGGCCCTAGCAATACCATGCATGCCGGCGATTTTCCACTCCTGTTTTTCAAAGCTAGGTACATTTTTTTGTTGCTCTAGACAGCCCGAATGTGCTTTTCCTTATCTAATCTTGTATTGATGTGTCTGTTAGACAAGGTATGCAGCATGTGTCACTTCTGAATACCAGCATTCAGGACCAGCAAGCTGCTCTGGATAAGCTATTAATATTTTTTTTGCTTTTCGTACGCGCGAGGCTTTTTCTTAAAGCCCGCAGTTAGTTAGTTAGTTAGTTCATTATTCTTCCCCTTTATAAAACAGTAATAAGCCGTGTCTACAGAGACAGAGCAGCCTTTGACACACGCATGAAACCACATCAAGTCAAGGGAAACGACGGCAATACCGCACGTACAACAATAGCAGGGAACCAGACAGCCCCAAAAATAAACCTAACTCCCCACGCTGCGTTAAGCGCTGCCTGATAATGTGCAGCTCCTAACAGGCAGGACACCCTGCAGCTGGTGAGACGTGGACTATTTTGGTCTTAGCAAATATTAATTAAGCCTCTGAGGATGGGTATTTGTTGGATCTTTTGCTCTTGACACAACAAAAATAATCTGAGGAAGCTGGGAAAAGACCGAATAACTATTTTTACTAAATATGTGCAAATACCCCAGCCCTGCTGGGAGCACGGGGATGTTTTACCCTGTCCTGCCAAGGCTGTGCCTGGTGCTGGCCCAGCTGACGCTGTCCCAGTGATGGACACAGCCAAATTTCCAACAAAATCTGGGTTTTGCTGCTTAACTTTAATTAAACATTGAGGCAAGACAAAGCAGGCTCCTTCCCCACCACACCTAACGTTATCCTTTGGCAATACGGCTCACACAACCAAAATTTTCCCGACTTGAGTGCCTGAATTTAGGTCTAAATCTCCATATTTAAGCAGCCGAAGAAGAATCCCCTGGTGTCCGTAGCTCCTGGGTGGATGGAGATGTGCTGTGGTTAATGCTGTGGTCGTCGTTATCATCGCCAACCCCAGAACAGGGTGTTGGGTACTTTATAGCTGGTCGGAAGGAAGAGACTCATCTCCGAAGACAGCGCAAGCTGCCTCTAATTAATTGTCGGGGCGGCGGGTGTGAAGGGCTGCAGGCAGACAGATGTGTGCTCTCAGAGCTGCTCCACAGTTGGTCAGGAAACAGGGTTGTTTTTTTCCTCTCCTGAAAACATGGTGTTTTCTTTCAGGGAAAAAAAAAAAAAAAAAGAAGAAAAAAAATAAATCAGCCCAGAGCCACCCTAAAAAGTGGCAGCAGGAGGGGAGCGAGGCTGGCACCACGCACCCCCATGCAGCCCCCAGGATGCGCCGCTGCCTTTCAGGCTTCCAGATCCTGGGTGATATTCAGTGAAATTCAGACAATTCCTGGGGAAAAAGGCACATTTCGGGCACACACCACCCATATTGGCATGGAACAAAACCAATTTTCCATTGAAAATGGGAAACCACAGCGGTTTCCAGCTGCGCACACCTCCTGGGCAATGTGAGCTGCAGGGCTTGCATTTTTCCAGCTTGGAGCCTGATTTTGGGTGCAATCCTGTGCTCGGGTGGCTAAAGCTGGGACATGATTTTTGGAGCCACAAACGCCCCTGGGTGTGGGCTGCGGGCAGGGCTCATGCCCCGTTATTCACCGGTTTCTTACTGATCCCCCCAGGAGAAAAGGCAGGATGGGGCAGGGAAGGTGGAATTAATAAAAGAACAGGATTTAAAAAAAAAAAGAAAAAGAAGAAAGTTTTATGAAAAAAGAAAAAGGGGGGAGAAAAAGGAGACGTAGCTCCACAAAGTGACACTTAATTCAAAGCTTTTACTTTGGCTTTTCCACCTCGGAAGCATGAAAGCAGCTAAATTAGCAAAACAGAAGTAAACTGTTGACTGCTTCATTGCAGGATTAAGTGTGATAAATGGAGGTTTTGTTCAGCCTCTGTCCAGATGTTGTGTCTACGCTGGGTGTTTTTTTTTCTTTTTTTTTTTTTCTTTTTTTTTTTTTTTTTACATTCTTGGCCTAAGGCCCATATATATTTTGGATACTGCAGGGAGTATATAATATCATTGGAAAATGATGTGGTCTGGTAACCTTTTAAATAACATTTCCTCCCTCCTCTCTTTTCTAATAGTTTGTTTTTCTTTCCATGTTTTCCTTTTATTGGGGGGAAATTTTTTTTTGGAAATTAATGAGGCCAAAGTTTTAAAACAAACAAAACAAACAACCCCCCCCCCCCAAACAAACCAAAGCAGAAAAACACACTGTTTCCCTCGCTGGTTGGGGGGCAAAAAGAGTTAAGGGACTTGTAAGGGCGCAGGCTAAGGATGTGTTTGGGACTTTTTTTTTTTTTTCCTGTCTAGAAAACCTTCCTGATTATTTTTTTAACATTCCCAGCGCACTTGGCCCAGAAGCCAGGCTGGGGTTGGGACAGCGACTTCAGTCCCTCGCTCTGCTTGCCTTGTCGGAGCCCCCCGACCCCAAAAGGCACATCCTTTTTGCCTCGGACCCGGCAGATCGGAAGTACCTGCCGCTGGAAACGCCGGACGGAGGCGGCCGATGGCCTTTCCTGAATCTCCGACAGGATCCAGCAGGAATTCAGACCTCCCAGCTTCAAGAAAAACAAAGTCGGGCGGCGAGGGCAGTGCCCGCAGCGGGGGCACCCCAAGCAGGGAGGTGGCCGACCCATCCCCATTTCTGGGCAGCATTCCCCAGATTTTAGCATCCCCCCAAATGCAAGCAAAGCCGTATTCCCACATCTCCACCATCCGCATGGTTTGCAAGCAGATGGGTGCTGCGGGGAGCTCCTTCACCCCATGCACCGCTCCGACTCCTCGCTCCCCTCTCGCCTCCCGTGCTCCCCCGGGGGTAGGGGTCCCATATTAATTTTTCCAGGGTCCACCTTAAAAACCCATCTCCGCCGCGGCTGTGCCTCAGTTGGCAAAGGCAGGGCTCAGCCTGGCTGCGGGAGAGGAGCCCGGCCCAGGCTAAAATTGTGTTATTGACTCAGCCGCTGGCAACGCGCTGCGGGCCGGCACGCCACTGCACGGCATTCAAAGAGCATTTGGGGTCTCGCCGCCACGGGGAAGGACCACGCCGGTTTAACCCTGTGGGAGCACAACCGGGATGCCCCAGGGATGATGCTGGCGTGCTCGGGCGTGCTGTGGGCAAAGGGGTGTAAACAGGGGAGCGGCGTGGATGGGGATGAGCAGCACCGAAATTTGCTCTTTTAACCCATTTGCGCCAGGCAGGGTGGGTTCAGGGCTGGGGGAGTCGGGGCAGGATGAGGTGGGGTGCTCACCACCCAAAGCCAGGGTTTCCCCTGCTAGAGCAGGGTCTGGCTGGCAGCAGCCTGATAATTCAGGATGAGATTTGCGGTGACTTTACCGGCCCTTATCGCTTTCCGTGCCGGCAGCACAAGGTGAAGGGCAGAGCCGCTGGCTCCGTGCAGCTCGGCGCCAGCAGACATCTGGAGAGGGGATGGGAAGCACCCGCAGGGCCGTGCCACTGGGATGGCCGGCACCAAAATCCCCCGTGGCTCTTGGACGATGCCCACAACCAAGGCACAGACCCCAGGTACCCCCATCCTGGGATGCCCGAGGTGTCCCAGTGTCACCATGCCACCAGGGCCAAGTCCCCATTTCCCACCATGGCCCCTGCCCCGTTCATTTTTTATTTTATTTTATTTTTTCCACCAGGGCAGCACTAACCAAACCAACCCCCAGCCCTCCAAAAAAAAAAAAAAAAAAAAAAAAAAAAAGGTGAGAATTTCAGCAGATAAAAACGCAAAGCGGCAGCCGCTCGCAGCAGTAAACACCTTGGAAAGTCGCTCCCAATTTTTCTCCCCACCGCCACCTCCTTGCCTCCCCTCCTCTCCCTCTCCTCCCCTCGCTCTCTTAAGGTAGCAGCGTGGGAGCTTTGCCAAAACATTGCGGTCCCGTGGGGAAGCTTTCCTCTCACTGAAAGAGCCCTTGCGCCTGCCAGCCCAATTAAAACAACGTGAAAGGAAAGCAGCATCTGGAATTGCGCTGCCTCTCACAGCCAAGTCACAATTGTTTAGTCTGAAAGTCGTTTCAGGGAGAGCGGGGCTGGCTGGCTGCGCAGTGGCCCCCACATCTGGATTTGCGGCTAGACAGCCTCTTTGGCTGCAGTCCTGTGTGCATGTGCATTTTTAACTTTAGGATATGCTGACAAGTTAAGAAGTCAGAAAGTCAGTCACAGCAACAGCCTCCGCGGCCCCTTCCTCCCTCCGCCCCTTTCTAACACACACACGCAGTTGACTAAATACAATTTTCTGACATCCTTTCATCTGGAGAGAGTTTCTTCCCCTTCCAGCCTGCAGCTCGGGTCCCCTAAGAGTTATTTGAGCTGAGCCAACACATGCGAACAAAAAGGCTTCTCTTTGCTTTATGCTCAAGGGCCCGTCTGTGCTACCCACGTTTCGCCGGCAGCGGGGCCGCCCCGCACGGGGACCCCCCCCGGCCACCTTGCGCCCTCCCCAGGGGCCCGGTGGCTGCCAGGACGGGCTTTGCCCATCGCCACCCGCAGGAACCGCACGTGGCCGGGGCTGGGATGCGGTGGGGTCGAGCTCGGAGGGCAGGGGTGTGCAAAAAGCCAGCTACCGATCCCGGGCGGCACCGCGGGAGCGCTCCCGAGGCCACTTCGCTGGGTTTGGGTAAAAGATTTTGCCTGGTTTTGGGTTTCTTTTTGGATCCAAAAAAATAAAAAATAAAAAAGTGGATGAGGTGTTGGGGTGCTGATCATTCACCTGGCAGCATGGTGGGAAGAGTGGGATTTGGTGACCCTTGTGGGTCCCTTCCATATGGGACTATCCTGTGACCCTAAGAAGGATGAGGAGACAAATACAGAGCCATGGCTCAGAAAAACCCACACCATTACATGGCCACAGCGCGTGTGCCCACCTGCATTGCTTCACCCCACAGCCAGAAGCACCCTGAGACCCCACCAGGGTGGTTTTGCCCCCCCAGTGAGTGAGGATGAGCAGTGGGGCTGGCTCAGGAGCAGTGCCCATGGGCACCATCGTGCCCGGCCCTGCTCACGCCCCTCTCCGTGCCCAGCTCTGCTTCCACGGCATCGTCTTGCATGCTGCACCAGGGCAGTAAAAAAGTGATAAAACGATAAAACGAGGGAAAGCTGCTATGTGAAGAGAGGCGGGTGGGGTGGCACTGCCCGGCCTTCCAGCAACACCCAACCTCATCGCGCCCCTCACCCTGGCATCGGGCACGGCTCAGCGTGGCTTAACCAGCAGCCACAAGCGGGGTGCCCAACACCAGAAGCAATGCACGGGGGGGCTGTTTGTTCACCTAAGGCCCTGGGGCGAGTTGTTTGGCTTCTTTGCAAGCTTCTCCCCCCCCCAAAACACGCCTTCGTGCAGCGTCTCGGGTGCTGCGTGTGTGCGCGCAGCAGCGTCGCCACCAAACTGGTTGAGCAGCTCGGCGGGGCGAGTTCTGTTGTTTCGAAAGGCTCCCAAATACATGTTGTTCGCAAGGCTCTCCTGTATAAATAAATAGCAGCGTTTCTCTCCTGACCTTTACTCTCTTGCCGGGTTTCTCCTAAGTGCAGAGCACACGAAATAGAGCCAGGTAGCCAGAAAGGAGCCCCGAGCACCGCGTCTCCGGGCGGGTGCGCGCATGGCAGTGCAGGGGGAGAGCTCGTGGCCACCTTCTGCATCCTCCTCCCTGGACCCTAAGTTCGGGAGAGACCCTGAAATGTCAGCATTGCTCCTGCCCCAAGCTGAGGAGGGGCCGGAGGAGGGATGGAAAAGCAGTGCCATCAATGCCAGCATTCACAGATCGCAGGCGAGGCCTCCGGCTTGCACCGAGCCGGGCTGTGAACCCCCGGTGCCAATAGCAGCCCCCACTGCTGAGTCTGTTGGGGCTCTCTTTTTTTTTGCCTTCTGGTTTGCAGGCCTGCTGGGGCAGCGAGGTTGTATCTCCAAGCGTGGCTGGGTGGCCAGAGCTTTTGCAGTTTGATCCGGAGTCTCGTGGTAGCCGGTGTTTACTCTGAAACCTGTCGTGTGGCTTTGTTCTCTCCAGCTCGCTAAAACGCCGGGAGATCCGGGGAGCTCGAGAGGAGAAAACACATCCAGAGAGCAATAAAAGAAAAATAAGACCTGGAGGAGCCCGGGCCTGATTGCAACCTTCTCCCTGCAGGCCCCACGGTGTGGGTGGCTGGGTTTTGGTGGGGCAAGAGCAGCCCCTCGCCCTCTGCACACGGAGACCCCGAGGACACCGGGTGTCGGAGCCTCGCCGGTGCTCGCTGCGAGCTCGCCCACCCCGAGGTCGCTCGTGCTGGTGGAAAGCTGTCGATAACTCCCTGATTGATGGCTGGGCAAACTCGCCTTGTTTACCAACGTGGGTGTCATGCTGACAACAAACAGGTCTTTACCTGAGTGTGTCATAAGCGAGGGAGGACGGTAAATAAGCGATGACACGTAACGCTGCAAAGCCCTGGGCCGCTGGAAACAAAGGAGCAGGTTCCTCCTCTGCGTGGCACGTTGTGGCAGAAGCAAATCGAACGCTCGGTCATCTCCTTGGAAAACACCGGAGAAAGCATCAGCTGCTTGGAAAAGGAGAAAGGGAACATTTTACCTTGCCCCTAGATCATAAGTCTTTGGGGCAGGGGTTGTTTCTATCTGGGTATGCCCAGCACATGCGGGCATCGTGTCAGGGCTGAAAAGAAAGTTCCGTGTGGGCATGATGCTCCTGGGGACAGAGGCAAAAACCTTGTGCAAAGCCTCTTGGAGCAGTCCCCGTGCCACAGCTGCGGGCTCATAGACGGTGCCCTGGGACCCCCACGCTGGCCACGGTGTCCCCCCCACACCCAGGGCTGCAGCCGGAGCCCAGCTCACGCCTCGCCGCATCCTCCCCTGAACAAAATCCAACGGGCGGTAATTACTGCCGTGACAGAATCTCTTAATTACACTGCTGCGGGTGCCAGGAAGGCCCAAGGCTTTGGAGAAATGAGCCTGGATTTCAGCAGAAAGCCCATCAAAGTCTGGAGCAAAAGCCTTATTGAAGCAGCTCGCCTGGATATGCACAGGCACAAGTGAGGACGGAAAATATCTCTTCCCCTGCCCGTTCCCTGCTCAGAGCCTTTTCCCGAGCACCTCCGTGCCCTGGGGACATCCCTGTCCCCAACTGCTGCAGGTGGTGGGCAGGAGGGGCTGCATGCCTGCAGGCAGGGGAAAGAGGTTTTCTCTCCTTTCCCTTCAGCCACAAATTTGCACAGCTCCTCCAAAAGCACTTTCAGTCTGTCTTCACCCATTTCTTCTTCTTAGGTCAGAGATGGATGCTGCAGGTCAGCCTGACTCGAGGCAGGGCCATCAGTATTTAAACTCAGGTCCAGTTCCTCCCATTTACTTCCCGAGCATCCCTGAGGGCATCATTTCCCTTTGCCTCAGGTTCCCCACCTGTGAAATGGGGCTGAAAGCTGCAAAAAAGGAGCAAGGCAGTGCCTTGGGCAGTGCAGATGCCAGGGACGCTCTCTGGCAGTACCTCCGATGGCTCTCCCTTTTTGCCAGGGATTTAATGAGCAGGGAGGCAGCGAGCCCGGGAGGTGCTGAGCTGTGGCGGGTGCTGCTGAGAGCTGCCATAAATCCCTAATCTCAGGGAGACCCCCACCAATTTTGGGGACGGACAACCCCAGGGAACAGCGGGACGGCCACGCAGAGGCTGGGGAGGTGCTGAGTGTGACACCCACGGGGACAAAACTTTTCCTTCAGCCCCCCCCCCGGCCCGTGCCACACACGCACGCGCTTGCACACGCACGCACGCACACACAGCGTTCCTGGGTTTATTTTATATTTTCCCTCGTAAAGATTTGTGTCCGTGCTGCTCTCCTATCAAAGCCAGCAGTGGCCCCTAGGATAAACATGCGGTCAGAAGACAGAAAACTCCAGGCTAAAACACTATTCGTTTCACCCATAGCAGCATAAACTGAGAGGCTTTTAAGAAGGGCGAATGGTTTTCAGTAAATCTCTCATATCAGCAGAAACCTTTGAAAGAGTTTGTTTAAAGGCTGTGGAGATAAACAGCCCGGCCAAGTGTTTGTTTAAGATGTATGTACTCTGTGTCGACTGGTAGGCTGGTATTTATATCGAGGGGGGGGGGAAGGAGAGCGAGGAGCTTTTTGACCCTTTGCTAGCTCGGGCTGCGTGAACTTGGGTGCTGCAGGAGCTGGGGGGGGACGCGAGGGGCGCGGGGGCTTCGTTTCCCCATCGTGCAGAGGTGTGCGAGGTCCCGGCTGAGCTGGCCGTGCCAGGCACCGGCTGGATAAATGCCTGGCCAGGGATTCCCCGACGCACAGGGCTCGGGGTTGGAACCAGCAGCATGAGGAGAGGGGAGGGAGAAGGATGCGCAAAGCCCGGCAGGCAGGAGGGGGGCTCAGCCCGCTGCCAGCAGAGCTCGAAGCCTTCTCCTGCTGGAAACAGCCCCTCGGCAGGCAGCAGAAGGGGGCTGAGGGAAGGGGGCTGCATTTTGAGTGACGTTGTCTGGAGGGTGACACGCTGAAGCATCCTGACCGCGGTGGTCCCAGGGACAGGATGGGACGGGGAGAGCAGAGGGCACCTGAACCGCCCCCCAGCAGCAGCAACACGGGGCTGGGAGGTGCCTTTTGGTCACAGCTCTCCGGAGAGCCCATGACTGAGCCACCCAAGCACCCAGATGAGCACCTGAGCACCCAAATGTTCACCCAAGCACCATCACTCGGCACCCATGGCCCCATGGCACAGCCCCTCAGGCAGGGCAGAGGCTGGGGAGCCCCCATCAGAGCACCCCAGACGGCAGAGCTGGGGTTTTCCAGGCAGCGAGCTGCTTCTGTCACCTTCCCTCTCAGACCTGCCCTGGTAAATGATGGTTTTCACCTCCCTGAATTAAACGAATGCGGATGTTTAACGGCCTGCCTCCAGAAAGGAGGTGCTCTCAGAAGGGACTTGCTCTAGATTTATCCTCGTGTAGCCAGAAGCAGGATTTGGCCTGTTTCCTCAGCTGGCAGGGCACACGCAGCATCCCAACCAGCTGAGCTGGGCACGTGAATATCGCTTATAGCATCCTCCCTCGTCCTCAGGGATCCCGGCAGCACTTATGGATCCTCCAGGTCCGCTCAGTGCTTCTTCTGCCACTTCCAGGGCAGGTGTTGGGGTCAGGATCAGAGTATCCTACAGATCTGCTGGACATGGGAAGGGATGAAGGGATGGGACTGGACTGGACTGGGCTAGGAAGAACCAACTCTACCAGGTGGAACTCACACACTGAGACATGAACCCTCAACTACTTTAAATCACTGGTGCCAGGGGAGTAGCACCAATTACACCAGCTGACTTGGCCCAGAGGGGATTGAGGTGCAGCCGGTGCTCGTATTCTCCACCACTGGCAACCCAGGGCACCTGGATAAAAGGGGTTCAGGGCAGGGGCTGTGTTTCCCCACTCCTTGCGATGGTGTTGATGCTCCTTGGGGACAGGGTGCTGGCTCTGAGGTCTGCGAGGTGACTCTTGATTTGGGCAGCAAGTCCCAGAAGCTACGGGTAGGACCCAAAATTTGCAGGATAATTGTGTCTGATGCTTTGCAGCCTGAAGGGAATGCAGGCTGTCTTCTCTCACCTGCTGTATTTTGCAGGTATAATAGCAGTTCATAGTCAGTGCAAGTGCCCCAGTTAAATAAAAAAATAAATAAATTAAAAAAAAAAAAAAAAACAAGGAGTGTAAGATAAAAATAAAAAGCTGCAAATAGAATAGAAACACTACATTTTTTTTTAAATTAGCGTGAAATGGAATTTAGAAGAAAAAAAACAGATCTTTAGCTGAGTGTTTTGTTTACAGAAAATCAGATGATCCTGTTTTGAGCTTTTAAAACTGTTGTCATACTTGTAATTGTTAGAGGCACTAAATGTTCTCCAAACAAATCCCTTTGGAAAGCGCCTCCCCATCTCTGAGCTGCACAACCAAGGCACTCTTGGCCTGCTCCTGTTTCCTCCTTTCTGCTGCGGAAGGCTGCTCAAGCTGATCTGCTTTGGAGAAGTTTTGATTTGGCCAAAGCTGGTGAATTTTGATGCATTTATCCTCATTGCTCGCTGCGCTGCTGGGTCTATCACAAGGCTATCGAGCACCCCGAGGCTGGTTGGGGAAGAATTTGCTGTACTCCTAGGAGGAATATTAACATTTGGGACAAGCTGGAGGGAGCCCGGCACTGGGGATGGAGCTGATGCACCCCCTCACCTCCCAGCACTGCCCCAGGGGATGCTCAAGGGGCTGCCCTGGCTCCCCTTGCAGCAGTGTCCTCTGCTCTCCTGTGCCTTACAAAACAGGCCATGATCTCCCTTGGTTACACATTGCAGTGCTCTTGTACTTTTCCCTGCCCCAAAACTTGGCTGTCCCTGCACCAGGATCACAGGGAGCAGCGATCCCGTCCTCCTCGCAGCGACCTCTTACACCGTTATCGGCTGCCCTCCTTAGCCTTCTCCGGGCTAGACTAAACAACCGCAGCTCCTCCAGTCTCTCCTTGTGGGTTGTGCTTTCCCAACCTCTTATCGTTGTTTCTCTGCTCTTCTTTGAACTCCCTCTGCTTTGCTGATCTCCTTCCCAAGGAGCACCACGGGACGAGCAGCAGCCAAGCATCCCCACTGCAGCCCCTTTTGCTCCACACCCCGTGGGTCTGTGCCAAGCTCTCCATCAGATGGAGACATCCCAGATCACTTTTTGTCGTGCCCCTGGCTCACCAGCTGCCATAATTATTTTGCTGTTGGGCTGAGAGCATCCCCTTAGGTCGTTCCTCTGCTTACCGAGATGTTTTGGGGATAATCCTGCCTCCCCTCTCGAGGGTGCTCTCATGGATGCGCTTCCCACCACCTGAACCATGAACCCAGGCTGGGGGCAGTCCCTCCTCCCCAGCCCTTTCACACTGGTGGTGAAGAGCTGGCAGCTCCTGGTGGGCTTTCCCACCCTCCTGTGCTGCTGCAGGGCGAAGATTTCACCTCGAGACCACTGCCTCCACTTGCTTAGGAGAACACCGGGGGCTGCACCAGCTTTTCTGAAGCCAGCTGTGGTCCCATCCTCTGCTTTCCTCATTTCCACTGCCCAGCCACCTCCTCCCTTTGCTGTTCTCTCTCGTCTCTTTACAAACTGATTGCTTAATAATCTATCTGTGCATTTTTCTGCGTATCAATTTATTCTGGCTAATCCCTCCCCCCTTTAATCACAGGCGTTGCGACCGTCTCCTCCAGCCCTCTGGGAATTCACCACCTGAGTGCGAACTGGTGGATCCGGAGGGATTTGGGCCCTCCTGGTGTACAAGAGGGGACCCCAGGGGCTTCTCTAAGCCTGTCTCCAAGTGGAGCAGTGGCAAGGTCTTGGGGGCCCTTTGGGGCTCCGCGTTGAATGGTGACAGTCACGGTGAGGTGACAACTTTGCTGCTCCCATGGGAGATGGGCAGGGATGTGCCAGGCTCGCTGGCAGCAGAGCTCTTTGCCATGCCCGTCACCCCGCTGCATATCACAAAATCAGATCCCGAGGTCCCACCTTCCTCGCCCGGTGGGGATTTGGGTCTTCTCGGTTCCTTTTCCAGCCCATAAAACGCCCATTCCCCTCCCTGGCTCCGTCCTTCCCCTCCTCGTTCCTGTGCAAAGGAAAGCCCTCAGCGAGATACTGATTTAAAACCCAGAAGCCAATACTTTTCTTTTCAAACCTCAGCATTTCATCTTCCCTCTAAGAAGGAAGGAAGCCCCTTTTGTTGAGTACACAGCCTGTAATTTCCCTGTCAGATCCTAGCAGCAGGTCAGTGTTGTGACTGACTGAGTGAGGATCGCTCCCTTAAGGGTAATTACACTAAATTTCCTTTTGAAGGACAGCTTTCGCTGGATATGATACAAGGAACCCGCTTTTTTTTTTTTTCCCATTCACTTAAATTCATGAATTCAGAGGCTGTCACCGCGCGCGCGGGAGCTGGAAGGGGCGCGAGTCCCCCGGTGAAGGCGGCGATGGGCGAGCAGGGACGGATGGCGCGGGCACCGGGAGCTCCTCGGGGATGCGGGGCTGGAAAGTGGCTGTGAAGGGACCTGGGATTTCTCTGCCCCCCCCTCTGTGCTCTGTCTTCTCTCTCCTTCCCCTCGCTGCCACCTGGGTGGCATCGCGCGGCTCCATCCATCACTCTCCGGCGTCTCGATCGCTCCTTGTGGGCTCACCCTCCATGTGTCCAGGAGTCACTCGTCAACAACAAACAGTTAAAAGGAAGAAAATAGGCTGGAAATATCAATGCACTTTGGTAACAATAAACCCTGCTTTTAATTTATGCTAATATGTAGGGTTGTGGTGACAGTAAGAACAAAATTACAGAGTGGCTTTCTAGCTGGTAATTATCCCTCCATTTTCGTTGCTCGGGAAGATGGACACACAATTATGCTCTCTTGCTGTATATTAATACGGATTCTTGACATCTTCAGCAGACCTGGAGCTGTCATCGGGCTTTTTGTCTACTTTAATTGAAAATTAATGGTTACTGTGTTACCACGGAAACCGTGGCAATGGACGCCAATAGCGCTCACATATCAAACAGGCACTGGTGGCATTGTCTGTCCGTGTTGACCTTGAAAGTTAAAAGAAAAACTTAAATAAAAAAAAAAAAAGGAGAGGGGTAGGAAAGAATGGGGAAAAAAAAACCTTGAAAACCAAGGGGTGGATATGGAATCAAAGGAAGGGAAGAAGGGGGGAAAAAAGAGGGATGCGAAGGAAAAACTTGGTGTCTCTTGTATCTGGAAGGGGAGGAAAAAAAAGCCTCAAAGCAAGGAGTCGGAGAGTGCTGTGTGAGCACAGCGGCCTCATGAGCAGCTCCGGGGTCACCCCAGCTCGGTGTCCTCGAGCCAGGAGCGCGGCCACCAGCGTGCAAGCAAGGTGTGAGTGTGGGGATGGCCGTGCCAAGGAGCCCCCAGCTGGGGAAGGACTGGGGGAAGCTGGTGGGGAGAAAAGAGGCAGGGAAGGCAAGGAGGAGAAATAGGTCGGAGGGATGAGAGTCCGGGTTTGCTTGGAGTGGGAATGCTGAACGGAGCAGAGGGTGGGCGCAGAGCGCTGCCTCTGTCTGGGTCAGGAGCAGGGTTGGAAATGTGATTTTGAGTACGTTCTGCTTTCCCTGGTGCACACCTTTCGCTGTCTCCTCTCTCACCTGGATCACCAAGGGCTGCTCTGTGCCTTTGTTAGCGAATAACAGAGGGGCAGGCTTCTCTTCGGGAGCTTGGGACTTCTGGGTCCCCTTCACACCTAAGTGAGCTGCCTAATTGGCTTGGCTTTTCCTCCTCCTCTCTTGCTCTCCGTGAGCTTCCCATGACCCGTGGGCCTGCTTTTAGCAGGAGCTGGAGCACGGGGAAAGGCAGCCACCGTGCTTTCAGTGCCCAGACGAGAAACGTTGTGGAGGATTGAAGGGGGAGCAGTTTCATCAGGAAGTGGAACAGGGAAATTTGGGAAACCCTGGGACAAGGCAGACAGCCCTCAGGGCCCTGCAGCTGCTCAGTGCTGCTCAGTGCATCCATGGGTGGGATGGTTTTGGGACCAGCCAGGGCAGAGATGCCCACCTGGTACCTTCATGCCCTCTGCATCCTTGCTCCCTTGCCAACACCTCCGGATGCGGTGCTGATGTGAACCCCGGCCCCTTTGGGAAGGTGATCCAGGGCCTTTTAAAGCAGAGTACCACGGGAGCCCGTCCTCCTCCAGAGCAAACAAGAAGACAAACACAGCGGAGGCGTGCCTGAAAGCCGGAGTCTTTTTTCATTTTCCCTGCATCCCTGATCCCAACCTTAATCCCCGCACTGAATCCTGTCAGCCCGGCTGTTCTCGCACTGACATTGCTGCAGGCATCTTCTCCGCTGCCTTCCCTCAGATCTGCCTCCTCCTGGGACGTCTAAAGAGGACTCCGAGATTTCTGTGTTACTGGATGATTCACTCCGTGCCCTCCAGCAAAGTGCTGGGGCTCCCCGGGGGGAGGAAGCAGGCGGAGGGGGGACGGGGGCTGCGGTGCCGATGCCGTGCCGCCGGATGCTCCGGCTGCGCACCGAGGCTCCGGGCATCTCAGCGGGGTTGGGCAAAAGCAAGAGCAAGGGGTGGGCAGGGACAGGGTGCTGCTGCTGGTGCCCGGGGTGGTGGGAGACGTACCTATCACCCCAGACACCTTCATCATTTTGCTGTTATGCCTTTATGGTAATGCTCCTTTATGCTCCTGATTTTGCCCAGCTCGCCATCGATCAGAGGCTGTGAGCATTTAGGGACAGGTGCATCCCATGGGCTGCCTGCCTGACTATGCCACCCCATAACCTTTGGGGTAGGGAGGACCCCAGGAGAGCATGGGGCTTTCTCCAGGTGGGTCTCCCAGCCCCGTGCCAGGTGCCACCAGCTCTCCCCTCCTGGTGTGACACCGGGGGCTGGTGACCGCGGCTGAGCCCTTCTCGCCCTAACCTCCGAGGTGCAGTAGGAGAAGAAGGGAAATAAACCTGTATGCCAAAATCTTCTCACCTGGCTACTTGTAGCTGTGGCAGCAGCATGGGGTCTGGGTCATCAGTTGGGGGTTTGTGCCTCAGGTGGAAGCAGGGCCCGGACCCGAGCACCTCTGCCTTCAGGAGGCTGGAAAACCGAGCGTGTTCCCTGGCTGTGAGCAACAGGCTCCGCGTTCGGGTGGGTTTCCTCAATAAAAACCAACCAAGCCCAACTGAAACTCCTCCAACGAACTTCCCCCTGGGTTGGAGAGGGGATGACGGCTTCTCACATCCACCCTCAGGCCCCTTTCCCAACCCCAAGTGGGGAGGTGGGACCGAGAGCGGCCGCGGGTGCCCCGGGAGCCCCCGGTTCACCAGGGTGGACCCCAGGGCTCTGTTCCCTGCTGGGACCACCCGAGCCAGCCCCGAGCCTCTCAGGCACTTGTCACCTCTCCTTGTCACCTCTCCCCATGCTCTGATCCCGCACCCGGGTGTCAGTGCCACGGCACGAAGCTTTTTCTGTGCTTTACGTGGGCACTCGGCAGACGGGCTGCGGGTTGGTTTTTTAATTCTCTGTGTGGGGACTTTAACTGTACATGGTTGGATTTTATTAGCCTGCCTACGTGGGTTTTATGACAGGAAAGGTGGGCATTTTAACGAACTGCTCAGGACACAGGAACAAGAATGGAAAGAGATTTTCAATGGCGCTTTAATAAATAACAAAACACATCGATTTAAATGTTGTAAGCAATAAAAAGCGTATATATTATTGAACACACATAGTTCCTCTGACCTTAAAATCCGTTATTATCCCAGAAATCCAGCCGTGCCTGCTACCCGGCCAAGAAGATTTCCACTTTTGGGGTTTGGGGTGAAAGGTGCAGGAGGGTCTCGTGCACCCAGGGCACGATGGAGACACCGAGGGGCAGTCTGGTGGCGTGGTGCACCTGGGGAGGCTGGCTTTGTAGGGCAACTCTGGGGATGTTACGAGGAAAGAACCGTCTGTGTGGGACCATGAAGCGTGTTTTCCCTTTAGGAAATCCCCCTTGCTGGCACCCCCAGCCCTGCCCTTCCCCTTCACTCCTGGGGTGCCCGTGGAGCACTGGGCAAGGACGGAGGGTATGCACAGGGAGCTCCGCGCAGTGCCCGGCTGCTGCCAGGATGGTGGCATCGTGGAGCAAACCCCATGCCAAACCCGAGTGCTGTCTTTTGGCCCAAGTTTTCCTTTTTTTCTTTTTTTTTCTTTAATTCTCAGATCAACGTGAAGGGGGCTACGGCCCCGGCTGAGGTCTGCAGTAACCCGACGCGGGGGCAGAGGGGGAGGGCTGAATTCCTTCAAGAGCCTGAAAATATCTTTCTTTTTTGAAATGTTTGTATAGCATGACTTGGCCGATTTACCTCATAATATCTCACGTTGGCCTAAAGCCGAGGGCATTAGCGAAACTGTGAGCCAGATAAATGATTCTAGCGCTTTTTCTTCTCCGTATCTGCTGTTACAATAAAAAGGGCCTTTTCCATCCAACCGCCTCCCGTTAACCCAGGCGGTGCCGGGGCCAGGGAGGCAGGGGAGGCGCGGAGGCGGACACCGCTGGCAGGAGCAGAGGCCGTGTGTTTGCACAGCCAGGAGTGGAAAAAGCCGTGGAGAGCCCTTTGTGTTTCCTGGCACACGGGGGTTGCGAGCCCGGAGCCACGAGCTTGCGGGCAGTGACGTTACCCAGAGGAAGCATTTCGGTATTCCCATGCAGACGCGGTTCCCAGCTGATGGGCGTCTTCTCCAGAGGCTGCAGCCTCCTTCCAGATGCCACCTTGGTGGTCTCCAGGATGGTTTCAGTCCTGGTATTCAACACAAGGGCAAGAGAATTTGGTTTTTTGTTTGTTTGGTTGGTTTTTTTTACAGGTCTGCCTCCAAGCAATGGGGGCATGGGGTAGGCTGCGCTCACGGCAGCGGTGTGGTGATGGCTAAGAGGGTTTCCTGCAAGGTGTGCACAAGCATTGAACAACAAGGACCTGTCTGGGCATCGTGGCAAGGTAAAGGCCCACGTCACGTCTGCCAGGACAGTAACGTGGGGCTGCAGTGGGGAGAGGTGAGAGGGGAAGCATCCACATACATCTGCTGAGCACAAAGGGGGGGCAACGCAGCACGGTGAAACCACTGGTGCCGTGCTGCAAAGGTTGGGTTTGCTGAGGCAACGGGCTTTAATAAGAAATAACCTCAATTAACCTGCAACAAATCCCCAGCCCTCATTTTTTTGGTGCTGGTGGGGAGAGGAGCAGGACCTGGGGGCGAGGGGAGTGCGTTTGGGCTGCTGGTGGGAGCCTGTAAAAAATGATAGGGCAGCCAGCGGGACCCATCTTCCCCTCAGCTCCAGCTCAAGTCATACAGGGGGAGCTCGCTGTGACCGGGAGCAAGAAGATACTGATTTTACTCCATTAAATTGCTTTAAAAAAGGACAACTCCATCGATGCTGAAAGTGTTAAGGCACTCGGAGTGTGGCTCAGAGCTGGGATGTTTTTGCTGGAGACGTGGTGGCTTCGCTCTCAGTAGCAGCAGTTTCAGGTCGCAGCTCGCTCTCCAGCTCCTGGGTGGATGTGGATGTGAGCACATTTCTGAGGACGGTGTTTTCCCAGCTCACTCCCCAATGATGGGACCTCACCTCTGAGAACCAGAAGAGGTGGTGCAGCTGATGAAACTCCAGGCTTGCTCAAACCCAGGTGATGAAATGCCAAACGTGCTGCTGGGTACCACGAGGGAAGCCACGAGTGCCCAACGGAGGAACCAGCACGGTGCTGTGCAAACGCCTGTGTAACACACGTGTGTGTGAAGGGCACGGGGTGATCTCTTCCCTTCCAGGCACATGGGAATGATTACACAAACCCCCAGATGAATAGTTTTCATATGTTAAAAAAGTGATCAGCCATACGAGGAGGTGTGCCCTCTAAATTTAATTGAGCTAAGTCAAACGCAGCAAAGGCTTTGGGCTTCTGGCTGTAGAGGTTAGGTATCGCAGTGATTACACACCAAGGACCAGGACCTGGAGGCATGGTGGGCCTGTGGGTCTCCTTTCAGGAGGTCTGTGGAAGTGGGATACGATGCTTGGCACTATTTTAGGACAAATGGCACGCATTCAGCCCCGGCACATCTCTCCCAAAACCCACGCCAGGCAGGAATATCGGTAATCCGCGCTGTTTGGGCCCTTGCACCCTTCCTATCTCTTCCTATCTACACTCGGGTATCTGATTTGGCCTCGGGGAGTTATGCCACAATTAATTGCCCGTTTCCTCGGCAACAGGATTGGGATCCGGAGGGAGCCCAGAGGTGGGATTGGGATGAGCCCAGCTCGTGGCGCGCCCCGCTCGGCGCGGGGTAGGTGCGCACCTCCCTGCACGTCGGTGACCTCATGCTGCAGACATGGATGAGGTCACTGGGATAATTGCCCTCCCAAAACGCCGTATCTTGCGGGAAGAGGCTGTTATGAAGCTGGAGAACTTGCTAAGGCAGAAAGTACGTTGTATGCCCCTGGCCGAGAGGGAAGCTCGGCAGCAGAGCGTGCCAAGACCTCCAAAAAACAGACCTCAGGCTCCGGGGGCATGGCAGGGGAAGAGACGCCGGCAGCCAAGATCGGGCGCTGGGGGAAGCCAGGGGGATAATTGCAGGAGGAAGATCCGCGGTTCCCCACAGGCAACGGGTGCGACCTTGCAGGGACCTGCCCTCCCCAGGGCACACGGGGCTGGGCTCGCCGCGTGGAGCAGGGCTCCAGACGCTCCGGGACAGAGCCCTGCAGACACCGGGGAGCTCGGCGTGGCCGAATTTCAGCAGGTTGGCTCGGCTCTAGGGCTGCACCTGGAGCAAATCCCTGCAGCACGCCGTGCCTCAGTTTCCCTGCTTGCACAAGAGCAGGAACGATGCCCTGCCGCCCTCGCAAAGCAGTCGGAAAGCGTTGTTGGCAAAAATGTCACCGGAGCGATGTTATCGCTCACCTAACCCTCCCCGCTCACCGCCAGGGAAAACTCCACCGTGTTTCATCCTCCGGCACAAAGTTGTTGCAGCCTCAGAGCGAAGCGGTCCCTACCCTGCAGTGGTGTTCCTCCCCTGCTCCGTTTTCAGCTGGTTCTTCTCCCCGCAGCCACATGACAGGTATTTGAAAAGAAGCTGAGAACAGCGCTATCGAGCCCTCGCAGTTACCGGGACGAGCCAGACTTTAAGGAGACAGCATATGAGTGAGTTTCACGGGAAAACAAACAGAAATACTTTTGTCACTGCACCAGAAAAAAAAAAGAAAAAAAGAAAAAAAGAAAAGAAAAAAAAAAAAAAGAGGGAAAAAAAATAGCCACTCTGTGGAAAAAATCAACTCTTTCCTGAATAAAGCAGAAAAAAATGCTGCCGTATTGAGCTGTGACATATGGTTACACAAATAGAAACCACAGAGGGGAAAATCATGTTTTCTCTTTCATTATTTATCACTCTCTAACTGTCTCCAGCTGGGTGAGTAAACAGCCTCATTGGGCTGTAATGAGAACAGCCTGCTGCCACTGTGCTCCGGGCTGCCGGATCCGGCGGCGCGTGTGCACGGGGGGTGCGAGCGCTGCGCCCCCGGCCCCGCGAGCGGAGCCCCCCCGGGACGGGGACACGCGGCCCCATGGTGCCCGCAGCGTCCTCCCCTCGGCAAGCGCTAACAAGGGGCAGGCTCGGAGTTAAACGAAGCGGGCTGCTCCCGGTTATGGCGCGGGGGAATTATGTGCCCAATTTCCCCCCTGAGCCGCGTTGCAAATTGACTCCTAAGTGTCCCGTGAAATGGCTGCATAATTTGCGCATTTGCGACGCGGCGGCGCGACCGCGGTGCAGGCGGGAGCTGGCTCTGCTTCTTGCTTGGTTTTTAGCCGGTTGATCGCCGGCTTTGCCCACCCTGCAGCTCCCGCAGGGTTTTATCACGGGGTCCGTGGCTCTGCTGCTCTTTCGTAGCATCTTCCCTCCTGTCCCATCCCAAGAGGCTCCAAAAGTGCAGTTCCGTGCCTCTCGCCGTGCCGGCGCACCAAGGCCAAGTTCCCTTCCCAAGCCACGGGACCAGGAGAGGCCGTGGTTGTGGTGATGTCCCCCACTGGTCATCGCTCCCCTTTTATTGGGATCTGTCCCTGGGAGCCCTCTGGGATCCTCAGTGGACATGCAGCAGCTGGCTCGCATCGCCCAAGTCCCTCTGTTTTTCACCATTTGCCTCGCTTGGGGGGGATCAGACTTTAAGATTCAGATCCCCCCGATTAGGGCAGGCTGTGGATTAGGCTCTGAATTAGGTCAGGGTATCGGGTCTTTCATCCTCCACGGTGCTTTCTTGTTTCCCCCCTGTATCTTCCTTGGGGCAAACCGGAGCCTTCCTGGCCAAACCACAGCCTGTGCACGTGGGCATTACGCACAACGTACGGCATGGGCACAACGCTGCAGCCTGGCTTCGAGCTCCTCTGTCCCTGCGTGGTCCTTGCACTCAGTCTTGAGCCCTTGGGACTGTGCAGCCATCAAGGCCACCGTGCCATCCCCGGGCATTGCATCCACCCAAGCCCTTTGGGGGAGAAAGGTCCTGGCCAAAAGGCAGCGAGTCCTTGAGCACAAGCAGCAGTAACGGGTGGTTTCCTGGGAAGATTAACTCATTGCTCAAGTCAGCCACCCCCTCTGCCATGAGTGGCATTCGGAGCAGAACCCAGTCTTCCCAACAAACAAAAAGCTGTGAGCAATTGGCAGCATTTTTAAAGAAAAGCGGCCCAATTTTGCATGCCGGTTCTCCTCTCACCTAAGGAATCGTATATGCCACATTTGGAGTGAAATTGGGTCATTGCTGAGCAAAGGTCATGAAAGAACAGGAAAAGGCTTTTCAGTAGGAAACCCCAGTTTCTGTGGTCCCAAGTAAAGTTGTAAACAGAGTGGCCAAAAAGTGCACGGAGCAAAACATCTGTGTGTTTACGCGGTGCGCCCAGCTGTGCGCTGCTAAAAATCCAGATTTCACCACTTCTGCACTTCCTGCAGGCTTGCCGTGGGTTTTTGGAAGAAAAAGAAAAGAACCCAGTGCGAACCTGATGTTTTCCTGCTCAATCTTTGCCTCCTCCAGACCCGTTGCTGCAGGACAGCGATGTCAGCGTACGTCTCGAGAAAGCAGGGAGCCAAAGGCTGTGGGAAAAGCGAGGTGTCCGGCGCGGCTCTGATTCAGCCCAGCACAGGAGCACATGCTCCCGTCCCATTGACTTAGCACTCAAACACCCGCCTTGCTGAATCAAAGCCCTCTTACAGTAAATACTCACTTAGCTTTCACAATCGCCATCTGATGATCTAATCCCTGCCCGTTTCCCTGGGAAGGGATTGCACAGGCAACGCGCTCGGCAGCTCCTTTCCGCAGAAAAATCAGCGCAGATGCGTGCCAGACTCGGAAGCATCGAGAAACATTTACAAATAAGTAAATAAATGCGAAAGCTTGGGGTTAGGCTCGCCGAAAGGCAGCTTTGCCAGGGAAGTTTTCCAAAGGGCAGACAGTAGTTAGGAGGGGCTCCTTGCAGGACGTGATGTGTGTTTTCCCCTCGCTCTCTAAGTTCGGTCTCCTTCACATCGGGTTTGTGCGGTTGCTCGAGGTGCTGCCAGTGACCTCCCCAGCTGCTCCTGCAGGACCAGCTCTGCCCAGCCCTGGTCCCACAAATTCCAAGCCCTCCTCCTCTGCTTGGAGCATTGCATGGGTCAGATCCTGACGTCCCGAGCCTTCAAAGCCACCTTTCCATGCAGCACCAGCTGCTGCACCACCCCGCCTCTCCTTCCCCGGCCGCACCGCTAACATCCTCCCCAGGTACTAAAGTCATCCCCAATCAGCAAAACTTAATTTTGCAAGAAGACAAGAAGAGGCCTTGCTCCAACTGATGGAAAATCGTTTGTTTCTTGGCAGGTTATTGTTCATTTCCCTCCGGAAGGACTGAGCACCCCTCTCCCTGTGCAGCCCTGGCACCTCTTGTCCTCAGCGGAGCTGCCACAAAACCTGAGCCGAACAGGAATATTGCCACTAACAAACTTTCAAAAAGTGACAAAATGGAAACTTCCCCAAGGAGTGAAGAAGGAGGATGATGAACCTCCCCTCCCGTCCTCACCCTGGCAGGGCCGGAGGAGCGGGCACCTCGTAGCACAAAAGCAAACAAGCAGCATCGCCAGGAGAGAGCCGATTCCATTTTGGGGTTCCTTTCTGCTTTAATCACTTAATAATTCTATTTTAACCAGGTAAATGAGGCTTAGGCACTGGTGCAAATCCGGGAAATACATCAGAACCAGTTTTTAATGTCTTTTTTTAACCAGACACCATCCCCTTATAACAAAAATCTTGAGCAGGAAAAAAAAAAAAATCACATAATTTTCTTTCCCTTCCAGTATTGGCAGCCCCAAGGCACACAGCCCTGTCCCCACTGCTGTTATTCCCCCGGCCTGGTCCTGCCACGTGCCTGGCACCCACTCGAGGCAGCCCCCGGCCGCCCCACGCCGCTCCGTGGGCTTGGTCTACTCAGGCTATTATGGTAATGCGATAAGCCAGTTCTTCGTGATATGAATCTTCGCCTTCGTTAAGGGGAGGAAAAAAAAAAAAAAAGCAACATTGCATTTTGATGGCTCACAGGGACAGTTCATTAAGCAATCAACTCTTTTAATGAAATATTTCTTTGTTAAAATATTCATCGATCTGCCGCGGGTTCGCGTGGAGAAAGGGAAGGAGCGCGTCCCCAATGCTTTCCTGCTGCGTCTTCCCGAGCACGTGCCGAAATCTGAGGATTGTGCCCTGGCACTGCAGAGGTGGGAACGGGTATATTGCCCTCAGCAGAGCACAGGGAGTCCTGCTGGAGCCCGAAGTGATGCCAAGATCTTTTTTTTTCCCCTCTTTCCCCCTGTTTTCCCCCAGTTTCCTTGCTGCTGCACCCACCTTTGGCTGAGGTTTGGCGCACCGGCTCTGGCAGCACCACGGTGGGCAGGTGCCACGCGGGGCCATCGGGAAAGTTGGGCCAAGAACTTGTGGAAATGGGCAACTTGCAGAGATGGCTGCAGACAGAGGCCCATGGGGAGGGCTTGGCTCTGCCGGGGGGGGCACAAGGGGACGG
Source organism: Netta rufina (assembly GCF_964035555.1). Classification (NCBI taxonomy): domain Eukaryota; kingdom Metazoa; phylum Chordata; class Aves; order Anseriformes; family Anatidae; genus Netta; species Netta rufina. Next base: position 3,398,778 of record NC_140150.1, read on the forward strand.
GGACCCCCCCGTGCCGGTGTGGTGGCACAGCGGAGGCTGGCGGGCACCCTGCAGGGATTTGGCCCGGAGCTCCGGTGTGAGCACGAGGAGGAGGAGGGAGCTCGGGGAGCCAGGACGGAGAGCATTGGCAGAGGAAGAAAGAGAGGAGGGGAAAAATATATCAAAGAGCGAGAAATGAACAACTGCAGACAAAGGGCCAAGTCTGGCCTCTCTCTCTCTCTCCCCCCACCCCCCCCTTTCTTAAACCTTACACCATGAGTAATCCCCGCCGCTCGGCACCGTGACGGCTCAGACAAGTAGTCACCGCGTGCGGGTGAGCATCTCCCCTAAGGAAACAATGCAGACAAACACCGGGAGTGGTGAGCGCAGACGTCCCGCTCTGGATGAGTAACGTTATTTGAAAAGCAGATAAATGAAAAAAAAAAAAAAAAAAAAAAAAGGAAGAGGGGAAAGGGAAAAAAAAAAAATAAAAGCAGCGCACGTGCTGGTGGGGAGAGAGAAGCCAGGCGTCCTGTGTGTCTGGGTGCCAGAAGCACGGCATGGCACATGGGGTCTGGCCCTTTTGGGGTGCCGTGGTGCCCACATCGCCGCTGGCACGCTGTACAACATCCATCCCCTCGCCTCGCAGCCTCCTCCCTCTCCTGTGCTGAGGCTTTGCAGGCACGGAGGAAAATTGGTCCCAGTGTGGAGACCCCCCACGCCACATCCTTTGCTCCGTGTGTGGGAGCAGCACAGCCAGGCGCTGGCGTTTTCACCTCCGTGCTCTCTCCTTTAACCAGAAGCTTCAGCTCAGCGAACCCGAGGCGAGCCCAGCTGCCCGACCTCCTCCTTCTGTGCAAGAAGGGGAAACTGAGGCACGGCACGGCTGCAAGCCAGAGGGGCTGCAACCCCCAGCCAGGCTCCAAAGCTAAGGACACTGCACCCCCTGCAATATTCCCCTGTTTCCTTGCAGTTCAGAGCAGGGCCACGAGTTCCGTGCCGTCCCCATCCCATCCCCAGGTGCTGCTCGCTCGGGGAATACCGAGGGGCTTTTTGGCATCGGGGCTGCCGGGGGGGGACGGGACACCGGAGGGGGCAGAGAGAGCTGTGCTGCCTGCGGTGCACCCGGCAGCCTGTCGCTTTAAAAGGCAGCCAGGAGCCTCTCATCACTTACAGTAACTCGGTGCATCATTTCTTTGCCTTACGCAACATGTGCGCCGGGTCCAAGAGCGGCGGCAGCCACGGGCCCGCCAGCACGTCCAGGCGAAGCCGGCTTCCCCCAGCCCCCCCGGCAGCACCCGGGGCTCCCCGCTTGCCCCCCGGCACGGATCCTGCCCCTGCTCCCCGTGCTGAGCATCCCTCAGTGCTGGCAGAGGGGTGCAGGAACTGCCCAGGTGAGCCCCGTGCAGGGCAGGGAGCGTGGCTCAGATCCGGCCCCGGTCCCCAAGGGGAGGCGATGGGCATGGAAATGGCTGGCACTTTTTGGGTGGAAAAACAGCTTTTCTGCTCTTGAGTTTTCCGCCTTGGAATGGGAATTTGGGGCTAAGCTGTGTGAATGCACAGCTCCCTCCCCAAAACATGAACACTTTTCCCTTGTTCTCCCTGTTTTCCCATTCCCGATTTTCCTTTCCCTTCTTTCCGTCCTATTTTTCTTTATTTTGCCTTGACCGAAGGAGGGAGAGAGGTAGGAAGCGGAAGGTTCAGGGGTGGCGTTCACATTTTTGGCCACTCATTGATTTTCAAACACGCATCTTTGGAAAACTCAGGTTTTCTTTTTTAAGTCACTCTCACGATGTAAGAAGAGACAGAAGACAAACGAGCTTTAGCTCTCGTGCTCTCCTCCATCGATTTGCCAGCAATGGCGAACCCGTAACCTGTGGCAAAAGGGTTTTGGGGCCAGCTCGGACTTTCCTGGCAGGATGAGGCTGCTGCCCGGGTCGGAGCCTTCAGTGGGATTAGAGCAGACCCGAAGCGACCTTTTCCATGGAAGTTTGCAGCTTTCTGCCAAGCTTACGGCAACCTGGGAATTCCTCCATTCTGGGTAAACACCTCCGAGTGAGGATTTTCACTTTTTAAAGATTTCCAATGTTCCGGGTGGAGAAGCAGGCACTTTGTAGAGGAGAAAAAATAAACAGAAAAAAAAATAGAGAGAGATTTGGGAATCCCAAGGACTTGGGGAATAACGGTGGAGGTGTAAGAGAGTGAGATGTGTCCTGCCGGGAGGAGCTGGGATGTACAAATCTGGAGGGGAAGCCCCCCGCCACGTGGGACCCCCCCCACTCGAGTGACACAAACTGTCCTCCCGTCGCGTGTCTCCGTGCTTTATAACCAGGCACTAAGCACAACGTCTGATCCCAGGGCGATAAATCCTGCTGCCTCCATCACATCTTTTTGGAGACGATGCACACCGAAAGCTTCGCCTGCTGCAGAATAAAGGAACTTTTTTCCCTTCCTTTTATTTTTCCCCTCTCTTGGGACTTCAGCACTGTAGCACGAGCATCTACGGTCTCTCCTGCCATCCCAGGAACATCTCTTGCCTGCAGCAGCCCCAAAGTCCCCCCAGAAATGAGGTTTCCAGCTGGGGCAGGAGCGAGGCAGCCCCTGGGAGCAGGATCGGAGCCCGCAAGGTGCCGTGGCGAGCCCCGCTTTGGGACCTCACCCAGGTCCCGTTCCTAATATTTTCTTCCTGGCTGACACAGACGAACAAAGAGGGATCTTTGGGCCACGCTCAATTCACAAACTCCCCTCGGTGGAAGTCTGCCCATGTCTTTTTGTGCAAATCCTTCCCACTCGGATGCTATTTGATGTCTTCAAAGGGGCTATTCTTATGTTGAGAAAAGAGGGCAGGCGCGGGTTTGACGAGGCTCTTCACTCAAAGCAAAGCTATTTTTCACTCCGAAGAGTGCCAGTTCGGGATTGAAAAAAAACAGCCTGGTGCTCGCAGCCTGATATTGGGGCGAAAAGCTCAAAAAGTCAGAACGCTGGGGCTCTCGTAGGCTACAAACCTGGGGAGGAAGGCGAGCAGGAAAACAGCCTTCACGTACCCAGGGGGGGAAACAAAGCTCTGTGAACCCACAAAAACACCTTGGGAAAATTGGCTCTTCGTGAAGCCAGGGGCAGGCAACGACTTGTGGTGCCTCTGTGGGTCACAGCCACCCCCAGAGCAAACCCTCTGCCCGAGCACCGTGCGCCAGGCTGTGCTCATCCCCTGCACCCCAAATCAAGGGGGGGGCTCCAGCATCCTTCCAAGCGCACCGTGCATGGGAATCGCTTGCTGTGATGAGCACAGAACTGCCCTTTTCCACCACTTTTGGGAAAATTTCCCTTTGGAGCAAAGAGCTAAAGGGAGGCCGCGTGGCTGAGGGTGGCCTGGGGGTGTTTTTGGGGTTTGGAGCTGTGGGGACACAGCACAGGGGACTGAGCCTCGCAGGAAACCCCATGAGGGAGCACACGGTGCCGAAACCTGGGAGCACGGAGAGGGCTGTTTGGGGTTTTTCACCATGAGGGAACGGGGGAGGCCGTCCTGCACCAAAGAAAAGTTTGCCAGCAGGAAACGAAGCCCTCCCCTCACCACAGCGGGGTCGGGGCATGGCATTTCAGAGAACCCCGTCCCGGGGGGCCCCTTCCAAGAAAGCCAGCCCCTTGGAGGAGAAGGTTGTGCAGAAGCGGGTGCGCAGCAAACACACGGCCGAGGGGAGCCCTCCAGGAAATCCCAGGCCTCCAGAGGAGGTGGGAGAAGGGCTGGAGGCTCAGCACCTCCCTGCCCTCACCACGATCTCTTTGCCCCCCCTGGAAAGATTTTTGGGGGGATGCCACTAATGGGGTCACCGGGATGTTTGCTGGGGGCACCAGAGCTTGCAGCTGGCGGGAGGGGGCTTTTCTGCCACGTGGAAATTCCAGGTGTAGGGGAATTTTCATTCAAGAATAATTAAAAAAAAAAAAAAAAGTTAAAATGAAATGGTCAAGAATAAAATAATCTGGGTGTATTAAACCACTTTTCATCCCAATTTCACTTTTTAAAGCTATTTCATCTGCCCAAACACCAGAAATGTCTAAAAAGCTGCTTTAGAAGTGAAAAAAAGAACATGGAATTGGTGCTAGTGAAACAAAGTGCCCATGGGACTTCCCAAAAATCTTCCTTTTGCTGTGTCCATGTGAGGTTGTGCCCACCCCATGGGCCTGGTGGGGACAGCACCCGGCCGGGCACATCACCGCGTCCCCCTGCCCTGCTCGGGGTCAGCCCTGGCACCCAATGGAGGGTGTTTTTGGGGTGTGGGGAAGGATTTGGGGTCTTGTGGCCGGGCAGTGTTTGGGGTCCAGCAGCCCAGTACGGAGGTTGGGTGCCAAATCCAGACGTGTGGGGTCAGCAGCCGGGTGCCAGTTTGGGTTCAGCGCCCCGGTTCAGGCCCTGGGGACCCTCATTGCCTGGCTGGATGCGGCTGTGGGGTGTCACGGAGTGGTTTTGGGGGGGCTGCTGGCTCAGGGCCTCACCTTTCCCATCTGTAAAATGGGCTCAGCGACCCCACACCACCTCCGCTCCCCCCGGCAGCACTTCGCCCCACAACCACCCCGTCCCCCGTGCCTCAGTTTCCCCGTGCACCCCTTAGCCGATACGTTCCTCCTGGGCTTGGGGAATCCCACAATTAGCGCTGGCACTAATTAGGACCACGGGGAACACACAGAGGGGGGGCAGCAAGCCCCACTTGGGGGGTAACAGTGGCGGTGAACCCACCGCACCCCTCACACCACCGACCAAGCGGGTGGGTGTGGGGGCACGGGGACAGCACGGGGCACCCCCCCCTCTCTCCGTAGCCTTCCTCCTCCTCTTCCTCGGGCCCAAGAGAAGGCGGGGGGGGGGCAAGGAAAGCGGCTGCACCTGCTTTAGAGGAACTATGGTAGGGCGGCCGCCTCCCGCCCCGCTCCACCGCGCCCGCGCCGAGCCGAGCCCAACCGGGACAGGGGCGGCCCCCGGAGCCCTGCCCGGCCCCGCAGCCTCCCCACAGCCTTCGGGGGTCCCGGGGAGGGGGGGGGGTCCCAAAAAATTACAAGGGGGGGGGGGAAGCGCCAAGAGGGCGCCGGTGCCGGTTCCCCCCCCCCACCGACTCGTTTAACAGCAGCAGCCGCCTCCTCGTGCCATGCAGCGGCCGTCCTAGAGGCGCGCCCCGTCCAACTTTGGGGGGGAGGAAGGAGGAGGAGGAGGAGGAGGAGGAGGAGGAGGAGGAAGGGGAGGAAGAGGAGGCGGCCGCATGCCCGCCGCGGCCCCCGCGCTACCAGGTGGGTGAGAGCGGAGCGGGGCTTTGGGGGGGGGGGGGGGTCCCGGTGCCGCCCCCCCCCCTCATCGGGGATCTTCGACAGGACCCCCCCTTTTCCCCCTTTTTTCCCCTTTTCCCCCTTTTTTTCTCCCCTTTTTCCCTTTTTCCCCCCTTTTCCTTTTTTTTTTCCCCCCTTTTCCCTCTTTTTTCCCCAATTTCCCCCTTTTTTTCCCCCTTATCCCCCCCTTTCCTCCCATTTCCCCCCACTTTTCCCTCTTTTTCCCCTTCTCCCCCCATTCTCCCTCTCTCTTTTCCCCTCTTTCCCCCCATTTTTCCCCTCTTCCCCCCCCTCCTCCCCCCCTTTTCCCCCCCCTTTTCCCCTTTTCTCCCCCCATTCCCCCCTTTTTCCCCTCTTCTCCCCCCCTTTTACCCCCCTTTCTCCCCATTTTTCCCCCCTTTCCCCTTTTTTTTCCCCTTATTCCCCCCCCTCCTCGGAAGTTTGCTGCGGAGCCGGGACAAAGGCAGCGGGGGGGGGGGGGCAGAATTGGGGAGGGGGGGGGGACATTAATTAGGAAGGGGGCTTAATGAGGAGGGGGGGTCCCGAAGGGGGTGGGGGGGGATCCCGGTGGGGTGGGGGGGGGGTCCCCATTGCGCCCCTCTCTTGGTGGTGGTGATGGGGGGGGGGGGGGGCTCGGGGGTCTCCGCCGCCACCCCCCCCTCGAGGCGTTCCCCGGCCGGCAGCGGAGGAGGAAGAAGAGGAGGAGGAGGAGGAGGAGGAGGAGGAGGAAGGCGGCCCCCGGCAGCCCCCTCGGGGCGGGTTGGGGCTTGGGGGGGTGGGTTGGGGGGGGGGGGGGACACACACACACACGGGGCGAGCTGGGCTGAGCCGAGCCGGGCTCCGGAGGTGCCGCTCCCCGGCGGGCCGGGGGTCCCAGCACCGAGGTGGGGGGGGGGACAGACAGACACAGACAGACACCCAGACACACGGCCCCCGCCATGCCGAGCCTCCGCCGTGCTCCCTTTGTTGGGGCTTCGCCTTTTTCCCCCTTCTTTCTTCCCCCGCTGGCAGTTTTGCTTTAACACCAGCTGCTCGCCGGGGGGCTCGGGGTGGGCTCTTTTGTATTTTATTTTTTTTTTTTAATTTTTTTTTATTATTATTATTATTATTTTTTCCCCCCTTTCCTCCCACCCAACCCCACTTTTCCAACTCGCCCCCCCCAGCCCCGCCGCCGCTCCTCGCTCGAGATAAATTAAGTCGGGCGGCCGAGCGGCCCCAAGTTTTTCCAATTGCTGGGAGGAAAGCAGCAGCCGCCGCCGCCGTCAACCTGCAGCGAGATCGCCCGGCGCCCTGGGAAACCCTCTAGAAAACCCACAAGGTGAGGGAGAGGAGGAGAAAACCCACCCGCACCGCCAAAAAATTCAAACCCCGTTGCAGGGAGCCGGAGGAACCGGCCGCGGGTTTGGCACCGGGGTGGGGGCCACCGCCGCGCGCCCCGACCCGAATCCGTGCCCGCCGTGCGCCCGGCTGAGAAGTTTGGGAGTCTTCGGTGCGCCTTTGTTTGGGGTGGGAGATGGGGTGGTTTGGCCTAGGGGGGGGTCCTGTGAGGTTTTAGGGGGGGTTGGGGGCTGCGGTGTGATGCCCACAGCCCGCGGGAGGGCTCGGGGGGGTGCCTGCCGCGGGTGGTGACGGCGGCGATCGGGGGCGCCTTGGCGAAGAGTTGTTGCGGACGGAGCCGTCGCCTTCTGGGGGGTCGGAAATTGCTGGGGAACAACCTAAAAAATTATAATGGGGGTGGCGAAGCCTCAGAGCCCACTGAGAGCCCCCCCCCCCCCCCCCGGGGCGGCTTCGGCTCAGCTTGGCTCGGCGCGGTCCCGGCTCGGTGGCGCGATGGTGCCCCGGCAAAGTTCGCTCACTCCTATTCTTCCCCGAGCCCTCTCCCTCGTCCGTGTCCGAAACAAACGCGGCTCTGTCTCTTCTCTCCCGCTCCCCCCGGAAAAAAAAAAAAAAAAAAAAAAAAAAGAAAGGCTCTCCACAAAGTGCCGTGCTAGCAGCAGATCGCTCCGAATAATTTCTGTCGGTGGTTGGAAATCTGGTTCGAGTTGGCAGGCGCGGTCTGAAGGTGTGTGTAGGGGAGAACAAGTGGAGCGTAATTGGGTTTGCTTTGGCCATTTGGGATTGATTCTTTTTTTGTTCTTCCCCCCCTCCCTTTTTTTTTTTTTAAAAAAAAAAAAAAAAAAGCAAAGTGAAGGGCTGTCGCCTTGTCTTCTCCCCCCGTGCGCTTTCTAAATCGAATGAAAACCCGCGTGGGGGAGAGCAGGAATAAATCGCGGCCGCCCGAAAGCTCAACTTCGCTCGGAGCGGGCGAAGCGCACGCTGTGAAAAACTTGCCCTGGGTTTTTCCTCCTCTTAATGTAGTCCTAAAGGGATTTGGGTCCGGATTCCTCCCCTGGACCCCTTTTCGGATTTAGGCAGCTCCACCGGCTCCGCTCGGCGGCCGCGGGCTCCCGAGGTTGCCTCTTGCCACGGTCGGACCCAACTTAGCACCGGGTTAAGCCCTGGCTTTTCCGCGAGCGTCGTAAAGCTGTGGGGCACACCATAAAAACGTTATTAGTTTCTGTATTAAAAAGCCCGGGTTGTTCCTTAACCCGAACCAGAAGGAGGATTTGCTTTTTACAAATTTCTGCTTGTGTGCGAAGCAATTTTACGCGAGCACCGCGTTGGGCTGGGAGCAGGCGTTCGGTGGGGAAATCACAACGTGGGGCTCGCGCCCCTGGTCGCTGTGGGTTCCTGGGGACCTCATCCCCCTTCGTCCTCCCCAGCTTGTCAATTAAACACGGTGAAAGTCTCAGGCTGCTGCGAAACCCAGCTCTGAATTTATTTTTTTAATTCCCACCCCCTCTTCGGGTCTTTTTAAAACCCGGCGAGCCCCCGGGGGTGGGTGGACGGAGAAATCACCGGGTTCGTAAAATTTACCCCCCTTTTTTTCTTTGCTTTTTTTAAAAATTATTATTTTTTTTTCCCCCTTCAGGTTGCTCAAATCAAACTGCAAAAGGCAGGGGGGGGTGGGGATGCGCTGGGGGGAGAAATGTGACGAAAAGCAGGGAGGAAATTTCGTGTGCCGAGGCTTTTGTCAGGGCTGCGGAGCCCTGGGGTGGCTCCGGCTCCTGCCTGGCCCTTTGTGGTGCGGGGCTGGGGGCCGGGGGGGGCCGGGACTTGGAGTAGTGCTGGGAATCATCCGGGCTCGGAGATGCTGCTTTTTTAAAAAAAATTATTAGAATTTATTAGTTGTTGGGTTTTTTTTGTTGTTGTTGTTGTTGGGGTCCCCCCCCTCCAAGTCCATTTGAGCCCGAAGCAGGGGGCTGAGCATCGCTGGGAGAAGCAAACGCTGCCGTGACCTGGTGCAGAGCCCAAACTCGGGCTTGGTTTTTGGGGAAAAAGTGGGAAATTCTCCCCCTCAGCCCCAGGAAGGTGCTGCAGGGTCCTGGGCCCCGGGGGGGGAGCCTTGGTTGCCCCCCGTGGGGAAGGGGCCGGGTGAGGAGGATGCGCTGGGAAGCACCCGGGCGCCTTTTGGGGCAGGTTTCCTTGTGGGGGGAGCAGAAAGCTGAGAAAACCGGTGGAGAAATGGGATGAAAAGGGCTGAAAAGTTGTGGTTTGGGGGCGGGGGGAGGCGAGGAGGGGGGCTGAGAGCGTGCAGAGGGGGGGGAACATCAGCAGCCCCGCTCCCCTCCCTGCCCTCCGAGGACACATCCTGGTGCCACGGCCGGAGAGGGTTTGGGCAAGGAGCGCACCCCGTAAAACCCAGCGCCGCCGAAATCCCCGCTGCGGGCCCGTGCCCCTTCTTCTCCCTCCTCATAACCCGGCAGGAATGCGAGTGCACTCACTTGTGAAGTTGCTGCCCGGAGAGCCCGGCAGCTTTTCTTTTCTGCCGCCGGAGAGGGGGACGCTTTGAGGCTGTTTGTGTCGCGCAGTGGGGCTGGGGAGGGGGGCGGCGAGGCTCCGGCTTTGAGTTGTGTTTTTTTTTTTTCTCTGCTTTTTTTTTTTTTTTTTCATTATTTTATTCCTCTTCCCCCCCCCCCTCCCTCCCTCCACCTCCTCGGCTCCTTCTCGGCCGTCCCGCGGGGGGCAGAGGGGCTGGAGGTGCGGGGCCGGCTTCGCTTTTGTGGTGGCAATGTGGGGGGCGAGCCCCACGCGGGGACGCGTCCCATTCTTCTTCCCCAAGAAAGGCAGGACAGCGCCGAGCCCCCCTCCTTTCTTTCACCCCCCCCACGGTTCATTTAAAAGGAAGGCACGGCTCTATCTTTTTGGCACCTCGTTTCCCACCGCAGAGCGGGCTTTGGCGGCTGGAAGGGTTCGGGAAATCCTTTTTATTCGTGGCAGGGGCCGTTTGCCCCCCTTGGCCGTGGTGTTTCCGAAGCGCTGAGCCCCGGCCGCGGGTGGTGCGGGGGCTCCTGGGGATGCTCCCCGCTGCCTCCCGACAGCTCCCAGCCCTGGGGGCCGGGGGCGATTTCCCCTTTCCCCCCCCCCCCTTCCTTCTGCTTGCCGCTGTGCCGCTGTCACCTGCCGTTTCTGGAAGTGGAAACGTGAAATTTCCTGCCCTGTCCGCTTTCATTTCCATCTCCTCCGGCGCGGCCGCTCGCAGGAGGGCACCTTGAAGCCGGGGGCTCGGCTGTGCCCCCCCCCCCCGGGGGGGAGCTGCTGGCATCTGCCCCTTGGAGGGGCGAGCGTGGTGATACCCAGAGAGGGAGAGGAAAAACGGGGGGAATAAAGCCCTAAAAGCACTCGGGAAGCCACCCGTGCGTCTCAGGAGATGTAAAAACACGACAACGTGCGGCTTCTGGGCACCCTGGCGCACCTGAGAGAAGTGCTGCCTGCCTCTGCCCTTCGACGTCGCCTCCCCTCGCTGTATTTTGATTTTTCCAGAAAAAAAAAAATACCCTTGCCCGCTGGGGATTCCTGGCTGGCAGCTCGGCCCCACTGCCAGGCAGCACGGGGACAGAGTGGGAAGGGGCTCCCGGCACTCGGGGGGGCACCGCGTGCGGCACCAAGACCTGCGGCTCGGGGTAGGGGTGGTCGGAGCTGCAAAAACTTCCCAATTCTTCTCATCCCGAGAGCATTTTGCAGTTGTGTGATGCGCAGCGGAGGCGCCGCCGGAGAGGTTTTCTTGAAAACTTTTTCCTGCTCTGATTTAAAGCCCTTTTGGCGACCGAGTTGCTGCGCTGAAGCGCGACGCTCGCGACAAAAACGCGCTGGCAAAAACGCAGCAGCACCAGGGCGGGGGGGGGAGAATTGGGAGGCAAAAATCCACCTTCCCTCGGAGGTCTGCAGCGAGATGCTGAGCCCGTCCGTCCGCGTTTTATTTCATAAAGATCTCGCTCCCTGCCCACAGAGATTAGATCTGGGGACGGAGCTGAAGGGAAGTCATTAAGGGATTACGATGCCTTGTGCCGGGAGCGCAGACGTGGGTACGGGGCCGGCCCTAACGGTACCTGGATACCGAAACAAATGAACCCTGAATGCTCGAAGCACTTGGCACGGGCTGTCTCCATCCGCTTGTCTTTTTTTTTTTTTTTTTTTTCCTTTTTTTTTTTTTTTAAGGGGAAAAAAAAATATAAAAGCCTGCGTTGGAGATGTGCTCGGAGTTGTTAGCTGGGTTGTTAGCTCGGTTGAAGCAAGCCGGTGTCGGCGCTCGCCGGCCCCAGGCGACGCTCGCTGCCTGGCTTTCATGCCCTGGCAAGTTGGCAAGAAAAAAAAAAAAAAAAAAAAAAAAAGTCTTTTTGCTTCGTGCTCAAACGGAAATCCTTCTCCTGTGCCGCGGTTGTCGGGTCCGGATCAGCAGCAAAAGCACTTTCAGTTTTTTATTTTTTTTTTCTACGTCTGTATTTTCTGTAAGCAAAGCAGGGAGAGGAGGGTGGCTGCGAAGGGGGAGGAAATTTCTCCCGGTCCCGGCGGATCCTGCGTGCGTTTTATCAGGAGCGAAAGGTGCACTAACAAAACTTTTTTCTTTTTTTTTCTTTTTTTTTTTTTTTTTGGATTGGGGTGGGGAAGGGGGGGGATTGCTCTGCTCTCCGAAATGCGGGCAGCTGTGAAAACACGCGCGCGCACACACACACACACACAAAAAAAAAAAAAAAAATCCTTTTTAAGGTACTAGAGGGGGAAGAAAATCCCGTCGGGGGCCCTGCTTCGGAGGCAGTTTGAAAGCTGTTTATTCTGCCTCATTGGCAAACCTCTTCCACGTGACCGTGTTTGGTCGGGAGCTGGCACGGGCCGATGGGGAAGCTGCCGGCCGGATCCGGGCGCCTGGGGCTGCTCCCGGCTGGGCCGCGGGCTCCACGCTGCCAGCGGGGCGCCTGCGAGGGCTGCGCGCTCCAAGGGGCGTTCGGGTACGTGTTGGGGACCCCCGATTCCCCCCCCCGTGGATGTTTAGGGGGGGTTGGGTTTGGAGGGGTGGGGGCCAGCTCGAGCCGCTCACCGCGTGCTGGTGGTGGTGGCACCGAGGAGGAGCCGTCGAGGGTTTCGTGTGCCGGGGCTGGATCGGTGCCAAGAGGCTCGGGGATTTGGGGTGACGCCGGCACGGGGCTGGGCGTTTGCTCGGGCACCGCTGGTGCTGGTTAAGCAAACAGGAGGAGAAAGGGGCCGCGGCAGGGATCGGCCGGGATGAGCGGCCCCGCTGGCGGCGGGCGGTGTCGAAAGGGCTCGTTTCAACACACCTTCCCCGGGCGCTCGCAGGACTGGGTTTATCCGGTGGGATTTAACCAGGCTGGGGCGAGCAGAGGGAGAAAACGGCAGCGGGGCGTGCTCCCTGCTGCCATCCGGGGCAGCGTGCGCCTCACCGAGCATCGTGCCAAACGGTGTCAGAGCCCAGGCTCCGTCCTGCCCGCCCTGCGTGAGCCTCGGCGGCTCGCTCGAGACCTCTGAGTTTATTCCGTGCGCCGGGGATCAGTGGTGAGTAGCTGTTTTTGCCTGCCTGATGTGAACGTGCAAGCCGGGGACTGCGCTGTGTGTAGTGAGATCGGGATGGGGACCACCTCGGAGAAGCTGTCACGGGCTGGATAAATGCTGTCTCCAGCCCCGGGAGCGTGCTGCAGCCAGGGCTTGTGCTCGGGAGTGAGGGATGCGCACAGGTCCCATCCACCCGGGGATGTCTCCTCTTGGTGGCTCACATTTTGCCCGGGGCTGGCTCGCTGGTAGCTTGCAGCTGGGCTCGTGGCTTGCTTGGATGTGTGGCGTCACGTGCTGGGGTCGGCTGCTGTGGGATGGGGTTTCCAGGATGGATAACCCCGCTTTGGCCACACTGGGGGGGTCCTCGTGGCAGGAGGATGAAGATGAGGATGACTGTCCCCAGTCCAGCTTGGCAGAGCAGGCCCCAGGAGGGGGAAGCTGCCCCCCCTCTGCATGGGCAGAAGCTGTGGGGCTGTCCGGGACGTGGGGTGGTCCCAAGGGTGTTGGAGCTGCCCCTGCCTCTGGGCAAGGGGACGGCGTATGGCAAGAATTGTCAGCTGGAGCGGTTTCGTGGTGAGCATCGGCAGGTTTGGGCTCCCCTGGGCCTGGTTTGGGGAAGAGATTTTGGGTAAAGACCCCCTGCCACGGCCTGGCCAAGCCTGAGGGTCCCCAGGTAGCGTCGTGTCCCCTCCGGGTGCCACCTACTCTGTCCTGGTGGCCACCCTGCAGAGGCACTGTTGTGGCTGCACCCCGAGGTGTGGAAGCAGAACGGGACGGCGATGCCTGGACCCAAACCCAAACCTTTAACCACACGCGTCCCATCTGGGGCATCTCCCCCTCCGACGGGAGCTCCGGGCTCCTGGCAGGGGCAGGATTTGGCTGCGAGATGCTGGGCGCAGCGGGGTGCTGTGCCGGTGGGCGGCTGGCCCCCGGTGTCCAAAGTCCGCGGCCGATCCCTCCTGGATGCGGCCAGACCTGAGGCCGGGAGGGAAATTCCCAAATGCAGCCACGTTCGGCTTATTGGAAACGGAAGGAGGAGAGAAAATAAAAAAGCATGCCTGGGGACAAAGTCCCGTAACTTCTGCGGCAGGAAATGTGGATTTTGAAAATCTCCTGTCCCGGGCGCAGCCGCAAACCCCACTTCTTTTGCCTCCACGGATTTGGGTGGCTGGAAAAAAAAAAAGGCCGGTGAAGTGGCTTTTATAAAATGATGTTTCCAGCTTTGCCCTTCTCTGATATTGTCTCCAAAGTATTTATGCCTTCTCCTTCGTTCCCCAGGCTGCTTTCCCTGCAGGGAAATCCCTTCCCGACCGGAGCCATGCCACTTCTCTTCTGCATGGGGGCTCTGGGTTGGGTTTTGCTTGCTCCCGTGTCTGGATTGTGCCGCTGTGCCCTGCTCTCAGCCTCGACTGTTTGTGTGTAAATGACCCCCCCAAAGGGCCAGGATTTTTCAGCTGGGAAGCAAAAGGGGTGCTCGGCTCCTACCCTGCTGGAAAACCTGAGCTGGGGGGTTGTGACGGTGCTGGGCTTGGGTTTGCAGGAGGGGGAACGGAGCCGGGTCCCTCCTGTAGGCAGGTGCAAGGTGGGAATGAGGGGAAAAAGGAGAGAAATGGGCAATGGAGAGCAGACGGGCAGGCTGGGTGTCAGGCCGCATCCTGCACCAGGACAAGGCTTTTTTGGGGGGCGGCAGAGCCACCCCGGTTCCTGCAGCGTTTCAGAGGGCTGGGATGAAAGCCGTGGAGCAGCCGGGCGATGGGGAAACCCTGCAAAGTTGCTGCTGCGGGGAAGGGAAGAGAAATAGGGAAGAAGTCCTAAAATCCCTTCGAGGGCGAGGTGTGTGTAAGCGTCCCGGAGCAGGGATTGCCGGCCGAGCTTCCCTCTCGCGGCGTGGCACGAGGTTTGCTTTGTTCCTCTTTTGCTGGAGCTGCAGGCGGAAGGTTTGTGCTCGCTTCAGCCCTGCCGAAATTCGGGTCCGAGTTCCCCCATCACCGGGGGATGTGGCAGGGACCCGGTGTGAACGGGACAGGTCCCGGGGCTGATCCCTGCCTGCCCTGGAGGATGCTCGGGGCTCTCCGGATCCGTCCCCAAAGGTCACTCGCTCCCTGCTCGGCACGGCTCCGGTCGGGTTATTCTCGCTTCCTCTTTTAACCCAGGTTTTTATTTATACCTAGCGTGGCACATTCCGCTTTTAGGCTCCGCTTCCAAATCCCTTGAAGTCTTTCCCTTGATGCTGGCGGGCTGTAGCCTGAACAAACGTCCTTGTCTGTGGGAAGAGGAGCCGCCGCTCCGAATCTGGGTCAAGCTTTGGGGCTGTCGGAGCAGCCCCGTCCGGGATCAAACGCCGCATTGTTCCTCGCAGGTAGCACAAAGGTCCCCCCGACGCCCCTCGGGTTACAGAGCCTTTGAAAACTCTGCTGAAAAGGGCAGCCCGTTTAGAAATGTGATGAGGGAAAGCTGCCGGGCCGAGGGGAAGCGTTTGGGGATCGGAGAGGGATTTAGGGAAGGTCGGGGCCAGCTGGTTGATTATCTGCGGTGATGCGAGAGGAGCCCCCGGCGCTGCTGAGCTCCATCCCTGTGCTCGGGGGTAGGTTTGGGACACACGGACAGACAGACAGACAGACAGACATCTTTAAAGTTGTCTACAGGATTACGGCTAGGGTTAGGAGCGTTGGTCCATGTGGGGCACCCAGGGGCTCGTGGCCGGTGGAGTTTTGGTGACCTGGATGGTGACCGCGCTGCGTCCCGGTGTCTTTGCCATCCCTTGTCCTGCCGTGGTTGTTTTAGGGATGTGCCCTGCTCGGTGTGGCTGCTGACGAGGCCCGTGCTGCTCAGGAGCACTTCAGCGTGCCCACGGCAGTGTGCTCACAAGGAATGTCCTGATCTGGGACAGCCACGCTGCTTTGGGGTGAAACCCGCCAGTTCCAGGGACGGCGAGGAAAGGCGCTGCCGGGGCCGTGTCCCCAACACACCCTGCCCGATGCCCCCAGAGCGAGGTGCTCCATCTCCACCTCTGGGGGATGCATTTTTGGGGCAGGCGAGGGCTGCCCTAGCTGCCTGCTTCACCAGGGACGTGACGAACCCCACAGCAGCAGGGGCTGTGCTGGAGCTTTGCCTGCACCCAGCTTGGGGTGGGCACCGGTCCCACCGTGCCCCCTCTGCCCAGGCAGTGAATCCTAAATTAATATCGTAAAGAACGAGGATTTTTTTTCTTTTTTAAAGAGGGACAGAGGGGAGAAAACCCCACAGCATTCCAGGCGTGCTCTGCAATGAGGCTGCATCTCACACCACCTCCCTAGCGCAGCGCCATCCGTCCCGTGCCACCGGGGATGCCCCCAGTGGCACTCGGCCACCAAACCCCGGTCACTTCTGGCTGGAGCCTCAGCAGTGCCCTGCCTGCTGCTGCTGTGTGTGTGCACCCCACGGCTGGATGAGTTTGGGGTCTTCCAGGAGGAAGCATCACCCGTTGACGGCGATTATCAGGGATTTGGGGGTGCAGACCCCTTCTGGCACAGCTTTATTGCGCCTCTGTCAGTCCCCGCGGTCCTTCCATAGCTCTGTCCCAGTTTGCACAGCAGGGACACGCTGCTGGGATTTGGGAGGGTGCTGAGTCCCGCTGCGTGCTTTAAGGGCTGAGCTCTTGGGTTCGCAGCGGGGTTCCGGAGCCCAGCGTGGTCTGGAGATGCTGGGGGTGGTGCTGCGGGACCAGCTCGACGGCCCGGTCAGAGGGATGCTGGAAACGCGGCCGTGCAACGCAGTCCCTGCCGGGAAAGGAGACGAGCTCCTGCTCCATCCCTGCACATGGCACCCTGGAAAGGGTGCAGGGGGGCTCTCCCCGGCCCCGCTCAGCTCAGGATCGAAGAGGATGCAGCAGCTGAACGCGGCTCATCCCGGGTCGCCCACCAAGGACCGCGGCGCGTGGGGGACCCTGGCGTGGGGAGGTGCTTCCCCGGCTTGTGGGGATGCTCTGAGCCTCTGAACCCTCTTCTGCACGCCCGAAACTTCCAGCACACCTCCCTCCCTGCACTGATGCCATCTTCGGGTGCCGCTTCCCACGTTTTAAGGCAACTCCTGAACCTGCTCGCGTTCCTCCAGCCGCGGCTCCCGGTGCTGCTGTCGGGAGCCGTGTTTGTCCTCGGGGTGTGCTGGAACCAGGCAGGAGGTGCTGAACCCATGCAGGGCAGCCGAGCCGTGCAGAAACAGCATCGGGAAGGGGTTCGAAACAGCCGAGCCCTGCTCCAGGGGTGCTGGCGAGACGGGGAGCCGGCCTCAGGTCATGCCTGCCTCTGATTCGGATGCAAAAAAAGGACTTCAGACCGAGAGTTTGAAAATGCCCAAGGATAGTTCTCCCCCCCCACCGCCTTTTTTCTTCTTTCTCCTCGTGAGCAGCATAATTTCTGGATGAAAACCAGGCCTCTTCCTGAATAGAAATGGGACTTGCAGTGGAAAGCATCACTGTGCAGCGGGGAGTGCGTTAAGTAGAGCGTTTCTGGATGAATTTTTGCACAAACATGACCGAGTCTGGGAAAACTTGCAGCATCTGAGTTCTTCCCTCGCATTTAATAGGCACCGCGTTGTTGTTTTTTTTTTTTTTTTTATTTCCACCCTCTGGATTATTTAAAGGCCAGAAGAGACTTTTAGCAACCTCCAGCCTGACTTCATGCAAACTCAGCTGGAAAATTTTGCTCGGGGCCGTGTGTCCCAGCACCGCATCCCTCGGGGCTGGCGGCATCGGTACGCCCGCGCGCCCCCGTTGCTCCTTTTCCTGGTCCCATCTGGCTCTCGCCTGCTTCCAGTTCATTTTCTCCCTTCTTGGCTGTGTCCTCACCCTGCTCAGCCTCAAACTGGTTTTCTTTTTTTTTTATTTTATTTTTTATTTTCCCCATAAACACGCCGTCACCAGGAGCCTTCCTCCCCCCCGGCGCTGCCCTTCCAGCTCCCAGGGCTGCCGGGTGCCGCTCCCGTGCCGTGGGTGCCTTTCTCAACCCCAGACACATCCGGACACTTCCTTGCCCTCCTCTTCCTCATCTCGCCGTGGGGCAGGCGTGGGACACGATGCTGTCAGTGGCTCTGTCCAGGAGGAAGAGCCCTCCTCTTCCTCGGCACCGGCTGGAGGCTGCGGTAGGTGGGTGCCTCGGAGAGACACCCGCGGGCGCAGGTGGCTTCAGGCTGTTGGTGTGCAACAGGGAGGGAAGGGATCGCAGCACGTGGTGACTTGGGTGAGTGACACGTTGGGTTTGGGATGTGTTGGGTGCCTGGCACGTTGGGCACGCGTTGTGTGTGCCCCAGAGGCTGGCCTGGGGCTCTGCAGCGGGCAGGATGCGTGCGCCACGTCCGTGCCTCCCCGCCGCGCGCGCTCGGGTTGGCGACGAGCAAAAAGAGCCGCGTGCACCACAATCAGGCAGAGCCTTAACCCTCAGGCTGGCTTTATTCTGTGAGATGTCTGCGTGTCCCCATGGCTGGAAACATCGATGTGTGGCTGGTGGGTGCCACACAGGGCCCTGGGTGCCGCACGGGGCCGCGGGTGCAAGGCTGCGGGGCGCGCACGCGTGCACGGGCGGACGTGCGCACGCACGTGGGTGTGCACGGCGCTCTCCTCCGGGGCTTGGGCTGCAAGTTCTTCCCCTGGAAGAGCAGCGAGGGGAGGTGCTTTTAATTATTTTAATAGGATTTTGAGGAAGGAGCGCGCTCGGGCTGCAAATCTTAAAGGCTTCGTCCCGTGTGGAGGCGCGGAGCGGTTCTGACAGCGAGCTGTGCGTGTTGGGAAATCAGCCGGGTTCTCCTCCTGTGTTTTTCTTTTTTTTTTTTTTCCTGGGAGTTTGGAGCATTTTTTCTTCCCTGTGAATTTTTTTTTTGTCCCCACCCTATTCATTATCATTTTTGTTAATTAGATTGTGATGGGAATGGTCTCTATTCAAAGGAAAAAACCTCTGAGATACGTTGGGACGAGTGTGCGTGTTTCGGGGTGGGGGGGGAGCAAGGATGCTTGAAAGAAATCATTTTAAAAATAATTTCTTCATAAAGCTCTTTAAAAGAAAAACCCGGTTACCCTTCCCCCATCCGCCCCCCCGGGTGCCCCCCCCCCTAATTAAACGATTTGAATTTTCACGTTAACCGCTTGGTGCTTCCTCGGCGCCTCAGATGATTAGAAAGGGATATTCATTTATGCCTTTTAAACGCCGCCCCGATTAAAATCAGAGAGATTTTTTCCTTCATCAAAATCTAACATCCTTGAAAAATTAATTTGATGCCTCTTGTTATCAATTAATTGAATCTCGTTGGGAGAGAGGCTCGTGCGGCGGGTGGTTGGAGCTGGCCCTTCTGTTCTTAGTTGCTTTCCCCCCTCTCTTCTCCCTTCTGCTGCTGCTTCCAAACACTGTGACATTATAAAACTCGGCCTTTTCTTATTATTTTTAACTCATCTCATAAAATAAAATAAATGAATAAAACTTGGTCTCTCTTCCCACCCTCCTCCCCCATTCCCTTGAGTTCCTCGTCTATGAAAGACCCTTTTTTTCGCTCTTTCTCTCATCCCTCTCTCCTATAACTTACGAGGCAGGGGGAGAGAAAGAAAGTTCGGGCTTTAGCAATTTCTCAGCGTAGCAAAGCGGCCGGGGTCCGTCTTTCTTCCTTTCTTTAACTGGGGATATTGGATATTTCATTTGAATCTCCCTCTTTTCAATTAAAAGTGCGCGGCTCCTTCTCTTAAGCCCCGCTCTATTCTCCTCCTCTGTCTCTGCAGCCGGAGAAGCGATTTTCCTTTCTTTAATATTTCAACTCTTCCCCCGAGATGGGCTGCCTGCGTTTTTTTTTTTAATAGACTTTTTCTCCCTCTATTAAACTTTTCCAATCTTCGTCCCTTTATTTTTTTTTTTCCTTCCCACCTCTTTAAACAAAAAAAAAAAAAAAAAAAAAAAAAAAGAGAGGAAAAGTTATACGATCGAGGGAACTGGGTCATTCAGGAAGTTATTTCAATAACTTAGGAAAAAAAAAATTAGGCATTAGCTTGAGCGTAACTCTCCGTGGAAGGAATCTACCTGGCTGCCTTTAGGTACAGGCTGTCCCCTAGTGCCCCCTTTATGTCCCCTCGTGGGGTTTTTAGGGCTTTGGGTAACTCGAGTGAGCGCATCCCCGCTTCTGGTTGATGGGGTTGCGGACGCGCTTGGTTTCCTCCAAGGACCAAACCCACACCAGGCGCTCGGTGCCCCTTGTGGGATGCTTCTGGGGGCGGTCACATCCCCCTCTCCATGAGTGTAGGGGGACTTTGGGTGTTTTTTTTTCCTCGACGTGGCTTGCTGTGGGCCCTGCAGGTGGGAGATGCCGTTGCCTGCTTCCAGAGCTGTCCCGGCTTTGGTGCCAGTTCTGCTCCCTGGGGATGCCGAGGGTTTCAGAGGCTGCCCCGCCGCGCATTTTTCCTTTAGATTCCCCTTTACATCGAGCAGAAGGGAATCAAGTGGCTATTTCTGGGGTCTGCTTTATCCCGGCACCATTCCGGGCCCTATTTCAGCACGGGCACACCAGGGGCTCTCCGATTGCTCATGCTCTGCCCCAACGCTGCTGCTTTTGGGCTCCTCCAGCCCCCTGACCCCCAGCTCTCTCCAACAGCTTCCACCTGCAGGGACAGAGCTGATGAACCCACCAGGATGCTGGGTGCAGGTGGTGGGCACCCATGGGTGGGTGCTGGCAGCTCCCTGGGTGCTGCCCAGCTCGGGCTCCCCCGGGACCCCCACATGCGGCTCTGGAGCAGCACGACCGGAGCCCCCGTGCGCCACGTCACTATTTAATTAGACGTCCCTGATTAACAAAACTTGGCGTTCGGCTTCCTCCTGCCCTCATCTTTCCTGGCTCCGAATCAATGGCTTTGATATGCTAATTAGGGAGTAATTTAATTTCAAAAGGCCGCAATTAACAAGGGTGTTGTGGACATGCTGTAGTTAAGCGGCGTAATCTAATTTGCATTAGTAACAAGCAGGGACTAATTAGAAGCTTAATTAGACACTTAGACGGCTCTTGTGTTTACTTTCTTAATGAGATGGAGTGGGGCTCTCTCTTTTTTTTTTTTCTTTTTTTTTTTTTTTTTTTTAATCTTTTCAAGAGCGCAGCGGAGGGAAGCGCAGGATGGAGCCGCGGCCCCGGCGCGTGCCCGACCCCACCGGAGGGGTTTCGGCCGTCCCGGAGCTCGGCGGGGAGCAGCCGGGGCCGCTGCCCACCCTGGGTGCTGCCACGGGTGGGAACGGGCTGGGGTCCCGGGGAGAATCCCCCATGGGGTTTGCAGCAGTCGGGACATCCTCGATGCTCGTGGAGCGTCCTCGGTGCTCCTGGAGCGTCCTCGGTGCTGTTGGAGCATCCTCAACGCTGCTGGAGCGAGGTCTGGAGAGCGAAGCTTGCTCAAAAGGAGTTATTTTGGAGCTGAGGAGGAGCTGCACCGTGCCCAGCGCTCTCCTAAGGACTTTTCTTGGTGGTGACTCTCAGCTTTCCAGATGTACAGTGAGTAGGGTGAGCCAGTTTTTCGGGGAGGCGGCAAACCTCTCCGGGGTTGTTCTTGCTCAATTTCCGAGTAGCGGCAAATGCTCGCCGCTGCCTGATGGCCCCGGGGTGCTCGTGAACCCAGCTGGGGTGAGGGAGGCTTCGGGGTGGCCCCAGGGAGAGCTGCGGATGGGGAGCAGCACCCAGAGCTCGCGGTCCTGCCCAGGGAAGTTGCTGGGAGCAAGATGAAAGTGGGAGATGAAAGTGCCCAGAGGTGTGATCCCATTAAAGCGGTGCCTGGGCTTAGCCAATCCTTGGTTCCTTAAATCTCTTCTAATTTACAGTAATGCTTTAGATTCATTTTAGCTCCCCTAGACTTGTATTTTAATCCCCTTTCCACATTTCCATGTGTTTATGTGTTAATTAAAGGGTAAAAAGCCATTCTCCGAGCAATCCCGGCTGCTGCTTCTCCTCGCCGAGCCAAAGCCTTTTAAGACTAGCCAGCCACTTCCCGAGCCTCGCTCGGTGCCGGATCCAGCCAGGCAAGTTGCTCAACTTCCCATGGCTCGGAGCAAATCCACCGCCTGCGCCCCAGCCTCGTGCACGCGCGCGCCTGCTCCCAGCAGCACGGGGAGCATCCCACCACGGCGTGGGGATCCCTGAAGATCCTGGTTTAGCCGGATTCGGGGCAGTCCTGGATCTGTCCCCGCTGCTGCCCAGCCTTTGGGGGATTTGCTCGGCTCGTGCCGATGCTGCCGGTGCCCGCCGGAGAGGTTGGCGGCGAGCTGCGGTGCCGCGGGGTGCCCCCGTCCTCGTCTCTGCAGCCTGGCGAGGATGGAGCTGGATAAAAGGGTTGGGGAGATCGTTTTGGGGCTGGGGGGTGGAGAGAAGGGTGGAAAAAGCCTTTGGAGCAGCGCGATTGGGGTTTGCTTGCAAATAACTGGTGTCATCGGCTTGTTCTGTGCTGGCACGATGCGATCCCACAAAACCGTGCCTTAACTTCCCTCGGCCCCCCTGGGAATAATTCCTTGCCTGCCTCTGCTCTTGCCCTGCTTCGGTTTGGGCATTTGGATGCTATTGGGGGCTGTGCCCTTCGTTTCCCCACCCATGCCAGGCTCTGGTTTGGGGTGGCAGCAGCGCGAGCGCAGCCCGCGAAGGGTGGCGTAAAGTTACGGAGCCCCCGAGGACCGCTGTAATAAGGGTACATAAAATAGGGGAGGCAGCTAAAATAGGTGTTCGGGCTTCTTAGGAGCTCGCGGCCTGGGATGTGCCTGCTTTTGTGTGTGTCCCCAGGGGCTGAGCAGCGTTATTTGGGTTTGCATCCGTTGCGCTGAGTTGGGCGGAGGAGAAGCAGCCTCACCGCGGTGGGCGGGTTGGGGTGTCCCAAAAGTCCTCCGGAGCAGATGCCTCGTCCCTTATAAAGACCCGTGAGCCCTGAGCGTGGCTCCCACATCCTCCTGCACGAGTCTTTGCCCCAAGTTCATCCTCCCCTGGCCACCGAGGGTCCCAAATGCTTTGTGTTGTGGTGCGCGGGCACCCACGGGATGGCCACGTGCGCACCCTGTCCGGCAGCAAACCCCCTGATCCGTGCCTGCCCTCCCGGGGAAGCTGTGGGCATCTATCAGGCTGTTAATTGTGCTAATTAGAGAGTGTGGAGGTGTTAATTGGAAAGCCCTGGTATCGTGCCTGTTTTGGAGGGGGGGGTGGGTCAATAAAACTGAATTGATGACTTGGCGTGGCGCGGGCGCTTTGCAGGTTAGCGGCAAGTCAGGGGATGTCAAGGAAATGTTACCGCTCAGATGAAGCAACTGTTAATTAAAAGCGACCGTAATTAATATACTCTCATCGCCATATGGTCCTGCTAAAGGCTGGGGGATTCTTTATTTGCAATTCCACTTCCCTTTCTTTGTCCTGCGAAAGGTGCGCACTTAAGTAAAAGGGGGGGGGGAAAAAAAAAAAAGGAAGAGCGCTCTTCAGTGAAATGGTTTTGAGTCTGCGATGGTAATTAGCGATCCATTTGTGCAGCTTCTGTTGCTCATTGCCATTAGAGGGGTCCCCTCCCCTCCCCTTTTAAGTAAAACCATCATTTTGTACTTTATCTGGCTGTCGGATCTGCCGGCGGCGGGGCCGGTCTGGCCAGGGGCCATGCCTTGGTGCCTGGGGAAGGTCTGATCCCGATTAGACCCTCCGGATCCCGGCGTGAAGGAGAATCCCTAAAATATTGCCTGTCTGGGGTGAACGAAAATAGATGAAAAGCCGGCGCTGTGATGCTGCACAGACCTCCGTCCGCGCGCGGGGCCGCACATGTGCCGGGGCACTTACGGAGCCCAGCGCCTGCTCCTTCCTAAATCACAGCAGCGCCGCAGCCCTTGGCTACATCGCATATATATATATATATTTTTTTTTTTTTTCCTTTAAGGTTTTGTAAAAGTTTTATGTGAATGGAAATATTTTCATGGTTATTATTATTGCTTGCTTTTATGACTTCCCTCGCGGCGCTGGGAACCCAAACACACCCGAGTCCCGGTCGGGTTTGCGAGCGGGAAGGCGACTTTACTAGGTTTGGAAAGGGACCGGCGCTGGCTGCGGGATTCGCCCGGCTCTGCAGCATCTGCTGCAGCATCCCGGCCCTGCCGGGGGAAGGCGAAGCAAGCCCCCGGCTCCAGCTCCTCGATGGGAAGAGATTTCCTCCTAATTCCCAATAGTTAGGCTTCAATTTATGCCCCAAAGCCAGGAAAGTTTATATCCTTTCCAAAACTTTTTTCTTCCTCTTTTTTTTTTTTTTTTTGGCCTTTTTTAATACTTCCTGTTGTAACTCTGGATATTCTTGTTCTCCATATAAAAGTCAAATCCTTCTTCTTCTTTTTTTTTTTTTTTTTTTTTTTGAATCCTGCTGAGTTTTTTGGCCGTGGTGATACCTTGTGACTCCGGGACGGGGCCCGGTCACCGCGGGGCTGCGCGCCTTCGGAGCTGGGGCTTTTCTGAAGGAAAACGAGAAAAGTAACAAAACCGAATTTATTTTTTCTAAAGGTTCTTGTGGGGCGTTGAGGGGCCAGCGAGCAAACATGGTTTTCAAGGGCAAAAGGTGTTTTCTTGCCTTCAAGGGCTCCCTTCCCTTCTGGGCACCTTCGCTAACAGGGCTGAAAGCCCCGTGGTGCTCGGAGGGAGGAATTTGGGGCAAAATCGGAGCAAACAGGGACTCTGTCTCCTGCAGCTTTTTCTCTCCTCACTCGGCACCTGCAGGCGAGCATCCTTTCCGTCGCCCTGCCCTTCGGAGGCAGCTGGAACGCCGTAATCCCCTTAACCTTGAGCTCTCCCGGGGCTGCCGGTGCGTCCCCGTGCAACGTGCACACGCGCGTGCTTGCGGCGCGCGGGCTGCGGAGAGGGAGCCAGCAGCTCCGCATGGGAATTAATGTCAGTCATATACCCTGCGGAAATGACTTTTGAAATGCATATAATCTCAAACATGCAAATGAGAAGCTTGCTTCACCCTGTTTAATATGAATGATCAGCTCCTGAATAGCTATTATTACACGCCACATTTCAGCAATTATGTTGTTCGCGGTTTGTCGTTCTGTCTTTTGGGGCGGGGTGGGGGAAGAAGGGGGGAAAAATGAGAAGAAAAAAAAGGGAGAAATGGTGTTCCTTCTCCCCGTCCCTCTTGCTTTATTTGTTCCCCCCCTGTTTCGAAGTCGCGGGCTGGCTCCGAGCGGTGGTGATCGACGCCGTTTTGGTTCTGATGTGGGGAAAAAGGAGAGAAAAGTGGGGGTAAAACTGCGTCCTCTGCCCTTCTGCAGGGCAAAATGTGTCTTGGGAGGGAGGGAGAGACCCAGCACCCTGCCTCCTGCCTGCTCCCAGCTGCTTGGGGCTGGATGTGGCCCCGAGGGGCCAGGGGGTTGCAGCTCTGTGGGCTGGGGCTGGGGGTGCTCCCCGTTCCCAAGTCCCAAGGGTTTTCCTTCCCGCTGGACCCGGCACTCCTGCAGGTGGATCCCGTCCCCGAGTCCCACAGCGTCCCCACGCTGCTCCTGCACAGAGCCTGGGGGGGACACGAGGATGCGTGGGGCTTTCGCCGGAGGGGATCCTGCAAATGTCCTGCGCTTTGCACGGGGGGACCCTGAGCTTTACAGCTAACGAGGTACCCACTAATTAAACCCAACTGAGGTCTCTCCGAAACCACTCCCTGCAACTCCTCGGGAGTCCCTCCCCTAGCCAGGCTGCGCTGCTTTACAAAGCGGCTCCGCGGGATGCTCGGCGGTGAGCACTCGGTGCTTGTGCAGCCGGCCGTGACGCCCCAGCACCACCAAATTCCCCGGCCCGCGGCCTCTCCGGCTCCTGCTGGTGCTCCCCCGGCTCCCTGCGGTGCTTCGGGTGCTCGTGCTGGGGAAACCGAGCCCTGGATGGTCCCTGAGATGGCTGGAGTGGGACGCAGCACCCTGATCCTCTGCCCTGCGTCAGGGGACGGTGCTCAGGGATAAAAGCCCTGGATGCAGAAAAGTGGTGTGCCTTCCTCGAGCCTGTATTTGGGGGAAACGAAGCTCAAGAGACACAAACGCTGCTGCCAGGGGCTGGAGCAGGGAAAGAGGGTGCTGGGTGCCGGAGCTGAGATGCTCCGCGGGGGCTCGGTGGAGATCGTCGAGGTTTTCAGGGCGAAACGCGCAGCGCAGGCTCCACGTGCTCGGTTTTCGGCCGCATCGAAACTCTGCAACTTTGCCACTTCTGCCTTCGCCGAGCGAAACATTTTGGAATTCCTGGTTCTGTGAAAAATTCGCAGCTTGCAGGGTTTCCGTCAGGCAGGGGGAAAGCCAAAAAGCACAGCGGTTCCCCAGGGGACGGGGCACCCCTGGCTGGCAGCGCCTTGGGGACAGCTCGTGCCACTGCCCGCACCCACCTGCCCCACATTTGATTTTCCAAGAACTTTTTTTCTTTTTTTTCCCCCTTTTTTAAAAAAAATATATTTTTGGAGTTCAGAGACCTCAGCTAAAACTGGGTGTAGCCTGACCACAGAACAGGCACGGGGGCAGAAGTCGGGGTGCCAGCGGGGGGGGATGCTCGGTTTCTCTTCTCAGCCTCAAATTTTCTCCCTCCTCGCTCCTCAGGTCCTGCTAGCAAGTCATGATGGTTGAATCCGCCTCGGAGACGATACGCTCCACTCCCTCCGGCCAGAACGGGGTCAGCAGCCTCACCAACCAGCCCGATGGCGGCGGGGGCGGCGGGGGGAGAGAAGGAGCCGCCAGCGGGGAGGCCAACGGAGAGATGAGCCCCGTGGAGCTCCTGCACTTCCAGCAGCAGCAGGTAGGATGGACGCCCCGGCGAGCTGTGGTGCCTCCATGAGCTCATCCCAAAATATGGGAAAGGTTCAGGGACCTCTGGGACCACCCGGGTCACCCCATTTGCCACCAGGGCCACCCCCGAGCAGGGTGCCCAGCACCACGTCCAAGCAGCTTTTGGAGATCTCCGAGGAGGAGCCTCCACAACCTCTCTAGACAAGTTTTTGGGGGGTTTTCTGAGTATTTAGGGTTGGGGCAATTCTAGTTTCTATCCTCCCCGTGTCCCCAGGGCTGGTTGCAGCAGCCCCGGTCTCTTTGCACCCATCCTTGTTGAGGGCTGCAGGTGCTGGAGGTGGCCCCTGGCCGTCCCTGCTGCAGGTGGCTGTGTTTTGGGGTGGGGGGAGCAGGTCCTGCCTGTGCTGGTGGGGTCAGCACACTCCGACCCCCTTGGTGTGATGCAGGAGGGCTCTGGGGACAAAATGAAGACCCGTTGATGATCAAAATAAGGACAGGTTTTGATCTGAGCAGCATTCGGGCATCCAGG
Organism: Netta rufina; assembly: GCF_964035555.1. NCBI lineage: Eukaryota > Metazoa > Chordata > Aves > Anseriformes > Anatidae > Netta > Netta rufina. The sequence continues at coordinate 3,425,226 of NC_140150.1, forward strand.
TGGGCGAGCAGAGGCGCTCCCCCAGTTTTTGGGGCTCACGGTGCGTTACGATGAAGAATTAACCTTGTGCGTGTGGTTTAAAATACACAGAACAGCCTAAAACATGTGTGACAGCCTAAAACACGTGTGGCAGCCGCGTGCATGAGCTCTGTCCTTGCACGCACACGTGTGCACCTCGCAGGAGCCCTTTCGGTGCGTGTCCCCCCCCGGGGCACCCGGTGCTCTGCCTGCGCGCCCGCGGGGAAGGGGGCTGCGTGTGCGTGCCTGCAGGTTACCTTTCAAAACAAACTTGGGCGAAAACATAAATTTTCCTCCTCGGATACTAAATAAGGCAATGATCCCTGCCTCGTATGGAGATCGCCTCCCTGAGCCATAAATTCCAGCGTGAAAGCTGTAAAAAATTGCTGTGTCTGATACTTTAGTAGTGAGTGCTGTAAATCCATTACCTGAATAACAGCCGTTTCTCACGCAGTTAAGCCCCTGTTCCCCTGATCTGAAGGGTAATCATGCGTGTAATGCTGCTGCAAGTCACCCCTGCCGAACGCGCCGCCGCGCTCCCCTCCCTCCCCGCGCGGGGGACGGCCCCGAATTTCCCTTTGCTGGAGCCAGGAGGAATTGGGGACGCTTGTTCCTATATGGCCAAGGCAGCGTGAGCGGGTGGCACGCTGGCAAAGCGGTTGCCTGGTCTGTAGGAAAGGGGAAAATAGGGTTTTCTGTGGGGTGCTGGTGCTTTTGGCTCGTCCCTGTGGTTGTCCTCTGGTGCTGTGTCCCCAAATCCTTGGGGGTTTTCTCCCAGTTCAGCCCCCAAATCCTGCCCTGCCCAGCTTTGTTTGGTGTCTCTCCCTCGGGGCTCCCGCTGTAATGACCCTGGGAAAAGTCTCTGGCACGTGTTGTTATGAAGGGAGAGGCTTTGGTGAACTTCCAAACCCAAATGACATCCGCAATGACAGCACCTCGGGGCCGGGGGGGGGAACGGGGACATCCCGAGGACCATCAATCTTCATGCTCCAGGGCACGGGGCTGAGCAGCAGCTGGGGTCAGGGATAAATGGCCCCGTACAGGGAGTTTTGCACAATTAGGTGCCTCATGGAGGCCTTACACCATCCGCAGGAGCATCCAGCATTCGCCCCTCGGCGCTCCTGCACCCTTGGGTGCTCCTGTCTGACATCTCCCCCCGGCCCAGCTCCCGAAATGTCGCCTCGTGCTGCTTTTTCTTAATTAATTGTGTGTGAACACTGTGGGGTGGGGGTCAGAAACCCACCCGAGTGCCCCCACCTAAGCTCGAGGAGCCAGAGGTGGCTTAAAGCTCAAGGGGTTGGTTGGATGGGGTGGTCCCCAAGGGGGGCTCATGCTCTGCCCATGGATTTTGGGGCCAGTTTTGTACCTTCTGGTGCAAGGAGGGGTGGCTTGGACCTTTGGTGCCTGAGGTCCGTGGGCACCCGGCTCCCACGGGTGCCACAGTGTCCTAAACTGGGGTGGGGGGAGAAGTTTGGGATTAAAATGTGTCCCTTTTGAGGCCGCTTGGATTCACATGGGCAGGAGAGGGACTTTTTGAGGAGGGATTTGCAAGCTGTGGGGTGCTCACAACCCACTTGGGGCTGCCACGCGTGTCCGTCCCCACATCCCAGCCCTCTGCCGTCCGTCTGTCCCCCCCAGCAGCCATTCCAGCCCCCCTCCCTTTTACTCCCCAGCTCCTCCAGAAGCGGGCCGGGCCTGGAGGGACTCGGCGTTTGGGGTTAAATCCCTGGATTTCAATGGAGGGGGCCCCAGGGCTGAAAAACTTGAATAGGCCGCAGGGCTCGCATTGTGCCGGGGCTGGCGGAGGGGAGAGGTCGGCCGGGGGCATGGGAGGGCTGCCCGGCCCCCCGGCATCTCCCAGCACCGTTGCTGTGGGAACGGGCAGGAGACCTCCAGCGAGCCGCCATCCCGCACCCGGCCTCCAAAGGGCCCGCCGCCTGGGCGCATGAATGAGTTTTTGGGAGGTGGGGGCAGGCCCCGGCCCCCTCCCCGTTAATCCTCGCCGGGCAGGAAGCGGGGGGCACGGCACCGACCCGGCCCGGCTTCAAGACGGGGGTTTTGGGGGGGATGACAGGGGTTTGGGGACCCCCCCGTTGATGGGTGATGTTTGGGGCCACGCTGAGGCAAATCCCGATGGGTTGGGGCTTTTGGGGTGTGGGGGCGTCCCCAAATGGCTGCGGAAATCTGGGGTCCCCCATGCCCTCGTTGCACCTCACTCAGCCATCACCGCCTGGATTTATTTGCGTTTGCTGCCCAAAGTAGGGCCGCAAAAAAAAAAACAACAACGTAGGGTTTGCCCCCCCTCACTGTTAAATAGGGACATTCAGAGCCTCCCCGGTGTCCCCAAGGAAAGCAGAGGCCGCACAAACTCGGGACACCTTGCACGGTGCCGCAGGGTGCTGAGCAAAGCGCGCCTGTCTCGGGTTTCCTCGGCGCTGGGGTGTGTTGGTGTGGTTTTTGTTTGTTTTTTTTCAAATTCCACCCTAAAATCCGACTGTGCAGGCCTGCACGGTAGCGCTTCCCAACTTGCAGCCCTATGGAAAGGGAGCCATCTGGAAAACCCAGCGGCTCCGGCATTGCTCTGGGGTTTTTTTATTAGGCAGAAAGTAAGAAAAAAAATATATATATATATTTACAGTTTATTGCAGACGCATGTAAAATCAGTGGTAAGTTATTAAGCAAAACTGAGGCTTTTAAAAGAAGCGAATCGGACTTTTTCTGCAGTTGGAGAAGGGTGTGGATGGGGGGAGGAGAGGCACTTTGCCGCGATGGGAAAGATACCGTTCCATAAAACATGTGATCACATCTCAAATATATTGTGTAATCCGCTATTATTAGGGTATTTCAGATAAAAACGAGACTGGAGCACTTAAGTGAAACTCATCTCTCTATTAGGTTCCTCGATTCGTATTTCATATTTTACTGACTACGAATGCAGGAGGGTTTGGTGGTTTTTTTTGTTTTTTTGTTTTTTTCCTTTTTTTCCTGCTTTTTTGTGGGGCAGAGGGAGGGGTGGGATTGTCGGGAGCTTGTTCCTTGTGTTCTTCATTAGTGGAAATGGGTTTAACCCCTCGCCTGGGAGGATCGAAGAGTCAAGAGTGGAGGAATAAAGTCCAGAAGTATTAGTGTGTGCCGCGAAAGGGAGAACAGCTGGGGCCGGGAGAGAGGCACGGAGCTGGTTGCAAAAAGGCCTTTTTTTTTCTTCTTTATTTTTTTTTTCTTCTCTCCCTGTGAAGAATTGTGTCATTTTGTTAATTCTGATCTCTTTGAGCCATTTGGTTCTGGTTAAGCCAGACCGGGGCTGGGCCGGGTGGAAGTGCTTTTCAATATGGCATCATTTACTGCTAATATCCAGCTAAAAATATCCGTGTGTGTGTGTTGTTTTAATGGCTCTAATTCTGGAATGCGACGATGTCATTTTTTATGAGGCTAGTGTAAAAAGTCTGTTTTAATTTTTTCATCCCTTCCCGACCTCTTTTTATCTTCCAAAAGGAGCGGAGGGAAAAGAGGAGATCGAGGCTGCCGATGCTCTGCCCCCTTTCCTCGCAAAATCCTGGGCTTGGTGTAATTTTTAGGGCGGTTTTTAAGGCGCTGGAGGTTAAAACCCCGTGCGAAGCTTTGATCCCGTCCAGGTGGAAACTCCCTCCACTATTTTTGGGTGGCGGGTCCCACCCTGGGCTGGGCAGGGAGCAGTGGCTGCGCTTTTGGCTCCGGCAGCTGCGGCATCCCAGCACCGGCAACGCTGCGAAACAAAATACCTGCTGGGGTAAGGGAGCTACAAAATACCCCGGCCGAGATCTTTCCATTGAGCTGTCGGGTTTTTGAGGAGTGCTTTTAGACCCAGGGGTGTCTCCGTCCTCGCCAGACTTTGGAAGCTCTTCACCTGCTGCTTCTCCGCCGGAGCAGGCGGCGATGACCTTGGAGAGGTTCGGCGCTGGCAGCTTTTGTGGACTAAAAGGTGGAAGATAAAGGACAAGGGGATAACTCAGGGGCTGAAGTGGGATTCAGGCATCCCAACCGCTGCTGGTGAGCCGTGCTTTTCTCTCCCTGCCTCCTCTATCACCTGGGCCTGGTGCAAACTTTGTTTCCCCAGGGGAAAAAAGTGAATTTTGCGATCCTTGCCGGGGGAAGGCAGCCAAAAGCAGCCTCTCCGTGCCGGCTGGTGCAGCCTCCATCTCCGTGCATCATGGGGCTGGGGACATCCCCTCCATGGGCACATCCGAGGCGTGTTTTATTTACCCCCCCCCCGCTTCTTTTAGCCTTCTTGGTGCTCGGGAGCTCAGCTGCAGAGCAGCTCGCGGATGGGGCAGCACCAAAAGTGGACGGAGATGGGAGCGCTGAATTTGGGGGGGGCTTCCTCCAGCGTGCTGCCAGCTTATCCGGGTACTTCCCAAGTTTGTGGTCAGCTTTAAAAATGCTTGTGTGGAAACCGGGGTAGCTACAGGTTGTTTTATTACGGGCCCTGTGCTGCCTCATTAGAGCAGTAGTGCAGAATGTATCGAGGCGCTGGCGAAACCGCGTCCAAAATGGTGCAACGGAGTTTTTTCATGCTTAAAAGAGGAAGGCAAAAAGCTAGAATAATGAAACGAGCAAAATGCAAGATTCGAGGTTCAAATCCTTCCTGCCCCAGGCATCCAGTGGGTCTGGGGGCTCTCGGTGTGAGCTACCCCTCCATGGGGCAGGGTCACCGTCCCCTTCCTCATCCTCTTCCTCAGCCCCGAGCCCTGCTGCTCTCGAGGAGGGCAAAGCCGAACGGCATCAGCTCTTGACGTAAGTGTCTGAGACATTACAAACTTTTTTTATGGGATAATTTGCTGATCAAAGGGAGCCATCCAGGAGCATGATGAATTTGACACAACCCATTCGTTCCTAATTACGGGTAACGTGCTAATGACTCTTGAATAACACCATGCAGCAGGATACAATTTAAGAAAAATCATTTTTTCTCCAGTTCGTAGACCCAGGAGGTGAAAGCACATCTGCTTTTAGGGGAGAAGACTTTCTTCCCTCTGCTTTCTCGTGTTTTGAGCCAGGAGGACAGATTGTGGATGACACCCTCTGTGCTTATCCCCCCTGGGGGGCACCTGGGGCTGTTCCTCCTGCCTTGGGGGAGGGAAATTAATGCCTGCAGGTACCGAGGGTGCCCTAATTTCTTCCCAGCTATCAGCTCCTGAGCGCCTTTTACCTTTGATCTTCCCCTGGTATGACATTTTCGGGGCTCCCCGTGCACACCATGTCTGCAGCATCCTTTGGTCCTCGGCCGAGCCCGATTTGGGTTTTGCTTGGGATCGCTGCCAGGCGGCAGGGAGGGAGGGGAGGGGGGCAGCCGGGGAGGCCCCCGTGTGCGATTGTAAGGCCATGTCATTTTTTCCTGTAAATCTTGTAATTTCGTGCTTCAGAGCACAACAAAGTGAGGGAGCCAGCGGGGAGTGAATTAAATTCCCCCCTGAGATGCGGAGCAGGGCAGGCGGCCGGGCCCCCCGTGGCCCCGGTTGCTGGGGGCTCGGTGGCACCCGTGCCAGCCGGGCTCCTGTCCCCTCCCCGGCGCTGGCACGAGCCACCTTCTGCCACCAGTCATTTGCCAGCTCGAATAAAACTCAGCGTGGAGTTTGCAGGGACCATGGAGACTCCTAAAAACTGGGGGCTGCCCCACAGCTCCCCTCCAGCAGCACTGCTGCTTGCTGCCTATGCAAAAAAAAAAATATTAATAAAACCCCAACAAACAGGGCTTGGGGGTGGCATCGCCGATATCAGCTCTCGGGGGGTTTCTGTCCCCTGTTATGTCCCAGGGATTATTTGGGTTTAGAAAGAGAGATTCTGGGAGCAGCTCTGCCTTGCGCATCGCCTGCACTGTAGTGAGTCTCTGCTCGGCCTTGGCTGTGTTTTCTCCACCTCCGTGCTGATTTTTGCCCGGGTTTTGGGGGACCTGCCTCACCACCTCACCCCATCCTGCTGCCTTTAGCATGGTGGCATCCGTCCCTGTTGGCCAGCAGGGACGTGGCAGCCCTCGGCACGTGGCTCTCCCTGAGCAGAGGTGACATCTCCGTGCTCCAGAACCAAAGTTGCCTTTCCCTGGAGGAAAGCAGTGATGGTGTGCCCCAGGGCAAGCAGGAAAGCTCTCTGGCTGGGTGACAAGCAGCTCGTTTGCAAAGCAGTGGCAGTGTGGCACTGGTGTCCCCATCCCCAGCAGCGCGCAGGGCTCGCCACAACACCCGGGGCTTGCCTTCCTTCACCCCTTTGTTGCGCACAAGCCACTTCCAGCAGCTCTGCGCAGCCCTTGCAAGCTGCAGAGGAACTTTGGAGAAAGCAAATCCCTACAAAGCGCCGTCAAACGGACACGTGGAGAGATCCTCAGAGCTCGGGCAGCCGGTGTGCACACGTGGCTGGGGTCAGTGGGTGATCCAGCACCCGTCCCGGGTGGGTGCCCGGCTCTCCCCTGCCAGGAGAAGCCGCGCGGGTGCTGAGCAGCCTTAGATTGACTTCCTCCACCCTTGGCTTTTAACTGGAATTACTGTTTTCATTTCAAAAAGTAATTAAAATATCAGACCTGGAGCTGTCATAACTGTCACACGGCTTTGTGTTCCTATTACCGATGCACATCTATTAGGGGTAATAACAGGGAAATAACGTGCCCGTGGAGAAGCGCGCCCTGCACTGGGGCTGCGCCGGCTCCACCAGCAGTAGGAGCTGAGGGGGTTTTATTTTATTTATTTCATCATTTGGGTAAAGCGAGGAGTTGGTGAGTTACTGGTCGTGAAGTTCCCGAGCATCCCCAGCAGCCCTCGTGGGATGCTGGGGAAGAGGTGGTGGCAATGGGAGAGCTTTGGTGCGGGTGCCAGGGTGCCCACGCCAAGCGCGGGGGCTTGGCAAACTTCAGGGGGATGGCATTAAAATTTGGGGCTTTGCAAGCTGGGAGTGGCAAAGCCCTCGGGGAGCTGCTAAACAAGGTGCCGGCCAGGACCCTGGCCTCAGCAGCGAGGTCCAAGGCAGGGAAATTGCTTTTTCATTTGTTTTCCTTCAAATCCAGCAGCCCCCATCGCGGGCTCTCCTTTAGGGCTCCCTCCGGTTTTGAGATTCCCAGACCGCAGCCAAAACCTCTGCAGCCAAAACCTCTGCTTGCTTCTAAAATTTACCTCGATCCTCAAGTGCGCTGTCCCTGTGCACGGGGCTTTTATCCACCAAACCAAAAAGTTGTGGCACAACCCAGACATCTTGGTGCTAAATCCGTCGCGTGCGCCGTTCCCGAGCGACCCCGCCACGGGGAGAAGTGCTAAAGGGGAGCTTTGGGTGGAAAAGTGGGTAACGAGTCCTGGTGGGTGCTGTGTTGAGCAGCGGTGTCAGGGAGGAATGGGGCGACCAGGGGGGAAATAAATGGGGAAGCGGAGCGGGGCTGTGCACTGGGGCGCGTTCACACTGCACGCACCGCTCCGGTTTGCATTCGGATTCATGGAGGCAGCACGGGGCCACCAGCCAGGGCACGACTTTGTTCTTTAGAGCTGGAAATGTGACAAATTAACCAGCGGCCCTTCCTCTGAATTATCCAGCAGCCCTTCCTCGGGGCACATGCGGTGATTTACGGCCGGGGGGGTGCTGACAGCCGGGGAACCCCCACACTGGGCCACCCCCCACCGTAATAAAACCCTGGTGGGCAGGCAGGACCACGAGGGCTTGGTTGTTGGGAAATGTGCCCCCTCAAAAAAATAAAAATGTTGTTTTAGAAGCAACTTTTTAGAATGCTGCGGGGTTGGGTTTGTTGGAGCTTTGTTCCCCCTTCCCGACGAAGCCCTTTTTGCACGGTGCCGGCCCATTCGCGTGTTCGCCCGGACTCCTCTCTGCTCCGAGTCTCCTGGTGGGATTTGCTTTATGGGAAAGGGATTTTCCTTATGCGTGGCTTGCTCAGTGCTGGTGCCTACGTGTGTTTCCACCAGGGTTTTTTTATTGATTTCCTTGGGTTTCTACCTCTTTTGCCTGTTGCGCGACTTCGCAGCGAGACACCCCTATCCCTGCAAACAAGTGCGTGTTAAGGAAATTAATAACTCGAAGGCAAACACCCATAAAAAGGAGCGGGTTTTATCTCGGTCGCTTGTGCCGCTTGCTAAACTCCTTTGGTATCTTCGTGAACTCCATGCAGACGTGCTCACAGGTTATTAATTCGGGGAGTAATCCTGCGCTGGCCATGACCTGAATCTGGGTGGTGCCTGGGACATTTTGGTGCTGCTGGGTGATGACCAGTGGTGTCGTTAAACACGCTCTTGTCTTTAAACACGTGGGCCGTCAGGTTCAGCAAAAAATCCTCCTGGTGGCCCCGTGGAATAGCCCAGCAGGGAGCCAGACCCTTCCTGCAGCTCTCCCATGCGCAGTTTGGGCGCCCTTTGCTTGGGGCAAGGTGCGCGTGGCCAGAGGAGGGAATGGGAACGGGGCTGAGGCTGGCCCCAAGCGATGCCCTGAACGCCTGGGGGCACAGCGGGGTTTGCAATGGGATGTACTGGTCGTACTGGTGTTGCAGGAGAGCGTGCCGGGGGTTCTGCCCTCCTTTCCAGCCTCTTGCTCACACCCCAGGAATAAAAACCCACGGAGACCCCGTGCGGCTGCCCCCGGAGCTGGAGGGCGAGCGTGCCCAGAGGGAGGAGGAGGAGGAGGAGGAGGAGGAGGAGGAAGAGGGACGAAGGCATGGGGAAAGGGGGGGGCCTCTTCCTCCTGCCCACCCCAGTGTGTCTCTTTTGCAGGCTCTCCAGGTGGCACGCCAGTTCCTGCTGCAGCAGGCCACGGGGCTGAGCTCCCCCAGCAGCAATGAGGGCAAGCAGCCGGCGGTGCAGGTGAGCCCCAGGGACCTCCCCCTGCTTTTTCGGGAAGGGCTCGGCTGCAAACTGGTGCTGATGCTGGGGGGGGGGAAAGCGCAGGCACCAGCACGCATCGCCTCCCCCTTCGGGATGGCCGCAGCGCGCCCACAAAGAGTTAAATCCCCTGTAAACCTCCAGAAATTTGTTGTGGTTTTTGTTTTTTTGTTTTTTTTTTTTTTTTAGTGTCGGCCCCAGGCTGCATGCACATCCCTTTCCTTTAGGTTTTCCTCTGTAAGAGCAGCTCGGGAGGGAAATGCTGTTGGTGACCAAGGTTGTGTGTTTTTTTTGGGGGAACGGGGACCCTTGGTGGCCCACTTGGTGGCCCATTTGGTGGCCCCCTTGGCCTCGGCACGGGGTCCAGCGTTGTGTGGGGCTGGAGAGGAAAACCCAGCTTTGGGTGGGCACAGCACCCACAGGCTGCACCCTGCACCCTTGGTGGAAGGGGAACCATCCTGCTGCTCCCTCCCTCGGCCAGCCAAACGGGGCAGAAAACAGCGAGAAAAGGGGCAGCGAAGGGGTATGAACCCGGAGAGGGGGGCCAGGCGGAAAGAAGCAAAGCCCGAGCGAATGGGAAGTGACAATTTAAATAGCTGTGCGGAGGGGCTCTCCCTTCAGGCTAATTAAATTTATCGGAGAACAGCAGGTTACCTTATTAGAGCCACGTGGGCTTAATTAACAAAGGAAAGTAATTAGCACGCGCGCTCTCAGAGCTGGAGGTCCTGCCCATGCCAGGCGCAGGCAGCGGGGAGGAGGCGAGCGGGGCTGGGGCCGGGCTCCTCTCCTCCCCAAACCTGGGGGATTAAAGCTCCCCCCGGCACGCTTCCCATTTATTTCTCCCCGAGCTGCAGAATTGCATCTCGGATGCGAGTCTGAAGTTGCTTTTCCCCCCCCAATATCACTGGGTTGGCTTTTTTGGGGGGCTGGGGGCTGCCCCCGTGCGCCCCTGTGCTCCTGGCCGGCAGCCGAGACGCGTGGCCTTGCCAAGCTCCGTTTGGGGGAAATATGAATTTCCCCCAAAACTTCACGAAACGGCTCGATTTCGGCGTGTGTGAGGTGCTGGTGGAGCTGTGTGGATGCCACCCTGTCCTCGCTGGGACCGGGGGAACCCCCTGTGCCCCCAACCTGCCCCGAATGGGGGGACCCGCAGGGTTGGGAAGCACCAGGGAAAGCCGCAGCTGGGGCTGAGCAGCGCTAATTACTCAGGGCTTCTGCGGCACACAAACCGGGCGGCTTTTTTCCAGCAGCGTTTTCAGGAAGGAAATGCAGTCACTGCATGGAAAATATCTGCGAAGGACAAAGGCAGTAAGAGTGAAGTCAGATTCCGGGAACCGGCGCCCCGCTCCCCCGGCCGCGCTGCGCCCGCAGCCTCCCCGGCCCCCCGGCGCCTCCTCGTGCCCTCGCCTCCCTTCTCCCACCTCCGTCCGTCCGTCCCGGCCGTCCTGCCGTCCATCTGGCCCGGCTTTGCCAGAGTTAACTGGATCTGCCGCCCTCTTTCACCCCCACCCCCCCCCCCCCACCCCCCTCCTCCCTTTTTTTGTGTTGCAAAAGAACTTGTGAAAGTTGTAGACGTGAGTCAGAAATAGCTCATAACTCAGCCGCCGGCCTCTTCCTCCCCCTGCCCGGCAGCTGGAGCGGGATCTGAACGAGGGGAGATAGAGGATTAAGCAGGCTCCTTTGAAAGGAAGTTTATCTGACGGCCGTGGTGTGGATGAGACTGGCCAGGACGGCCGCTCGGGGAGGAGGAGGAGGAGGAGGAGGAAGGCTGGCTGGGAGGTGAGCGCCCAGGATCCCCGATAACCACGCGAGCCGGTGGCTGAGCCTGCTAAAGGACCAAGTGCTCGACTTCCACACCACCAGGGATTTTTTTTTGGGGGGTGAAGCTGGCTCGTAGCCCCCCCCAGCTCCCCGGTGGAGCATCCCCGCAGTGGCCCCGTGCCGAGCACTCGGACCCCAGGAGCCCTGCGGGGTCCCCGCTCTCACCGTGCCCTCGCTGCCACCGTGCCGAGGGGACGGGACGTTTGTGGGGCACCACGCCAGCAGGAATATTAATGACAGTCGGCAACGGCACGCTCCTAAAAACAAACAAGGAGCTGCTGGGCTCGATAGGGATCTTGGGTTATGGTTGTTTTTTTTTTTTTTCCCCTTTTTTTTTTTTTTTTTTTTTTTTTTTTTTTAATGTGAACCCTCTCTGCCCCCAGATGCCTGGAGGTGTAGCTGTGCGCCGAGCCCCGCAGCTGACGCTGGGACTGCAGCTGCGCCTGAAAAAACAAAACAAAACAAAAAAAAAAAACAACACCCTGAAACGTTTTTTAAATGATTTGGTTTCCTTGCAACTTCAAAACCATGCGGCTCGTCGGCGGAGGGCTGCCGGAGCCCCGTGGCTGAGGGCTTTGCCGGGGATGGTTGGCGCAATGCTCCTCCTGCGTGAACCTGGGGTGTTCGGGAGCAGGGAGGCTGCACGTGCCCGGAGGATGCTGTGGGGTTTTGGTGCTGGGCCACTTTCTGGCTCTGAGACGCTGCTGAATCACGGGGTGTCCGTGGAAGTTGGCTTTCTGGGGTCCCTTGCGCACGGATTTGGGGTCTCCGAGCCACCGGCGAGCGACTCGCTGCGGTAACGGAGCCTCTGAAAGGGGAGAAGGGACGAAGGGCGCCGAGGGAAGGGGCGAGGAGTTTGGAGCAAACTGCGGGAAATTGCTTTTCTTTTGTCTGCTGTGGCGGGGAGGGCAGCGGAGCGGAAAAGTGTATTTTGTTGATTTGAAACTTGAGTGAAATGGGTAATGAAGACAGATCAATACCAGCCCTTCTGCGTTCCCATCCAGGAAAAAAAAAAAACACAGCAGCCCGGCCGGCTGGGCTCGCGCCGCGCTGGGTTTTCCATCTGAACTTGCGGCCCCGGGGTCCGTCCCCTGCTCGCCCCCACTTCTGCCCCTTTTCCTTCCCGAACCCCGGCTCTCCAAGCCCGGGAGCCCCCTTCCACCGCCACCGCCGCATCCCCCAGCCAGCTCCTTTCAACTTCCAGCAACTCGCAGCCCAATTATACGCGATTAGTGCTCCCCGGCGGGGCGCGGCGCTAATGAGGATGCGCGTCGGGTTGCGCACGCAGGGGATTGAGTCCTCCTTTTCTTCCCGTGCAGCTGGACAGCGGGGGCAAGGCCCTAATGCCGTGCTCTGACCCGGAGGGCGCAGCACCCTGTCCTCCCGGGTGGGCACAAAATAACCCCACAGCCCCCAGCTCCAGCCTGAGCGTGGAGCTGGGGGTTCCCTCGCAGGACTGCGCGTGTCCGATTCCTCTCTCCCCAGCCTGGTGTAAATCAGGGGAGCCCGGGTGATGGTGCTGGGCTTACACCCATGGGTGGCTGCCTGGCCACGGGCACCTGAAGCTCTTGCACATGGTTGGAGCCCGCTCGGCCTCAGGGTTTGTGGTGCAGGATCAGGGCTGGGGGCTGGAGGGGATGGGTGCAAGCACCTGCTCGCCCTAGAGGGGCTGGAAGCGGGCGGTTTGCTCGCTTCCACCCATGGGAAGGGGGTGCTGGGGGGTCCACCCGGGTGTTTGCTCTCATCCCTGGCCCCCGACAGCAGCAGATGTGAGGCTGCTCTTGGTTGTGGCTCCTTCCCTCGCTCCTCCTGCCGTTTCCAGCTCCCTGCCTCCCGAGCAGACGTCCCGGGCTTGTTTCTGTTGGTTTTGGATTTGAAATGGGTGCTTTAAAAAAAAAAAAAAAAGACAAACAGCGCCAGTGTGTTTGCTGTTGTTTCTAATTGGGAGTTAAAACCCGAGATTAGATCAGAGACAAGGATGCGCAGCGCCTTGGGCTCTGCGGGCAGCGGGGAGCTGGCGTGCGCCGTGCCACAGTGGGTCGAGAGCTTTGCTCTGTCCCCACAACCCCAAAACCCCACAGGTCAAGAAGGTGGCAGGGTTTGGGATGCGCTTGGCAACGGGGCTTTAGGTGTGGAAACCCAGACTCTAATTCCAGGGTGGCCAAGGTGGCTCCTGGTGGGAGCGATGGCTCGGCGTGACGGTGCTGGAGGGTGCAGGGATGCTTCGAGGCTGAGCCAATTTTGGCACTCCGGGGGGGTTTCTGGCAGGCTGTGGGGTTTCTGGCACTCTGGGGCTGCCGGGGGCTCCCCTGGCCCCATTGGGAGGTGCTGCGAGCAGGCGGCCAAGCCCAGCCCAGCCTTTGGTCTGCGGCATCCCTCGCTCTGCCTCATCCCCGGAGCCGGCAGCGGCGTTCCCCTGGTACAGAGGACGGCGCGTTCCCTGCGATCCGCTTCCCGTAAAAAAAAAAAATAAATAAATAAATAATTAATAATAATAATAAAAAAAAGGCATCACTCCCCAATCCCGCTGCGTTTTACGCCCGGCCAAATCCCGTTTCGCGCAGCCGGCTTTGGCAGGGCTGCTCCGGGCTTACAGCGAGCGCCGAGCTCCCCCTTTAATACCCGTCTTGTTTTCCACCCGCCGCCTGCTTTATCCGCCCCCTCGCCGGCCGCCCCTGTCCTCTGGCACGGTGGGATTACAACCCCGACCGCCTGGAAAATCACCCCCTCGAGATTGTGTTCGCGAAGCGGAGATACAGCGTCGGGGCTTTTTGTGAGGCAGCCAAAGCTGTTAGTAAGCAGTTTTGCGGGGTGGCAGGAGGCCAAGGAGTGAGTCAAGCCCTTCTCCAGCGCCGTGTCTGGCAGATGCCCGCTCGTCGCACGCCGCCCGCGCCGCTCACGGAGAGACGCGGCCGGGGACGAGACCCTGAGCCACTACGCTGGGTGCTGCGGGGTCGGTTCCCAAAGTGGGGGATGCAGAAGAAGGGAAAACCCCCAAATTCTGCTGCTGGTGTTGCCTTAGTGTGGGTTTGGGGCTGCGCAGAGCGGTGTGGGTGCTGCGGCTCGTCCCGCGTGCAAGGTTGGGCTTTGCTGCGTGGAGGAGACTTCGCTGCTGGGTGCGTGGGAGATGAAAAGCCAGCTTGGGGAATGCTCACACACCGTCCTTACAGTGTGCTGAGCTCCTCAGCGCCTTCCCTTTGGCCTTCCTGGGGGTGTTGGACCCCAAAATCCCCCCTACACCTGGGCTGCCCATCCCCAGCTGCAGTGGAGCTCGCTCACCGTGCGCCTCCCGCAAGCACCCCAAGGCACCGCGCTCCTCGGCGCACCAGGGGCTGCCACATGCTGTCCCCCCCCTCAAGAGGGTCAGCAGCCAGCGGGTGCCCCCGGGGGCTTTCAGCCAGGCTGGGGGGAGCCGTTTCCTCGGGGTCTCCGTGCCAGGCAGCAGCTGTCACCGTCCCCACGAGGCGCTGGAGGCAGCTGGGGCTGTAACCGGATGAGCGACCGCAGCAGGAGCGAAAACTTGCTGCATGCGGGAATTTCCCGTTTTGCTTCGAGTTCCTGCCCTCCCTGGAAACCTCGGCGAGGAGGGGGGCGTTGGCAGAGGGTGGGGGGAAATTCGTCCTTGGCCAGCAGGGCTCGGGGAGCCGGCGAAGGCGCCGCGTGCTGCTGCTCCCGGCACCCGCGCGCGCGCGCCCCGTTCACACCTCGGCGCCGCCGCCATTTCCCCGTGTCAGCCCCGCATCTGAGCGCGGAAAGAAAAAGCCATTTAATGCAGACAAAGGTTGTATGAAAATATAATTCTGCTTTTGTTAGCAGCCATCAAACTCTAAAAAGCGTCGCTTTTGTTTTCTTGTAACATTGTGAAAACCTCGTGTCGGATCGAGAGCTGGGGCCCTCTCGACTAATCGCCTCTCCTTTGTGTTTTTAGATTATAGGGGCAATTAGTGTTGTCAAAACCTCTGGCAATTCTCTTTGCTCTTGACAGGGTGTCAGTCCGTTGGGCGAGAAATGGAAGGTGTTATAACTCTCCGGTAATTAGGATGCCTCCGATTTGAAAATGCCAGCAAACGTGTACGAGAGGCCGCGCGGCGCCGGGGGGCGGGGAGGCAGCCCGGGTGGGGGGGGATGCGGATGAGCAATTAATTAGGGGCTCTCATTCCGAGCACGTTGCCAGCTGATGAATTGGCAAAGGGAAATTAGCAGGATGCTTAGCTCCCGGCGAGCGGGCGCGGACCTCGAGCACGCTCGCCGTGCCGGTGCCGCCGCGTGGGCTGCCGTCCCCGCCGGCATCCCTCCTGGCCAGATGTTCACCGAGCGCTGTGCACAGCTGTCTGCCGGCACCTGGCCGCCCTTAGCAATCGTGCACGGAGATGGAGCGCCCGAACAGCAGCTCCTTGCCTGTTTTGCAAGGGGGATTTGCCGTGGTTTGGGTTTCTCTGGCCAGAATTGATGCTGCTGTAGTCGGCGTCGACGGTGCTGCAGGCGTCTGGTTTTGCAGCTCTGTGCTGGGGATGCTCCTGGTTTTATAATTCTTGGGGTGGGATAGTTTGGTTGCTCCCTTTTCTGCGTGGAAGGGGGAGTCTGATTTAGGGTGGCCAGCGTCCCTGCAGGGACACCAGGGCAGTGGCGAGCTTCGTGCCCGCAGGCATCCCCATCGCCGCCACCCAGGCTGGTTTCGCCGAGGGCGCCCCAGCAGCAGCCCTGGGTGTGAACAGGCAGCAATTAATAAATAACTCGGACCCGGCGGCAGCTGGGGGGGCTCGCTGGTGACAAATGGGCCTGGGCCCGCTCGCCTCCCTCCAGCAAAATGCCTGAGTAAACAGATAAGCCGCTGCAATCTCCCTTGAAGGTCAGCGCGCTGCGGCGCGGCCCAACGCCTGCCACGGGGTGCCGCAGGGGGGAGGCGGGTCAGGAGCCAGGGGGCTTTGGGCATCACTCGGGAGCCCTGGGGCTGTAGGATCCCAGGCTCTGCTTTGGGATTTGCTGGGTGAGCTGGGGCCGGTGGCTTTATTTCTCTGTCTCTTGGTGCTTGACGTGTTGGGATCCTCAAGCGGAGGGGTGAGGCGCCTGGCGCTTGGCTTGCACGGGGGAGCCAGGCTGCTTTCCTACAAGAAGCAGCATCCAGGGAGCATTACGCACTGACAGCAGGGCCGTAAACCTTCCTACGGGCTGGGAAAAGGGACTGGGGCTGGTTTCTGGCCGCCAGGATCACGGGGGCTGCATAAGGGAGGCCGTGTGCCTGCCCTGAGGAAGGCGGCGTTGCCCCACCTGGGCAGGACCTGCTCGCGGCCGGCC
Organism: Netta rufina; assembly: GCF_964035555.1. Lineage (NCBI taxonomy): Eukaryota > Metazoa > Chordata > Aves > Anseriformes > Anatidae > Netta > Netta rufina. The sequence continues at coordinate 3,441,194 of NC_140150.1, forward strand.
TGGGATCCGTCACCGACACCTTCCCCGCGTCGTCGCGGGGGCGTGCGCCCGCGTTAGGCTGACCAAAAGGCAGGGGCTGGCAGGTTTTCTGAGCCCTCTCTACGCTTGGCACGGTAACGAGGTGAGTTACTGGTGTCAGCTGGAGGTGAAGCTTTGATGTGCCTGCGGAGAACCTTGGTCACCTCTTCCTCTGCTGTGCAGAGTTATTTGGGTGAGCGGTGACCTGCCCTGCTTCCCGCGGCGCTTCTCCTCCCCAAACCTTAAGGGAAGGAGCCCAGTCCCAGCTCTCGGGGGCTTTTCGTGCCCTTGCAGGAGAGGAAGGGGCTGGGGCTGGGGTTGGGAAGCCAGGTGCCACTGGGTGCTCTCAATGCCCAATTCCTGCAGTGGTGAAGGAAGCGTCTCCGTGCCATCGCCACCTCCCCACCACATCCCCTGCGGTGGCCTCGGCGTGCCCAGATGGGGAAGGCGTGGTGGGAGCGGGTCAAGCATGTGGCAGAGGATTTAGGGACGGGAGGCATTTGGGGGAAGGCTTTTGAGGCTGGAAGGGGGAGCCTGGCAGGGTGATGCCACCCTGAGCTCCCCAGGCCCGGCGTGACGCGTCTCTCCTCTCCGCAGGTCCCCGTGTCCGTGGCCATGATGTCCCCGCAGATGATCACCCCGCAGCAGATGCAGCAGATCCTCTCCCCGCCCCAGCTCCAGGCCCTCCTGCAGCAGCAGCAGGCGATAATGCTGCAGCAGGTAAGGCTGCTCCCACCCCGCCTGGGCATCGCCCGGGTCCTGCCACACCATTTCTCTTCCCCTTGAGTGCTGGAGCTCAGTTGGCACAGGCAGAGGGTCTGGAACCCGTCCCCCGGGGCTTCTGTGTTCCCCCTGTGTTTCCCTGGGGATCCCCAGAGTGTCCAGCACCAAGGGGTGAAGGGTGCTGTGCGTGCTGATGGTGCACAGCCGGCTGCGATTCGGGATTTCAGAGCACACCAAGGGGCCAGTTTGGGGCTGGCCGGTTCCTGGGGAGGGCCGGGAGTTGGGGTGGCTGCTGGAGACCTCCCCGCGGGTCAGGATCCAGACCTGGGTTTGCCTCTCACGGCGTTCCCCAGCGTCAAAGGAGCGGGGAGGGAAGCAAAAGGGAGGCCAGGAAAAAAAAAAAAAAAAAAACACAAAAAAACAACCCCAACCTCCGAAACAAAGCAGGGCTGCTTGGGTAAACACCTCCCGCTGGCGGGAGAGAGGGAAGGAGAAATCCCACAAGCATCCTCCACACCCTTCCTCCTGCCTCCAGTACCTGTTTACTCCAAACAGGCTGATAAGGACTCAAGGTTGGCCCCAGGGAAAGAACAAAGGGTAAACACTACCCTGGGTGGGTCCTTCTCCGAGCCTCTTTGGAGCCGGATAAAGAAACACGTTTGACTGCAAATTAAACAACCCAGGCCGGAATAGCTCGCATTCTCCACCAGCAGAAAACCAAACATCACACCTCTCACCCCTGACCCAATGTTCCCGCAGCCTCGCTCGACCATGTTGCAGAGCCCCGGCTTTGATTGGCTTTCGGGTAAACACCGAGCCTTTCCAAACCTGTTCGCCGACAGAAAAAGCAAAGTTGCTGCTGTCAGCGCTGTCAGCCCCGAGCTGATAAAGGCTTCCCGGCATCCAAAGGGGCATTCCTGAGCCGCCGCCGTCGCCCCTGCGCGGGGCGAGGGCTGCCTGCCTGCGCTGACCTCCCCGTGCCTCCGGCCCCTCCTGCGCGCAGCAAATCCAGCCCGCAGGAGTTTATTTTGGGGCCGGGGTGAGAGCATCCCTCCCGTGGTGATGGGGGCTGGGAGCCTCCCCGGTGGTTTGTTTCGGGCTGTTTTCCCAGCTCGGGAGATGGGGTGCTGCGAGGACGTGGGGTGTCTGCGCTGTGCCAGCACGGCCGGGTGCCCCAAGGTCCCCCCCCGTGCCCGCAGAGGGGATGGGGCAACGTCTGTGGTGCTGCTCGTGGGGTTGCACCAGGCAAAGCTGTGCCCACCGGGAGCCCCCCCAGTTCAGCAGCGCTTTTTATGAGGTGTTTGGGGCATCTCTCCCTAAAAAATCCTGCTGCAAAGGGGCTGCTCGCCTCCTCATCTCTGCCCCATCAAACAACCCCCCCTCAGAGCAGCTGGAAAATCCCCAGGGTGCACGTTCCTTCCTTCAGCTGGGGCTTGGGACCCCCTCAGTGGGTGATAGACAAGTGGAGGATCCCAAACCGGTGGCACCAGGCAGGGTAAAAGGCACAGCAGGTTGGGGATTTGCTGCGCTTTGGGGGATTTAATTTGCTGTGGGGATCCGGAGCGCTCGGGAGGCCCTTGGAGTGGGCTCCCAGGTTTTGGGATGGCCTCGGAGAGGGGCTTTTCCTCTGAACTCGAAGCCAGGAGCTGATGGGAGGTGGTGGAGCTCCTCACAGAGGGCTTGAAGCAAAGCTCCGGGAGCTGGTGGGCATGGGGTGGCACCGGGAATGGGGTGGCACCGGGAACGGGGTGGCACCAAGACACGGGAAGCCGAGCGGGTGTTCCTGCTGCTGATCCGTCCCGCTCTCTCTCTCTCCTCCCCCTCTCCCTCCCAGTTGCAGGAATACTACAAGAAGCAACAGGAGCAGCTTCACCTGCAGCTATTGACACAACAGCAAGCTGGAAAGCAGCAGCCCAAAGAGGTGAGCTCACGCAGATGGGTGCTGGGCCCAGCCTCCGGCTGCCATCAGATCTGGCTGCGAATGAAAGGGGGACCAGCAGCAAAACAACAAGGCGTGTGCGGATCCTGGCAGCCGGCTGGGAGCCGACAGGGGATGTCCAAGGGGACGTGGGGCACGGGATCGGCCCCCCCCGGGACACAGGGGGGCCCCCCAAATGCTCCTTGTGGGGTGAGGGCAAAGTGGGCTCTCGGCACGGCTTGGGTCGGGCGGCGCAGTCCTGATCTAACCAGCGCGGCAGCACCCTGGCAGGTAGGCAGGCAGGGCTGGTCAGGTAGGAACCCAAAACAAGGCTTTTCGTGCCAGGAAAGGCGGTTCTGAGGAAGCCAAGGCACTCTGTGAAATCGCAGCGTTTCCAGCAAGGTTTTCTGGAGGGAGAGGCTCGGGCAGGGGCTGGCGGCAGCGCGCAGCAGGCGGTCGGCGGCGCTGTGCCGTGCTGGGCCCTTGGCTGGGGAGGGAATTTGGGGATATGGGAGTGTTCATGCTAGCAGGATCGCATCGATCTTGTATAATAACTCCATTCCCACAACAGGTTTTCCTGTCCCTGACCGTAGGAACACACTCAGAGCTCTTCCCCTGGGCCCACTTTTGGGGATGCGCTGGCACGGCGTTGTGGGGTCAGCCCTGACCTGCAGCAGTCAGACATTGCCTGTCCCTTTGTTTTCTTCCCAACCCCCCAGATATTTTCACCCCTCTCCTCCCCGATCAGTGCACCTGGTGCTGCAAGAGGGGGTTTTGTGTGGTGCTGTGCCTGCAGCATCGCCGTGGGGCCATCCCTCGGCTCCTTCCTTGCCCCATGGTGCAGGGGGACGTGGACCCGAGCTGCTCAACCCCTGTCCCTAGCTCAGCATCAGCACGTGAGGGTGCTGGGGCCGTGTGTTACAACCTCAGCTCCTGGAAAACCTCCCCAATTTAAGCGAATTGCATTAAAAACGTAAAAATAAAAAAATCCCAGCTGGCTTTGAGGAAGAAAGCACCGAAGCCCGTGCACGACTCCAGGCTGCAGCTTGCGAGCGCACGCGTCGGCGCGGGGCGAGCGGGGAGCCTCGAGCGCCTCGGGGTCGTGCTGGCGCCCACTCGAGCCTTCAATAGGCTTTGACCCGGGCTTTCATTGCGGGCTGTTGCCGTATTTACGCAGTGTGTGCGGGGTCAGGCTTTATCGGAGCCATCTCCAGGAGCTGGAGGAGCTGCTTGCGCTCCAGGAACGGGGGAGGCATAAATCTGGGCTTCCTCAAGGACTTCCCTCTTGGCCGGGGCGATGTTAGATTGCAGCAACTGGCTAGGAGGTAATTAAGCTCCTCCAAAGGGCTCGCGGAGCGGGCTCCCGGTCTGAAAAGCGCGTGTTTGGGTGAAACAGTGCAGGGGAAGCAAGAAATTTATCTGCTGAGAGTGTCGGAGCAGGCTGGAGGGCAGAAGGGGCACGCAGGGGTGCTGCTGAAGGGCTGCGTGCCCAGCTCCCCACACCCCGGACAAACAGCAAGGGGTCCCCGGGGTGCCTGCCACGGCATCCCCCCTCCCCAAAAACCAGGGCAAAGAGGCAAAGCATCCCCCAGCCAGCTCCGAGCTGCTCGTGGGAGGAGAGCATCGCGTGAAAAGCGGCCCTGGCCCCATTCAGGGAGCTCTCCTTGGCTCTGGGCAGGCGGATCGGCCCCGGGGGGGGCTGCGGCGAGCCCCGTAAAGCGGGGTCAGCTCCCCCCACTGCGGGTTCACCCGGCTGCTATTAATAAAGCCTGCATCTGGCAGCCGCGCGCGCCTGCTGGGAGCGGCGGTGCCGTCGCTTCCCCCGACGGCGCAGGGGATCGCTGGCGTGTCTGGGATGCCGCCGCAGAGCCGCTTTTGGCCGGCCTTGGGGCTCCTTCATGGAAATCCACGGCGGTCTTTAATTACAGGCCGCCGTGAGGTTTGGAAACCCGGCGCGCTCTGCTTTCCCTTTTCTGATTCCGAGGGCTCGCCTCGCCGTGGCTGGATGCCGGCGGCTCGGCTCGGCTCGGCTCGGAGCGCCGCGGGGGGAGCAGCAGGTGGGCACGGCGTCGTGCCGGGAGCCTCTGGCAGGCTGCGGAGGAGCAGCGGCTCAGATCTCCCCGGCAGGAGCCCCCGCGGGGAAAGGGTGTCTGGGGGGAGAGCAGGAAAAGCAGGAGAGCAGAGGGTGGAAGCGTGCCGGGAAGCGCCCGTCGGCAGCATCCTGGCCGGGAGGATGCAGGGGGGTGCTCGGCGTGTGTGGCTGGTGGGAGCTCTGGCATGCCGGGGGGGGCTCGGGGCGAGCAGGGCAGCAGGGTGGGACATTAGGGGGACAGCTGTGGCACGTCCCAGCCACCCCATAGCCTTTTACCACATGGCTTTGTAAGGGTGAAGGCACGGCCCCAGCAGCACCCTGGGTGCATCACAGCACCGGGACGGCTCCGTACCGCCCTTTAACCTGGTGGCAGGGGGCTGCCGAGCAGCTGCCCTCCCTCTTTTCCCTTTTTTCACCCCAAACCCAGCTGGGGTGCAGGCACCCGGCTCTCCCCGCTGGTACCAGCTGCGCGGGGTCCCCCCAGCTCCGGCAGCGCCCCCCGAGTCCATTGGGGCCGGGGAGGGGGGCGGCGGGGGGCTGCCTGCTGCCTGACCTCGGCGTCAGCTTAATGAACTGCTCCTGTCAGTCCCCAGTGTCACGCCGAAAGTCCTCTTGATGTGCTCATAAATCAAAGTGACGGCGCCTCTTGCCCCGGTAGCTGCACCCACTCAGCTGCGTCTAATGTAAACGGAGCACGGGGGGGGGCGAAAAAACGGGCTCGGAGCCCCCACCCAGCACCGGGGGGGTCGCTGGCAGCAAGGGGGGACACTTTGGGGCTGAAGGCCCTAACGAGGAGCCGTCCTAACGAGGATGGGTCACTGCTTTCTGTGCGTTTTGGGGTTTTTCTCTGCTTCTCCCAGCGCTGCGCCCTGACCCCCAGAAACCAGGGGAGCCCCCCAGGAGGGCTGGGGGAGAGGAGCTGGTGGAGCCGGGCTCAGCACCCATCAGGGAGACTGAGCTGGGGGGGAATTCAGGCTCTGCCTTCTCCGGAGCAAACCAGTGACCTCGCTGCTTGGCTTTTTTTCCAGTTTTTGAGCCGGGATTTAGGATGCTCCCGTGCGTGGCGGTGGCTGTTGGGGCAGGATTTGGCCCTCAGGCCGGGCTCAGGGCTTTGCTCGTGGTCAGACTGCAAGCCTTGACCCCAGGGCTTGCCCTATAGCCCTTAGGGTCTGCTCCTGCACCCCTGTGTGGCTGATCCTCGGGGACCCCTTGCCGTTGGGTGCCTTGGACGGGTCCCCTCCACCCACGCTGTGCTCAGCAGGTTTGAGCCCATCAGGATTTGGATCCTCCCTGGGGCCTGGCAGACAGCAGCGCGCCGTGCTGTGGGTGAACCCCAATTTTCCAACCCCCCAGAGCTCCGTGCTGAGCTCCCGGGCTCGTTTTCCCCCTCTGGGCCCCGTGCTCGTGGTCTGGCAGAGCTGGAAGGACACACACGTGACTTTAAACCGTGCGAAGGCGCAGAACCACACGTGGGTCCCCCACGGCCCCGGGGTGCTGTGGCTCCACCAGCAGCCTCCACAGCTCGGGGACACCGTGCCGGGGACCCTACTGGCTTCACCCATCCCAATTTCCCCCTGCTTCCAGCCGGGAAGGGCTGTGGATGAGGCAGTGTTTGGGGAGCCTGGGTTTTTCCAGGGCCACTGGAGAGGGCGGTGGCAGAGCGGGGCAAGAGGAGGAAGAGCCCAGCCCCACTCCGGTTTGGGGACACGTGTGTGTGTGTCTGTCACACAGCCCTGGCCCCGTTTCCTTCCCCATATCACTCATGGCCCTGCGGGGTCACGGTCTCCAGGTATCCTCCTGGCTCCTCACCGCTCGGCTTTTTGCAGGGTTTTCTTTTTTTCCAAGCAGAACTGGCTCGGATTCGTGCGCCTCCATCTCCAGAGGTGCACGGCCGGGGGGAGACTGGAGAGGAGTCGGTTCTGGAAATGGCTCCTGGGGGGTGCTGCAGGGCAGGGAGGGCTTGGGGCATCCCTCGGAGGCTCAGAGACCAGATTTCGACGCTCTGTGCCCCGCTGAGGGCTCGCGGTCATGCCTTACATCGCGGCCCAACAGGGATTTGCAGGGCAGTGCCTGGAGCCTGTCCTTGCTCCATTTCAGAGCCAAGGCCGAGCATCAGCAGCGTCTGTAGGGTGTGGGGATGGGGGCTGTGCCTGGTGGCCGGGCTCGGGGATCGTTGCACCCAGCAGGAACAGGCTGGGGGGTGCCACGGGATCCCCGAGCACCGGGCAGGGGGCTCGGGGCCCGAATCCCACAACGCTCAGCCCCAGCCAGGAGCAGAAAAAAATGCCATCTAGCTGGGGAGAGCTGTGGGAAGGGGGATAAGGGCAGCACGTTGGCACAGGGGCTTGGATTTCCAAGCAGGGCCCCATCCTGCTCACCTCCCCCCCTCCCCGGAGCTGCAGGGCAGGGCTGGAGCTGGGGGAGGTCAGGGCGCTGCTGCCAGCCCGGCTCCTCGCAACCTGCAAACAACGTCTGAGCAAACAGAGGGGTTCAAGGGGTTACCGAGCCGCCTGCCCCGCTAATGAGGCCGGCCGAGCCCGGGGCAGCTCCCCTCTCGTGGCCGGCTCGGATTAGCAGCTGCCTTTCCCCATCCCTAATTGAATTCTCTCCCCTTCAGTTAATTCTCATGGATTTCTCGGGGCCTCCCCAGGGACCCGTCCTGCCTAACAAGTTTAGGGCCGCTTATGCCGGGCAGAACACGGCCGGCTCCCCCCCCCCCACGGTGGGTGGGAGAGCCCCCCCGGGATGCTCGGGGCCGTGCCCCCCACGCGGGGGGGAAACTGGGGCTGGCGCCCGCTGGCCGGGAGCGCTGGGCGCCTGCTCCCCTGCGGCACCCGTTTTGTGCCCCCCCTCCTTCCCCCAAAGAGGGGCTCGTGCGAATCATTTTGGGTGTGAAGAGGGATTGTTTCCGTGCTTGACGAAGGGCGTTGTACATCCGGGTAGCGTTAGGATGCATTTTGGGAGCTGGAGCCCCCCTCTCCTTCGGCGCTGCCCCGTGGCCGAGCCCCGGCGTGCGGGCACCGTGCTTGGCGAGCGGAGCCGGCTCTCGGCGCGCCGAGCAAACCCCCCCGGCTCCCGCTCGCTCCCTCTCTTTTCAATGCCTTTTTTTTTTTTTTTTTTTTTTTTTCTCTCTCTTCCCTTTTCTCCTTTTCTTCCCCTCCTCTTCCGATAGATCAAAGCCTCTGCCTGCCTCGGCCGCGAGCTGAGCGCGGGCAGGACGATGGAGGCGCGGGGGCCCGCGGCGCGCACCGCCGGCACCGGCAAGCCGTGCAGCCGTTGCCCCCTGCTCCCCGGCAGGCCCCCCCTGCCATGCCGGCGCTAACGGGGTTTTTCTTTTTCCTCCCTTTTGTCTCCCAGCAGCCGTTAGGGAATAAGCAGCTGGCGTTCCAGCAGCAGCTCCTGCAGATGCAGCAGCTCCAGCAGCAGCACCTGTTAAACCTGCAGCGCCAGGGGCTGGTGAGCCTCCCGCCCGGCCAGGGCACCGTGCCCCTGCAGACCCTTCCCCAAGGTAAGGCACGGGGGTTGGGGGGCACCGGGGGACGCCCCCCACGGCTGCGGTTTTTCCCCCAAAAAGCAGCGAGGGGAGGCTGCAGCAGCAAGGCCGGGAGCGGTGCCGAGGAGCGGTGCGGGCTTTGGCGCTTCCCCTACCCCAAAAGTTTGGGGTTTGAGGGTGGTGAGGGGCTCCTCGGCGGGGCTGGGGGGGTTTTATCGGGTCCTGAGCGAGCCCAGCACGTGGGTGCTGCCGTCCTCTGCCCCCCCTGCTGCTGACGGCCCTGTTTTTTTCTTGTTCTCCCCCCCTCAGCCGTGTGCCCCTCGGACCTCCAGCAGCTCTGGAAGGAGGTCACGGGCCGCCCAGCCCGTCGAGGACAGCATCAAACAAGAGGGGCTCGACCTCACCACCAACACCTCCAACTCTACCTCGTTTTCGGCCGCCAAGGTCTCGCCTCCCATTTCCCACCACCCTCTGCCCAATGGGCAGAGCACCATGCACACGCCGAGAAGGGACAGGTAGAGCCGAGCTCCAGCCCCTCGGGCTTTTATCCCCCCCCAAAGCCATCCCCAGGGAGGCTTCAGGTCCCCACGGTGCTTTGGGAAGGTCTCGAGGG